>NC_092423.1:2068109-2368109 GCF_036169615.1 Heliangelus exortis
TCTTCCCTTCCCTTCCCTTCCCTTCCCTTCCCTTCCCTTCCCTTCCCTTCCCTTCCCTTCCCTTTCTTTTCCTTTATTTTAAATCCCCAAACCCAGACAGGTCCCATCTCCTCCCCCCCATGGCATTCTTTCCAAACCCCTCCTATCATCCACAGATCTTTGGTCTGGATTTGACCTGCATTCCTTATGCATCCCATGAATTTTTGGGATGTATTTAAAGCAACTTGGCTTGACATGAGCTGGAACATTGCAGCTGAACCAGAATGTTTCAATCACCCTGTGGTTTGGGAGCTGCCAATTTTCATGTTCTCAGGGCACAATATGGAACCCATTGGAGAGCCCATAATAATGTTGGAGCTCAAGAGATGAGAAAATCATTTTTTTTTTTTGGGCTGAATGACCAGGAAAAGTTGAGGACAAGGTTTTTTAGCAGGGCCTGTTGGGATAGGACGAGGTGGGGGAATGGTTAGAAACTAAAAGGCGGGGAGGTTCTGAGCAATTTTAAGGATGTTGGGTTGAGGGTGATGAGACACTGGTCCAGGTTGCCCAAAGAGGTGGTGGATGGCCCAGGTCTTCTGGAAACATTCAAGGTCAGGTTGGGTGGCTCTCTGAGCAACCAGATGAGGCTGAAGATGGTCCTGCTCAAAGCTTTGAGGTTGGAGTAGATGACCTTTAAAGGTCCTTTCCACCCAGACCATTCAATGAAAGAAATGGTAGAAAAAAAAAAAAATAAAAAGGCACTGAAAAGGTAGTTCCTGAATAGTCACCTCTTGGCCTTTTCACTCTTTTTCTTCCCAGGATCTCCCCAAAGACCCTTGAGGAGCAAAACATGAGAGAACCAGAAGTCCTCCCTAGAGCTGGAGCAAAAAAATAGGGTTTGAAAGCTGTGCTGAGCTGATTTTTATTTTATTTTATTTTATTTTATTTTATTTTATTTTATTTTATTTTATTTTATTTTATTTTATTTTTTATTTTATTTTATTTTATTTATTTTATTTTATTTTATTTTATTTTGTTTTGTTTTATTTTATTTATTTTATTTTGTTTAATTTAATTTAATTTAATTAATTTAATTTAATTTAATTTAATTTTATTTTATTTTATTTTATTTTATTTTATTTTATTTATTTTATTTTATTTTGTTTTGTTTTATTTTATTTTATTTTATTTTATTTTATTTTATTTTATTTTATTTTATTTTATTTTATTTTATTTGTTTTATTTTATTTTATTTTATTTTATTTTATTTATTTTATTTTATTTTATTTTATTTTATTTATTTTATTTTGTTTTATTTTATTTTTTTATTTTATTTTATTTATTTTATTTTATTTATTTTATTTTATTTTATTTTATTTTATTTTATTTTATTTTATTTATTTTATTTTATTTTATTTTAAATGATCCAGCAGACTGCATGACTTTTCCCATCAGCTTTAGGTCCCATACCCAACCATCCAGCTCCAGCTTGGATTCCCTGGATCAACCCAGGGCTCGGAGTCTTCTACTCCCAGATTTCCCTCCATCCTGAGTAGCAACAAAACCAATTTGGCTTCACCAAGAACTGGAACGGGCTTTGCACTTCCCTGGGCTTCAATTTCCTCCTCTGCAACCCGGGGATAATATTATTTTATTGTGGAGCTGGGATCACACAGAATTATTGGGTTTGGTGATCAGGTAGTGAGGTGGATCAGGAACTGGTTGAAAGGAAGGAGTCAGAGAGTTGTAGTCAATGGGGCAGAATCTGGTTGGAGGTGTGTGACCAGTGGAGTCCCTCAGGGGTCGGTACTGGGACCGGTGTTGTTCAATATCTTCATCAACGACTTGGATGAGTCATAGAATCATAGAATCCTAGAATCCTAGGGGTTGGAAGGGACCTCGAAAGATCATCTAGTCCAACCCCCCCTGCCAGAGCAGGGCCCCCTAGAGTACATCGCCTAGGAACGTGTCCAGGTGGGTTTTGAATGTCTCCAGTGAAGGAGACTCCACAACCCCCCTGGGCAGCCTGTTCCAGGGCTCCATCACCCTTACAGTAAAAAAATTTTTTCTGATATTCAACTTGAACCTCCTGTGCTCCAATTTACACCCATTACCCCTTGTCCTATCACTGGTCACCACTGAGAAAAGCCTAACTCCATCTCCCTGACACTCACCCCTTACATATTTGAAAACATTGATGAGGTCACCCCTCAGTCTCCTTTTCTCCAAACTAAAGAGACCCAGATTCCTCAGATGAGGGTCTAGAATGTACCCTCAGCAAGTTTGCTGATGACACTGAGCTGGGAGGAGTGGCTGACACACCAGAAGGCTGTGCTGCCATTCAGAGAGACTCAGACAGGCTGGAGAGTTGGGCAGGGAGAAACATGATGAAATTCAACAAGGGGAAGTGGAGAGTTTTGCATTTGGGGAAGAACAACACGATGTCCCAGTATAGGTTGGGGGCTGAGCTGCTGGAGAGCAGTGTAGGTGAAAGAGACCTGGGGGTCCTGGTAGACAAGAGGATGACCATGAGCCAGCAATGTGCCCTTGTGGCCAAGAAGGCCAATGGCATCCTGGGCTGGCTGAGGAACAGCGTGGCCAGCAGGTCCAGGGAAGGGATTCTGCCCCTGTGCTCAGCCCTGGGGAGGCCACAGCTTGAGTGTGTTCTTAGCTCAGGGTGAATCAACAGGACATGGGGATGGAGCCAGGCAAGGAGGATTTACTCACTGCTGTGTCTAAACCAACAAATAGCTGGGGGGTCTCAGGGCTCCCTTATTCTTGGTTGGGTTCTAGGAAATGATTTGGCAATGTGCCCAAATCAATTCACTAGAACCAACCAAGAACTAAGGGAGCCCTGAGACCCCCCCAGCTATTTGTTGGTTTAGACACAGCAGTGAGTACAATCCTCCTTGCCTGGCTCCATCCCATGTCCACTGTTGATTCACCCTGAGCCTAAGAACCACACTCAAGCTGTGGCCTCCCCAGAGGCTGAGCACAGGGGCAGAATCCCTTCCTGGACCCTGCTGGCCACGCTAGTTCCTCAGCCAGCCCAGGATGCCATTGGCCTTCTTGGCCACAACGGGCACATTGCAGGCTCATGGTCATCCTCCTTGTCTACCAGGACCCCCCAGGTCTCTTTCACCCTACACTGCTCCACCAGCCAGCCTCAGCCCCCAACCTCATACTGGGACACTGTGTTGTTCTTCCCCAAATGCAAAACTCTCCACTTCCCCTTGTTGCAATTTCATCATGTCTTCTCCCTGCCCAACTCTCCAGCCTGTCTTGGAGTCTCTACTGAATGGCAGCACAGCCTTCTGGTGTTTTTTGTGGTCAGCCACTCCTCCCAGCTCAGTGTCATCAGCAAACTTGCTGGGGTACCATTCTAGACCCTCATCTGAGGGAGCTGGGTCTCTTTAGTTTGGAGAAAAGGAGACTGAGGGGTGACCTCATCAATGTTTTCAAATATGTAAGGGGTGAGTGTCAGGGAGATGGAGTTAGGCTTTTCTCAGTGGTGACCAGTGATAGGACAAGGGGTAATGGGTGTAAATTGGAGCATAGGAGGTTCAAGTTGAATATCAGAAAAAATTTTTTTACTGTAAGGGTGACGGAGCCCTGGAACAGGCTGCCCAGGGGGGTTGTGGAGTCTCCTTCACTGGAGACATTCAAAACCCACCTGGACACGTTCCTAGGCGATGTACTCTAGGGGGCCCTGCTCTGGCAGGGGGGGTTGGACTAGATGATCTTTCGAGGTCCCTTCCAACCCCTAGGATTCTAGGATTCTATGATTCTATGATTCTATTACATCTGTAAATCCTGGGCTGATCCATCTGTTCTCAGCACATTACAAGCAACCAGATGAGGTTTTGTTGCCCCTTGACTCCCATCCACCTCCAGAAATCATCACTTTGGGGCCCTTTTATGGCTGATGGGGAGGAAGAAGAACCTTTAGGACATGATGCAGCTGGTCCTCTTTATGGGGTTGCTACTGGATGGGGTCAAGTCCACAACTCATCCTCTGAATCCCAACCTTGGCATCACCATGGGCTGGAGTTGGGGCAGGTCATGACCACTAAAAAAATGGGGTAAAGCTGGAGGAAAGGAAAGACATGAACAGTTCTGTCTGCTTGTGGAGCTAGCTTGGTTTTTTTTTTTTGCTAATAAATCCTGCTGTTTAGGAAAATACCTGATTTTATGTGTACTACAACACAGGACAGTGCTGGTTAGGGAAAGCCAGCTCAGATTTTCTGGCTGATTTCCTCCCTTATATTCCTGGATATCCCAGGAATATATTCAACCTCCCTTGGTTGAAATTAAGGCAGAACTGAGTAGGTCAAAAGTGGCATTTTCATTAAAATTACAGAAATGAGTATTTTTTTCCATTTAATCTATTTTTGCTTGTTTGTTTGTTTTTCATAGAGAATTCTAAAGTATCTTTAAAATAAAAAAACCCTCTTTTATTAGTGTGTCAGAATTCTGCTGCTGGCTCTCATTTCTTTCCAGAATTAAGAGGAAAATACAATGTGTTGAAAAGGCTTTTTTTTTCCCTCATGTCTGTCATTTCAAACAGGAAAAAATCAACAAATAAACGTTCATTGAAAGAAAACTTTTCACAGAGGTTTTAATACTTTAGCTCCAGAAAATATTTTCTGTTGGAGAAAAGCTCTGTATAAATTTTTGGCTCTCCTAACTGCAGCCATCATCCAAAAAAGCCTCCTACTTTATCACCTCAAATCATTTTGTCCAAATAAAATGACTGATTAGAGCACCTCAAACCTCCATTTGATTTATGGGAGAAGAGCTGCCTGAAAATATGGATGCAGTGTCCCATTTCTGAGTGAAATTCACCCATAATATCCACTCTCCAGAAAGTAATGACTTAATCGTGACTTAGTAATTTTTCTCCTCATTTAATTTGATTTCTGACCCTTTTTTTTTTTTTTTTTTTTTTTTTTTTTTTAAATTTTATTTAATGTGAAGTTAGATCTCTGATATTTATTTCTCACCGTTTGACTGTACAGACACCCAGGCAATGATTTCTGATTTGAAGAGCAGTCCCACCTTCTGTCTAACTGAGACAAAACTGACAAAAATTTTCTCTTTTTTACAGATATTTTAAATAAAAACATGTACAACAACATTAGCAACTCATCAAGAAAGTTCATTTGTATCTTCCATGTTCTTGGCTACTCCTTGATGTAACATCCTGGTTGGGATGGAATCACATTGTACTTGGAAAAAAACCATGGAATCTTAATCTGGACTATTCCCTCTCTCCAACTACCTGGGGGGATACACAACTTTCTTCTTATCATTATTTTTAAAGTTAATTTGGCCTAAGGAATTTCTTTGTAAGTTTGACTAGGATTTAATTTTTTTTTTCCTATGATTTAAATGTGTTTAAAAAAAAGTGAAAGAAACAAACAGAGCCAAAGAGAAGGAGGGGGGAGGGGAAAAATCACCCTGTTCTCAAAGGGTATTTATTTATTAGCTCAGGTTTGCTCCACCATTTTTTATTTTATGGCAAGGTGAAAAATGATGCATTTCAGAAGCTTTGCACCTTTTCTCCTGGCTCCCCTTCATCCCACTGCCCCCCCTCCTCCTCAGACTCCTTTCCCTAATGGCTCTCCAAAATAATAACCTGTGGGCATTTACTGTAATAAAATCCAGAGCCCTCCTTCCAAATGAGTCCAACTGCAAGAGAGAAGCCAAAACCAACTCCAAAATGAGATTTTTCTCACTCTGTGAATTTGCTACGCTTGGACCTGGCAAATAATAAATTGAAGGAGTGTGTGGAAAAAACATAAAGCCCTAAGGATGGAGGAGAAGGGCTGGAGTTGGGTGGGACCATAAGACTTGTAAGTGGCAGCCAGTTTGCCTCCAGGAGGAATTCTCCTTTTTATTCTGTGATAATTGGGTGGAGCTGGGTCAGCAGGTGAGGAGCTGCTGCCCAAGTTCCCATGTTTGGGGGATTTCAAGGCAGTTTTGGGTGTTTCTATCTTCAGAACATCACTCCTGCCAGGGCAAACTTGAGGGATCAAGATGAAGTTGGTGGAGAGATGTGGTGTAAAGCTACTGGAAAAGGCAATATTTCATGTTTTTAAGAATTTCTGGGAAAAAAAGGTGGATCTCAGCCTATGCTCTCCCTTTTTTTTTTCCTGCAGATGATCTGTTCCTCCCTCCTTTTCTTTGTGACCCCTCCTGACCTCGGACCAGCAGAGAATTTTGGGTGTCTACACTCTCCAGGCATTGTTTTTCCTCGTGGTTGTTTCAGGGATGAACAAGTAGGATCCTTACAGACTGTTCCTGGCACTCATTGTCCTTTGGCAAAAATGAGATTCCCAAACTTGCAGCCAATCCTGACATCACAGAACCACAGCCAGGTTTGGGTTGGGTTGAGTTGGGTTGGAAGGGACCTTCAAGCTCATCCAGCCCCAACCCTGCCATGGTCAGGGACACCTCCCAGCATCCCAGGTTGCTCCAAATCCCATCCAACCTTCAATATTTCCAGGGATGGGGCAGCCACAGCTTCCTTGGCAACCTGGGCACCCAGGGGCTCAGCACCCTCACACTAAATTTAATTAATTTGTGATCTGCAAACTCTTGCCACAATTAATATCTAATTTTTTTTAGACTCTCAGTACTTCTGCATTAATAAATTACAGTCAGGAATATTAAGGAAAGGCATTTTATCAGCAAATTGACAACATTTTTTAGAATAGAGATGTCAAAGTACAGCCAGGTCAGGACCCATCGTGTTGCAGCAATGATCACCTTGAGCTGTGGGTGACACGAAGGGGGAAGATCGGGAACAGTCACAGCTTGGGAACAGCCACAGCTTGGGAACAGCCACAGCTTGGGAACAGCCACAGCTTGGGAACAGCCACAGCTTTTTGTTTGGTCTTGCCCCCATTTTTAGCACTGGAGGAATTTCAGCACTGAGAAATTGCTGGAACAGCTCAGCAAGAATTGCATCCCACCTCCTGCCCAAGGTCCTCCATGGTCTTCAGAACAACCTGACACCAGTCAGCAGGAATGGGAAATGTCTATTTAAAAAGAAATGTTCCCATTCTGGTGTCCCTTTCCCTCAAGATAGCAAAATTCTTTGAAAAAGGGAAATTTTGGTGTTTCTTTTATGTTTTCTAATGCAGGTGATGGAAAGCAATATATGTTTTTGAAGTGTTCTTGGCTGAAAACCACAAGCTAATAGGATTTTCAGATAAAAATTAGTTGGGCAAAAGTTTCTTTGATTAGGTATTGGGAAACAAATTTTGCTTTCAACAAACCAGAAATATTGATTATGTTCTTGTTTCTCTTTCAAACCTTTCCATATTTTTTATTCAGTTATTTTTTTAATCAGTTTGCCACACAGGAGCTAAAGCTTTTCTTAGAATGTTTTCCCACCTTTTTCAGTAAATGTGTTGGTTTTTCTTTCTCAAATTAGGCAAAAGAAAAGAAAAGAAAAGAAAAAAAAGAATAAAAATAGCCAAGATATTGCAGTTCCCATCAATCCCACCACACCAACCTAGAGCAACTCTGAAAGATGCAGAGATCAGGAGGACCCCTAAATCCACAGGTACCTTAGGGCTGAAATCCCACAGACTCTTTTGGTGCCTGCAAAATGATCCTTAGTTTCTTGGGAGCACCTCATTATCATTGCTCTTGAAATCAGAGAGGTTTTCTCACAGGGAATGGGTTTTCACTGCTGAAGAAAGGTAAATCTTCCCACTAAAACCAGAACATGGTCAATTATATTGTTTAGACACTGCAAAAATGCCCAATCCAACAAAAAAGGGATATTGTTCAAAATAACTCCTCAGCCAAAACCACCCCAGTCATAGAACTCCATCACTTTGAAGCTCTGAACCCCACAAAATTACCCTATTTAAAAAAAAAATCAAAATCAAGCCATTTGGAGAGGCAACTTGGGAGGTTTAGGCCCTGTTTGGTTGTAAACACCTGCTAATATTTTTAGTACTTTTCCTTCCATTAATATTCCTCCTCCTTCTTTTCTCCTTTTCTGCCTTTAAAAATTTTTTTTATCCTTTTCTCTCTGCCTCAAAATGGTGATAGCAAAAACAAACACTGAGAAAATAAGAGAACCTTGGGCAGGCTGCAGAAGATGTTAAGAGCTGCTAAGTAGCTGTTTGCTGAGTGTAAGAACTTTATTGGTCCCATATTCCTCTGCTACACCTCTTCACTCTCACCCACTGGAATCCCAGCTATTAACAAGAGTTTTCCTGCATGGATAACTGGCTGCTGGGAACTTCCTGGCCAAGGTTATCCAGGGAAGTGATTTGTTCCATCCCTGGAAGTGTTCAAGTCCAGGTGGGATGGGGCTTGGAACAACCTGGTTTGGTGGGAAGTGTCCCTGCCCATGCAGAGGGGTTGGAACTGGATGGTCCTGAAGGTCCCTTCCAATCCAGACCAGTCTGGGATTCTGGGATGATTCTGGGATCATTCTGGGATGTGTGAGCTGGGAAGTTCTTGTGAAGGAAAGGACAAATCTAAAGCCTTCAACCACACAGATTTCCCAGGCAAAAAGCAGACTCCAGAGCTGACTTTCTCACACAGGGAAAGGAGCAGAACCTACTTGAAGTTAAGATTAATTGGCAGATTAATTCTTAGCCCTAGGAAACAGCCTCCAAGTAAGCTGCCAGCCTGCCATATTTAACTTTGCCTTTGAAAAGGACCTGAAAAGTAGAAGTGTGGTTGGGTTTGCTGGGGAAGAGCAAAACAGGAAAGTCTAGGCCTGGAAATATTAACCAAAGCCAATTTCCAGTATTTTTCTTTTGTGCATGTTCTAGGACATTTAATGAAATGTCAGTGCCATACTTTGTCCTTTAGTGGGGACATTAATTCACCTGTCTTTCCCCCAGCTAGTTGGCTGTTCTCTCAAAACTTAGAGCTTGTTGATATTTTGGAGACTTCTACCATTTCATAGAATCACAGAATCCTAGAATTGGCTGGGTTGGAAGGGACCTCAGAGCTCACCAAGTCCAACCCTTGATCCACTCCCCCCGTGGTTCCCAGCCCATGGCACTGAGTGCCACATCCAGGCTCTTTTGAAATATCTCCAGGGATGGAGAATCCACCCCTTCCCTGGGCAGCCCATTCCAATGGCTGAGCACCCTCTCCAGAAAGAAATTCTTTCTCATGTCCAACCTAAACCTCCCCTGGCACAACTTGAGACCTCTTGTGCCCTCTTGTCTTGCTGAGAGTTGCCTGGGAAAAGAGCCCAACCCCCCCCTGGCTCCAACCTCCTTTCAGGGAGTTGGAGAGAGTGATGAGGTCTCCCCTGAGCCTCCTCTTCTCCAGCCTCAACACCCCCAGCTCCCTCAGCCCTTCCTCACAGGACTTGTGCTGGATCCCTTCCCAGCCTCCTTGCTCTTCTCTGGACCTGCTCCAGCACCTCAATCTCCTTCCTGAGCTGAGGGGCCCAGAACTGGACACAGGACTCAAGCTGTGGCCTCCCCAGGGCTGAGCACAGGGGCAGAATCCCTTCCCTGGACCTGCTGGCCACGCTGTTCCTGAGCCAGCCCAGGATGCCATTGGCCTTCTTGGCCACCTGGGCACACTGCTGCCTCCTCTTCAGCTTCCTGGCAATCCAGACTCCCAGGTCCCTTTCTGCCACTCTGTGCCCAGCCTGGAGCTCCCCATGGGGTTGTTGTGGCCGAAGTGCAGGACCCGGCACTTGGCCTTGTTGAACATCTGCAAGTTGTGGTTGATACAGGGCTTGAGAAGTTATTGGAAAGGCAGAGGATGGGTACAAATTCACAAAAAACCCTTCAGCAAAGTTATACTCAGCCCACCAGGGAATTCTTCTCAGGCAGCTCCTTTTGTCTTCTTCCTTTTGCAGTTTTCATCTTTTTAGCATAATTTTCTCCCAGTTTCCCCTCGGGCCTTTGTAATTAACTCATTTAATTAGCACGATCTTAAATCATGATAGGATATGATGAGGTGTCTGTAATTCCTTGGTGAGCTGAAGCTGCAGTAGATTTCTACCCCCAACCTGATCTGGCAAATCTCCAACCTCTCAGACTGTGAATCAAAGGTTTAAAACATTTTAAAGGCAAAGATTCAAAGTTCAACACCAAATCCAAAATGTCACTGAAGTTTAGCACTGGTCAAAGCCAGAATTTTTATCCAGCTTCATAACTCCTGATTTCTTAAGGTTACAAAAGAAAAGATGAGCAATGTGGATTTTTTTTTTTTTGTCTGTGTGCCTCCTCCCTGTTACATGATGCTGGAGAGCAGCCATGGTTTTATATCTGACCAAAAAAATTCCCTTCCTTTTCATTCCTCTCTGGTCTTTAGAAACTTATTACTTTATTCTATTAACTCACATTATTTTCTGTTCTTGACCTTCCAGTTAACTGTGAACAGGAGTGAAGAGAGAAGGTCACCAAGGGCAGACTTCTGGCAGACTATAGCAAGGGGGGAATAAAATCAAACCAAACCCAACTAAACCAACCAAAAATAAACAAAACCCAAACAACAAAGAAACAATCACCCCAAAAAAGTGCTGATATTTTTTTTAAGAGCCCTTTGCATGAGTCAGAATTTCATCTAAAGGAACAGAATTTCTCCATCGCTCAATGGGGCTCATTAGGAGGGGTAAAAAAAAAAAATGTGTTTCTTCACTTGTCAGTTCTCCTCTGGCCTCTGGCAGATTCTTGGGGATCCATTTGGAGAAGGGAACATTAATTCCTCAGTGTCTGTTTGTTATTAACACCTTGCTCTGACTGTGTACCAGGTTTTCTCCAGTTGTGTCTCTGTGGCTGGGGCAGGGGTGGAAAGCAGAAGGGAGGTGAGGGACAGACGTTCTTGAGAAGATCCACAGGAGCAATTAGAGCCAGGACACTGCTTAAATTCAGCTCTTCTCAGTGCTTAGCACACCCCAAAGCTGCTTATTCAAGCAAAAAAACCTTGGAAGTGTTGGCTCCCACTTCCTTCTCCCATGTGGCCCTGGAAGAGCAAACCAGGAAAGCCAACGCTCAGATGGCTGCATCACTTTTCCATGGATCAAACTGTTTGCTGAGCCAAAAATCCTCCTTGGGATGTATCATAATTTTGCTGTTTTAGTTTTGGTGAGTGCAGTGATGCCTTGCATTAGCCTCAAAAAATGTCTGCCAAAAATCCTCCTTGGGATGTATCATAATTTTGCTGCTTTAGTTTTGGTGAGTGCAGTGATGCCTTCCTTTAGCCTCAAAAAATGTCTGCCCACGTTATTCCATGGCTGTGAGAAGTTTCCCAGGGGCTCTGAGCTGAGCCCTGGTGTTCTGGGAGCAGCACTGCACACCCAGAAGTGGTCTTGGGTTGGTTTCCTTTGAGAACTTTTTTTTCTTTTTGCCCTCTTTCTGACCCCTTCCTTTCCCTGACTGCAGTTTTTTGGCCAACTCGAAACACGTCCTGACATCAGCTTGAGTCAAACCCAACAGATCTTGGTGGTGTGAAGTGAAAAAATAATAAATGAAATAAAAGACAAAACCCCCAAGCAACTCTTAAAAGAAAAAAAAAAGAAATAAATTTGAGCATTTCCAAAAGGAAATGTTTTGACTGAGGGGCTAGAGACAGGAAGAAACTTGCAGGATGTTGGCAAAAAAAAAAACCCAAACTACTTTATCTACACCTTAAATCATCAGGACACTCAGAAGAGAGGCAACAGCCTTGCTAATTCCATGTGCTGATGGACATCTTTTGAGGCACAGCACAAGGTCTACCAGAGGTAGAAAATCCATGGTGCAGAGGATCTGCCCCAGGACGTGCTTGAACATTTCAGCTCTTGAATGACTTGAACTTTCTTTCTCTGTCCCAGTGGATATTTAAACATGACACCAAGTTTTGAGAAGGGAGAAGCCACGCTCAGCAGATAAGATGTGTTCCTTGGTAGCAAAATAACAGGAATTTAGATCAGGCAAAAGAATTTTTCACAGCCAAAGCAAATATTTTAAACCCCCAGCTAGAAGAGGCTTCATGGTACCCTCAGCAAGTTTGCTGATGACACTAAGCTGGGAGGAGTGGCTGACACACCAGAAGGCTGTGCTGCCATTCAGAGAGACTTAGACAGGCTGGAGAGTTGGGCAGGGAGAAACATGATGAAATTCAACAAGGGGAAGTGTAGAGTTTTGCATTTGGGGAAGAACAACACGATGTCCCAGTATAGGTTGGGGGCTGAGCTGCTGGAGAGCAGTGTAGGTGAAAGAGACCTGGGGGTCCTGGTAGACAAGAGGATGACCATGAGCCAGCAATGTGCCCTTGTGGCCAAGAAGGCCAATGGCATCCTGGGCTGGCTCAGGAACAGCGTGGCCAGCAGGTCCAGGGAAGGGATTCTGCCCCTGTGCTCAGCCCTGAGGAGGCCACAGCTTGAGTCCTGTGTCCAGTTCTGGGCCCCTCAGCTCAGGAAGGAGATTGAGGTGCTGGAGCAGGTCCAAAGGAGGCAACTGGGCTGGTGAAGGGATCCAGCAGAAATCCTGTGAGGAAGAAGATGCCCATGAGCCAGCAATGTGCCCTTGTGGCCAAGAAGGCCAATGGCATCCTGGGGTGCATTAGAAAGGGGGTGGTTAGTAGGTCAAGAGAGGTTCTCCTCCCCCTCTATTCTGCATTGGTGAGGCCGCACCTGGAGTATTGTGTCCAGTTCTGGGCCCCTCAGTTCAAGAAGGACAGGGAAGTGCTTGAAAGAGTCCAGCGCAGAGCTACTGAGATGATTAAGGGAGTGGAACATCTCCCTTATGAGGAAAGGCTGAGGGAGCTGGGTCTCTTTAGTTTGGAGAAAAGGAGACTGAGGGGTGACCTCATCAATGTTTTCAAATATGTAAGGGGTGAGTGTCAGGGAGATGGAGTTAGGCTTTTCTCAGTGGTGACCAGTGATAGGACAAGGGGTAATGGGTGTAAATTGGAGCATAGGAGGTTCAAGTTGAATATCAGAAAAAATTTTTTTACTGTAAGGGTGACAGAGCCCTGGAACAGGCTGCCCAGGGGGGTTGTGGAGTCTCCTTCACTGGAGACATTCAAACCCCACCTGGACACGTTCCTAGGGGATGGACTCTAGGGGGCCCTGCTCTGGCAGGGGGGGTTGGACTAGATGATCTTTCGAGGTCCCTTCCAACCCCTAGGATTCTATGATTCTATGATTCTATGATAATTTCCCTTTTGGGTAGGACACCCAGGGCTCAATCCAGTTTCTTCCACACCAGATTTCAGGGATATTTCAGGAGCCATGGGGCTGCAGCTGCTGTTCCAGGAGGTCACTGCAATCTCCCTTTTCTCTGCTGCCCCTGTGTCAACCTCCCAGCTACCCCAGGGTTTCACAAGAACACTAAAATTTGGCACGAGCATCATCACGTTGAGCATCATTATGGTGAGAAGGGTCCAAGCTGTGGTCCAGCTGTTTAAATCCAGTTGTCAACAGCCACCTGGGGCACCAAAAGGTACCTGAGATATCCCCACAAGCTGCATGGCAGATCCATGCTCCTCTCTGGAGGCACTGGGAGAGCCAATGGAATATCCCAAGGCACCTGTGTTCAAATGACTGAGCTGATCTCTGCCATGGTGGCTGAGAAGTTCTGGGGTCCTTAGAGCTCTTCAAAATCTCTTGCAACTTCAGCCCCATGGCTGCACTGCATGCAGGAGATCCTTTAGGACAGAGCAAGGATGTAGGGCCAGGAAAAATATGTTTTTTTTTTAAATTTATTTTAGGTTTTGGAACACTAGATTGAAGTCACCAGAATTAAAATTATCTCCTCAATCAGTGCTCAACACAATTGGGGTATTTGGCTTGTAAAAGTGCTTCTTGTCCCACAGAAAAAGGAATCTACCTGAAGAAGGTAGAACCAGTAAGTCCATTTGCTCAATAGGAAGGGTAAAAAGAAGGTTTTGGGTTTTTTTTTTTTGGTGCTTGTGTGTATATGCAGAATCTAGAATGAGGCAGTATTAATAATAAGTGCTATGAGCAGCCCAACATCCAGCAAAAAATTCTAAAGCAGGGTAAAATTTCCAAATCACCATAATCCTGCTCCAGCATTTTAATCTCCAGGCCATCTTTTCCTTTTGTCTAATTCTGACAGATTTACACCAGGGTATATTTAGTAACTGGAGTAAATCACACTTGTAGAGAAGTGAGAATGCTTTTTGGGGAATTCCTGTGACTATAAGCTCTCTCTTAGGGGAAAACATTTTGCTCTGAGGGCAAGCAGCTAACATGGTTTTATTTATGACATCTTTGTTAGGAGGACCCTCATTATTCTGGAGCATTCTCTGTTAATGTGAATGATCCATTTTAGACCTTTTCCATGGCAGCTCTCCTTCCCCTCCCCCTGTATAAACATCTCCATTTCCAGACAGCCAAGGATGCCAAGTTCACTCCCTTCTGTTAGACAGCTGGACTTGCCAATTTTGCTGTCATTGAATTTTCTGGTCCCAAAGGTCAGGATTTGCAAGCAGAGGTGGGAGAGTAGATCTGGATGATGGAGGAGCCAAATCTCCTCGTCCCTCTGGTTTGGGAAGCAAACAGATGGAATAGTTCTGGAGGTGTGGAAGTGCCCGGGTCATCTCCCTGCCACTTCTTCCCGATCACTGAGACCTTCTGAAGTCCAGCCTGTAGTTAGAGGGATGGGCACAGAATCATGGAATGGTTTGGGTTGGGAAGGACCACAAAGCTCATCCAGTTCCAACCCCTCTCCAGGGGACACCTCCCACCAGCCCAGGTTGCTCCAAGCCCCATCCAACCTGGTCTTGGACACTTCCAGGGATGGGGCAGCCACATCTTCTCTGGGAAACCTGGGCCAGGGGCTCAGCACCATCAAATCAAAGGATTTCTTCCTAATATTTCATCAAACCCTGTCCTCTTTCAGTTTGAAACCATTTCCTTTGGCAAACCTTGTGCAGAAAGTTAGGAATGGGTTGAAGACCCACTTGAGGCTGCAGAATTCACCTCTTGGTTCACCTCTACCTTAGAGATTTCTTTAACCACATTTCCTGATGGGGTAGAGGAGATGAAGAAACATTTTTCTGGGTTCCTCTGAAGTGGGAGCCGGAGGCCAGCTGGGTGTCTGAGGGCATCTCCAATGTCTCTGCACACTTGTGCTTTTTCAGCTGAATTGTACCATGGATGTCTGCCAAGGTTTGGCTGGGCACCCAGCACTCACTGACACCTTCCTGGAGGCATCTACATTTCCATGTTATGTTTTGTGAGCCAGATCCCATCCTTCCTAACACCATCTCATGCAACAGGTGGAGGCTGGGGCTTCTTCTATACCTAATATGCCTTTTTTGCTGAGAAGGGTGCTTTAGGGTGGCATTATTTTAGAAGTAAAGCAGAAGTTTGCAGGGTGTCTCTTTCTAGAAATGTTCAGAAAACCTTTTGCAGAAGCCACTTCACAGCAGGGTAGAACACAGAACTTTTTGAACACAGCACAGGGGTCCTCAGCAAGGAATGACACAGGCTGAGATTTTCAGGTGGAGACCACAGTGTGGATGACACAGGACAGACCCTTGGACCTTCAAGCCCAGGGGTGTAAACCAGGAGTGCCAGGACCTCTGCAACCTCTTGTAGCACCTGCCCATCATTTTGTAGGGGTGGGTACTCACCCCTTTGCATCCTTGTCCTTCAGCTCAGCTGATTTCAAACTCATTTGTTTCCTTTGGCTTGGTGTTTGTCAGGTGGCTCAGGGACCTCTCTGCTCTTGGTGCTCCCAGTTCCCACAGCATCACTGTCAGGGTTTAACACTGGGCTGGCAATCAAACCCAGTAACAGATTCTCTCTATTAATCTCTCTCTCCTCCCTGATAAAGAAAGGAGAGAGAATAAGGGAGAGAGACTGATGGGTTGGGAACTAAACTACACAGCTTGAATGAAACAGGAATGATAAATAGGAAAATTTATTAAATATATGCAAATCTACAGGAAAATGGATCCCAGGTTTCTCCCCCCTTTCCCCCAATAACTCTCAGGTCACCCCCGAGGCTGCAGGGCAGCCCTGGGAAAGTCCAGGCTGGAATCCTGGGGTCAGCAGCAGTTGGGAGCTGGAGGCAGGAACACCCAGATTCAGGCTGGGATGGATCAGGAGCACAGGCAGAGGAAGGGATGGAATCCTCCCAGGATGCTGAAGCAAACAGGGAACGGGTGAAGACAGGAAAGCAGGAAAAGCAGGAAGGGCAGAAAGCAGGAAGCTGGAAACCAGCTTGGTCCTCGTGATCCCTCAAATTTCTCCTGAGTATGAGGTGTATGGGATGGAATCCTCTGTTTGGTCAGTTCTGGCATCTCTCTTGTCTGTTCCTCCCCAAAGGAGGGGTTCAGGTGGGACCTCTTTATTCCTTCTGGAGGGTAAAATGTTCCTCAGAGCTGAGCAGTGTCCCTGGTTCTGCAGCCCATTTCCAGCTGTAACTCTAAACACCCAGAGTTATCAGTCCCAGAGCAGCCACTGACTGAGAAACTTGCTGTTCATTTCAGCAAGTGCAGCTCCTGAAAAGAGACTGAGCTGAAAGCAAAAGTACCAGACAGAAAATCCCCTTTATCCTGGCCCAAACCAGGACAATCTCCTAGAATGTCAGATTGGAAGGGACCTCAAGGATCATCTCCAACCCAAGGAACCTACAGACTTGGACTCTTCAGCCTCAGCATTTAATAAGAAGATGTGCATGGAGGCTGTCAGTGCTGGTGTCTTTAGAAGCAATGAAAAACCCCACCAACCCTATAGATACTCAGTGCCTCCAAGGCTCAGCCCACCCTGAAGTCCATGCATTTATAGAATCACAGAATCATAGAACTGGCTGGGTTGGAAGGGACCTCAGAGATCAAGTCCAACCCTTGCTCCACCCCCCCCGTGGTTCCCAGCCCATGGCACTGAGTGCCACATCCAGGCTCTTTTGAAATATCTCCAGGGATGGAGAATCCACCCCTTCCCTGGGCAGCCCATTCCAATGGCTGATCACCCTCTCCAGAAAGAAATTCTTTCTAATGTCCAACCTAAACCTCCCCTGGCACAACTTGAGACCTCTTGTGCCCTCTTGTCTTGCTGAGAGTTGCCTGGGAAAAGAGCCCAACCCCCCCCTGGCTCCAACCTCCTTTCAGGGAGTTGGAGAGAGTGATGAGGTCTCCCCTGAGCCTCCTCTTCTCCAGCCTCAACACCCCCAGCTCCCTCAGCCCTTCCTCACAGGACTTGTGCTGGATCCCTTCCCAGCCTCCTTGCTCTTCTCTGGACCTGCTCCAGCACCTCAATCTCCTTCCTGAGCTGAGGGGCCCAGAACTGGACACAGGACTCAAGCTGTGGCCTCCCCAGGGCTGAGCACAGGGGCAGAATCCCTTCCCTGGACCTGCTGGCCACGCTGTTTCTGAGCCAGCCCAGGATGCCATTGGCCTTCTTGGCCACCTGGGCACACTGCTGCCTCCTCTTCAGCTTCCTGGCAATCCAGACTCCCAGCTCCCTCTCTGTCTGGCTGCTCTCAGCCACTCTGTGCCCAGCCTGGAGCTCCCCATGGGGTTCTTGTGGCCAAAGTGCAGGACCTGGCATTAAACTGAGAGAGATACAAGGTCTTACCCTGGTCACTTTTTGAGGACAGGGACCAAATTTCAGGTGTTGCCCAGACTCTGACCTTCTATGGGATCCAGGAAGGGCCATATTCAAACACAGAACAGGAGGAAAAAACAAGCAGTTCCCAGCTTCTCCAGTGCCAAGGAGTTTGGCACTAAGCAGCTTTTTGCTGCGTGGTGTCTGGCAGTGCTGGGTCTTATTTTCAACAAGCCCTGTTAAAGGATTACAAGAGCCTTGTTAAAATAATGCCCTTCGAGCTTATTCATTATTGGAAAAAAAACAAGAATAAGCACAAGGGGTTCTATCATCCACAGTGTTGTTCCCTGCCAGTTCTTTGAAAGAAGAAAAAAAGAGCAAAACTGGCAAGTAAGAGAGAAATACATAAGCACACACTTGTCTACAAATATAAAGTAAGTTTTGTTTTGTTTCTGGTTTATAGCTCTCAAAAAAAAGAAAATTAAAATCAAGACCTTCCCCCTCCTACTTAATCTAATTACTCCTGATGCTTTGCCATCACATTAAAAATTTTTACCTCTGAGAAATAATTAATTAAAAAAAAGAAAAAAAAAGGAAAAGGAAGAAATTCCCAAAAGGCAGTTGCTATTTTTACCCTTTTAATAGACTTTATTAAATCTGGGTTGTGAAGCCAAGGAGTTCCACAGCAGCAGGAACAACAACAACAACAACAAAGCCCAATCGTAAACAGTGGTTGCCACAAGTGCTCACGTTTTCCATATTAAAAAAAGCCTTGCATGGAAGGCTGGATGACTCAATGGAGAGCTAAGGAAGTAGGGAGAATTTCCCCTGGAGGCTGCCAGGATGAAACTCATCCAGACTGGGTCAACAGCAAACTCAGAAAGTCCCAATTCTGCCCTTCACAGAACCTGCTGAGGTTTCCTGAGCTTTTCAGCAAGCAGGACACACTCTGGCCTTCTGCAGATGGAGAAGCCAAAGACCTCTCAAAGACCAAAGAACTCCAAGTGGGAACTCAGAAGGATTCCCAGGCACCAAGGTAACATCCCAGAAGACTCTGGGCACCCTGAATGCTTCAGCTTTGGTCCAGCAACAGATCACTTCATCTTCAGAGCAGAGATAGAGTGGTACCAGGTCAACATTTCTCCATCAGGAGTAATTTATCTAGGGCTCTGGGTCAATTAAGAGGGAGAAGACCTTGTTGGTGCTATGGGATGAGGGCAGCATCAGTGATGGGTTTGGTAAAAGTGCCATGCTGAGCTCTAATGAGGTGGGGATGATTTATCATCAAATGTACTCCCCTGGCATTTCATTTCCCAGGTCAGTTGCTGGAATAGGTTTCCCTCCCCAAATCCACGTCTGATCACAGGAATGGCAGGGAAGCCCCAAACCCCTCTGTACCTCTTCCAGATGATTCCTGGAGGGAGGAATTTAACAACAGAGCATATATATGAGCTGCTCTTCTCCCAGATAATGCCTTGGCTGTCAGTGATTCAATATAGAATATTGAATACATGCTTTTTTTAATAAGAAATGCTAAGAGAAGTTTTAGCTTCATTGGACATGTGGGTGGTGTGGAGAGGATGGTTCTGTAGGGGTGGAGGAAAAAGCAGGAGGAAAAAATTCCTTGAAATTTGGATAGTATATTCCTTGATAAATCTGCTCTTTGGATCCTGGTTGCTATAACCACCCACAGATTCTCATGACAAGGAGTTTCAAAGCTTCTTCAAGTACTGCCCATGCCACTGCACATTTAATTTGACCTTGCTCCCTTTTTCTTTTCCCCTCACTATTTTATGGCCTTCTATCATCTCCCAACAATTCATCCTGAGTAGTTCTATTTTTTTTTAATGATCCCTCACGAGCAGAATTTTTTTCCTTTTAGTCTTTCGTGTTGCCTTTATCCACAAGTGGGTTTGTGTCTATTTTCTTGAGGTTTTCAGATGTTGTTTGGTTTTATGACCTGCAGTGGACAGAAATGCTTGGCAAAAACAGAATGGGCAGAGGCCAACAGGGAAAGAGGTGTTTTCTTCAACCCGGTGACTTGTTCCAATGTGTCTTCATCTCCCAGTCCCACCTGCAAGGGATTTATTCTCAATAAATTCTTCATCTGCTTTCATCAGATTAAGAGAAGCAGCAGAAGAGCTCACCCTTTAATTTAATTAATTTAAATTATGTATTAATAAATTAATTAACATTATTTAAATCACATACTACGTTAAAGTCCATTTTTTCTTTGCCCAAATTCCATGGAGACAGAAGTTCTGCCATGCCAGTCCCAGCCAGGCTCCAAGGTTTGTTCTCTGGCCCTGAGACTGTGGTATAAAAAATTCCACATTTGCTCTATTAAACTCATCCAGAAAAGGGCAGCCACATCCCAACTGTCTTTGGGTTGAGTATCCAGGAGCAGTCTGAGAAGATGATAATTGGCCATGATTAAAACTGTGCCATGGGCTGTTTGAAGAGTTTACTGGGATTAAGTTGGGGCTGAGGGCCTGGGAACATTCCCTGGCATAACCAGTTTACCAAAATTGGTGCAACCATCCAGTCTTGTGCCTGAAGAGGGAAAAATCAGGCTTCAGATCCACCAAGTTTCATCTGGTGAGTATCTCATGAGTATCCTGTAAGAAACACAGCTGTTCTTTCCTCAGCCTTCCCCATAGCTGGATCATAGAGCTCTTGGTGGAGGGGCAAAACCCTGACTATGACCCAAACCACTAATATTTGACATTTAATTTTCATACAATATCAGGTGGAAAAACCCATGGGAGACTTTAATCTGCTCATCACCCATAATTCCTTCTCTAACTCTGAGGCTCTGGCCATGCTGAGGGTCACTTCCATCATTTAAAGCTATGTTTAGGCATTAAATTTCCCCCATACCTGAGAAAAATCCCTGATTTCCAGTCTTTTTTCATACCTTCCAACATTCCTGAGGCCACACTTTCTGTCTTCTTATCCTGCCAGGATATGGGAAAGCAGAGCCCCTTGTCTGAAGAAGACTCAACGAGGTGGAAGACCTCTTCTTCCATCCTTTTGCCCAACGTGGGGCAGAGATAGGAAGATGTAGGCCATAAAATAGAAGAAGTTGGAGATGCCTTTTCACAAAGAATGGAATTCCCCAGGCACACCCATACCACAGCCCAATTCTTTTTATTGCTCAAAATGGAAGCAAACAATCCTCTTGTCAAGCAGTGCTTTTGAATTTATAATCAACAGGATGCTGTTTACCAAAAAGACCTTTTGATTGCTTGCTGTTGAAGGAGCAAAAAAAATCTGCTGGCCAAGCAAGACATCGTGTAAGGGAAGGTCAAAAATTTCTGGACAGGCTTTGGTTTGGTGTCAAATCCCTGCTTTGCACATTCAGCAAGCATCCAAAGTCAATCCACCCACCAGGGGGGCTGAGAATTGAGCAAACTCCTAAGATCCTCAGCTGTGGAGATGTTGGGGTGGCTCTGTGTCCAGAAATCTTGATTTAGCAGCTTCACCAGCTACTGGAAAACTGATTGCCACCAGAGACTGAGTGTAATCCAAACTCCTCTGCAGCCAGCTGAAAGGGGATCATTATTTTTGACCATTATTTCTTACCCTTATTTCTTCCCATAATTTCTGGAGAGGTTTTTTGCTTCGGTTTCTTTAAAGTGAAAAGGTGAAAAGGGTGTTTTTTGAAGTCAGGACCCAGTCTAGAAAAACAGCTCCTGAAGTTTAACCCAGTCAAAAATCAAATCAAAGAAATAGGTGGATATGAAGGTGATGCAAAAATGGGCCAAAAACAGGAGGAAAAAAGTCCTTGAAATTTGGCAGAAGAGAAAGAGAATAGAAAGTGCTAAGAGCAGATTTATGAAGAAATGCTTCAATATATGGAATATTGAATACATGCTTTTTTTAAGAAGAAATTCTAAGAGAAGGTTTAGGTTCAGTGGACACGTGGGTGGTGTGGAGAGGATGGTTCTGTAGGGGTGGAGGAAAAAATTCCTTGAAATCTGGCAGAAGAAAAAGAGAAAAGAAAGGGCTAAGAGCAGATTTATGAAGAAATGCTTCAATATATAGAATATTGAATACATGTGTTTTTTTAAGAAGAAATGCTAAGGGAAGTTTTAGTTTCAGTGGACACGAGGGTGACATGGAGAGGATGGTTCTGTAGGGGTGGAGGAAAAAACAGGAGGAAAAAATTCCTTGAAATCTGGCAGAAGAAAAAGAGACAAGAAAGTGATAAGAGCAGATTTATGAAGAAATTCTTCAATATATAGAATACTGAATACATGTTTTTTTTTTAAGAAGAAATGGTAAGAGAAGTTTTAGTTTCAGTGGACATGTGGGTGATGTGAAGAGGATGGTTCTGTAGGGGTGGAGGAAAAAAGAGGAGGAAAAAAATCCTTGAAATCTGGCAGAAGAAAAGGAGAAAAGAAAGGGCTAAGACCAGATTTATGAAGAAATGCTTCAATATATAGAATACTGAATACATGTTTTTTTTCAGAAGAAATGCTAAGGGAAGTTTTAGCTTCAGTGGACACGTGGGTGACGTGGAGAGGATGGTTCTGTAGGGGTGGAGGAAAAAGGAGGAAAAAAATCCTTGAAATCTGGCAGAAGAAAAAGAGAAAAGAAAGGGCTAAGAGCAGATTTATGAAGAAATGATTCAATATATAGAATATAGAATATTGAATACATGCTTTTTTTAAGAAGAAATGCTAAGAGAAGTTTTAGCTTCATTGGACATGTGGGTGGTGTGGAGAGGATGGTTCTGTAGGGGTGGAGGAAAAAGCAGGAGGAAAAAATTCCTTGAAATTTGGCAGAAGAAAAAGAGACTAGAAAGTGATAAGAGCAGATTTATGAAGAAATGCTTCAATATATAGAATATTGAATACATGGGTTTTTTTTAAGAAGAAATGGTAAGAGAAGTTTTAGTTTCAGTGGACATGTGGGTGGTGTGGAGAGGATGGTTCTGTAGGGGTGGAGGAAAAAACAGGAGGAAAAAAATCCTTGAAATCTGGCAGAAGAAAAAGAGAAAAGAAAGGGCTAAGAGCAGATTTATGAAGAAATGCTTCAATATATAGAATACTGAATACATGTTTTTTTTCAGAAGAAATGTTAAGAGAAGTTTTAGTTTCGGTGGACATGTGGGTGGTGTGGGGAGGATGGTTCTGTAGGGGTGGAGGAAAAAACAGGAGGAAAAAATTCCTTGAAATTTGGCAGAAGAAAAAGAGAATAGAAAGTGCTAAGAGCAGATTTATGAAGAAATGCTTCAATATATGGAATATTGAATACATGCTTTTTTTAAGAAGAAATGCTAAGAGAAGTTTTAGCTTCAGTGGACACGTGGGTGGTGTGGAGAGGATGGTTCTGTAGGGGTGGAGGAAAAAAGAGGAGGAAAAAAATCCTTGAAATCTGGCAGAAGAGAAAGAATAGAAAGTGCTAAGAGGAGATTTATGAAGAAATGCTTCAATATATAGAATACTGAATACATGATTTCTTTAAGAAGAAATGGTAAGAGAAGTTTTAGTTTCATTGGACATGTGGGTGATGTGAAGAGGATGGTTCTGTAGGGGTGGAGGAAAAAAGAGGAGGAAAAAAATCCTTGAAATTTGGCAGAAGAAAAAGAGAATAGAAAGTGCTAAGAGCAGATTTATGAAGAAATGCTTTAATATATGGAATACTGAATACATGCTTTTTTTAAGAAGAAATGGTAAGAGAAGTTTTAGTTTCATTGGACATATGGGTTGTGTGGAGAGGATGGTTCTGTAGGGATTTTTTTTTTCAGGAAGCAGAATTCATACTCCAGTTTTTCCCTTTATCTTTGTTCCAACAAAGCATTTCTGAGCTTTTGTGTAACTGTGAGTGCATCAGTGCTCGTGTAGGCATCAGGGGTACCATCTGGTCCAAGATAAGCATTTAAGCACTTCAAACATTCAGGATTCAAACCAGATCAGAGACAACAAAGCAAGCACGCAATAAACACACTTCTAAAAAGAAGTTTTGAAGTATTTTGGGATTTTTTTTTTTTTCCTCCTGAGAAAATCCCAACTCTTGGAGCCTTTTTTTTTGGGGGGGGGGGAAACCTCAGATTTCACCAGGAGCATATTCCTAGCTCTTGTAATTGCCAGGCAAGTCTCAAAAAAGCTATCAGCAAAGTCCAAAGCCTTGACTTTTTGTTGATAAAGGTGCTAAGGATTCTCAAGACCACCTTGGGACTTTTTAACTGTGAGGGGCAAAACACTGTAGCTGCAAAATACAGAAAACTGTAGTCACAGCTTTTCAGCAACAAAACACAAAATGTTTCTTCTCCTTGAGGCAAGAAAGAGATGGGAGAGATGAGGGTTTGAGCAGTAAGGACTTCTCAGGCTTAGACAGTCAAATAATGTCATTGTCATAGTGCTAGGGTATTTTTAGGGAAGGATACAATACTTTTGGGATAAATGAAAAAAAAAATGAAACAAAATGAACCAAAATCCATTACATTTCTTTGCAGAATTAAGTGTGGAATTATCAGCACCTACTTGTTAAGCTAGAGCTTCAGCTACAGCAATGGTTGGGTTTGTTTGCATCTAATTACAAACAGAGGTGTGAATTCAGGGGAAAGAAGAAAAAACCCACACTGATCATATGAATTTGAGGAAAAAAACCAAAACCAAACAAAACGAGAGGAGGTTTTTGCTGCCTAGAAAGAGATTTTGAACTTTGAGAAAAGAACCTTTTGCTGCCACATTCTGGGAAATGGAATCTTAGCTGCAGTCCCTGTAAATTCCCAAATCTCATCCTTGCAATACCTGATGCTCATTTCTCATCCTCCTAAATATTGGCTAATTTCTCAGCATGAAAAATGCCAATCTTGGCACCAAAATACTGTCCAGAAAGGAAAAATGTGGCTGGCTCTTCAAAGAGGAAATAGTGGTGCAGCTCAAGGAATGTGAAAGCATCCAAGACTTTCTGAAAGAGGATGTAAAACTACATGAAAAAAAGCCTCAGGCTTTTCAGAAAGGAAAGAAAAGAAAACAAAACAATTACAACATGAGCCAGCTAGGAAGGAACAAGAAAAAAATTACAAATTTAATCTGCAAATTGAGGGAGCTTGAATATAATAAAAATAAAAGCATTTCTGTTGGGGAATATTCAGAGAAGTGGCCACCAAGAAAAGTTGTTGGGGTTTTTTTCCCCTTTGAAATAAATGTAAAGCTTTCCAAGACTGACCAGCATTCACCCAGTTTGGGAAAGAAACATTTAGATATCTAAACTGAAATTAAAAAATTAAAAAAAAAAAAAAAAAAAAAAAAAAAGTGAGGTGCAAACGTTGCAGCTAAAATTAGGAGGGCCAAGAGTTAACCTCAACTCCTGACCTGGGCTTGAGATTACAAGTCAGTATTTGGGGAACTTGGGCTAATTAATATTTAATAGACATTGATACTGGCTGAAATCTGGCAACCTTTGGAACAGGCAGAGGAATCCTGGAGTCAGAAAACTGAGCTGATTTCTCACTAAGGGTGACAGTCACTGGGGAAAGTGTACAGCTCCAGAAGTGGAAAAAACTGAGTCTGAAAGTGAGATGGTTGCAATAAGAGATAGTCCAGAGAGGTGGTGAGCTCATGATCAGTCTGGGTCTGCAGATGGCTAATAACCTCATGACTGGTGGCCAGAAAAGCTGTGGAAATTCCTCTCAGAGATGTGGTCCATTTGAAGCCAATGATTTATAGGAGATCTCCTTGCATACAGAAGTGGTCCTGTTGCCAGAAGCAGAAACTCTTACACCAGGCGTGTCCAGGGAGAGCTGGGAAATGCCAGAGGAATATCAGAATTTTTGATTTTTAACTGTTAAAGTTCTTGGAGGCAAGTGGGAAGTCCTGTTGCATCCCAGTGGTCATGGTAGCACATCTTGAGTTGCTTCTGTTTAGTGAGCCAAGGCCCCTTGGGTAAATGGGCTCAATTAATTGGGGTTGAAATGAGTTAGGAAATCATTGGGCAGGGACCTAAACCTAAAGGATTTTTGAAAAAGGAAATAAATTTAGGTTAGGCATCAGGAAAAAATTCTTTCCTGTGAGGGTGGTGAGATCCTGGAACAGGTTGCCCAGGGAAGTTGTGGCTGCCCCATCCCTGGAAGTGCTGAAGGTTGGATGGGGCTTGGAGCCCCCTGGGCTGAGGGAGGTGTCCCTGCCCATGTAGGAGGTTTGGAACTGGGTGATCCTGAAAGTCCCTTCCAACCCAAACCATTCTCTGATTCTATGGTATCTTTCATCCACAGATAGACTGTGAAGTGTTCACAAAAAATTCCTTCCTCAGGGTAGCTATAACCTCCTGGCTGCTTCATGCCAGTGAGTTAATTTAATATTAGGTAAATATTCATTTAATAATAGGTAAAATTAATCAAATCCAAATTAATTTTCTAAACCTTTTGGAGAAGATGAGTGGCCCCAGTTTGCAGTGAGGGATGTGGAGGCACAGAGAAAATTGCACACAAGTTGCTCCAGCTCATGCTGGAAGGAAACTCATTCCATGTGGAGGTCATCCCAGCCTTGGGTTTCATACCTGGGTCACCAGAGGTCAGATCAGAATTATGGCACCCTGTGAGCACCTGGCCTTCTGTCCTCTCTGAAATACTCAGACATGTAGAGAAAGGAGAGAAAATAGCTGTGGACAAGCTCAGGGATTTTAGATATGAAACTCCAGGCTCTGCTCTGAGAGGTGTAAATCCCTGCAGCCCATGCAGTTCCTCAGCATTCATCCCAAAGCTATTCAGATGAGAATGTGGTTTTCCAACCTTCACATCACTGCACCTAATAATTCCCAGGTGAAAAATAGGTAATTTCACCCATTTCAGGAGGCTCAAATCCCTCAGGTCCTGGAGAAAAAATCCTCCTCCTTGTCTCTTGGTGTCCCAAAGAGATTAAAGCAAGGCTGCTGGCTGAACACACCAGCATCACTGCTGCTCTAATGGGGAGATTTACAGCTCCCATGACATCCCAGAGGAGCTAAAGGCCATGCACCTCATCAGGACCTGGTCCCAGTTTAGAGCTGCCGCCCACCAGTCCCAGTGATGATCCTGGATAATCACTCCTTGAATGTTCCCAGTCACCTTGACTTACTGCTGGCTGCCTGTGACTCATTCTGAGTCTACAATGTGGTATGCAAAGAAAAAAAAAAAAAAAGGTTTTCTTGCATCTGGTTTTAATTACCTTTGTTTTTAATTAAGTTCTGGGTTTTAGCATCAACAACCCTGGCCTGGAAAGAGTTGTTTTGCTTGGATGTTTGTTCTCCATTCAGGCAGATAATGCATTTACTTCTCCCATTCCATCACCTGGGACCTCAGAGGGTCTTCAGCAAATGCTCCTGGAATTCAGGGAGCTCCTTGAGGGTATTGTAGAATCATAGAATCAGAGAATGTAGGGGTTGGAAAGGACCTCTAGAGATCATCCAGTCCAGCCCCTCTGTCCCAGCAGGATCCCCCAGGGCAGGGCACACAGAACACATCCAGGGGGGGTTGGAAAGGCTCCAGGGAAGGAGACTCCAGAACCTCTCTGGGCAGCCTGGGCCAGGGCTCCCTCACCCTCCCAGCCAAGAAGTTTCTCCTCAGCTTCAGCTGGAACTTCCCATGTTCTCCCTTCAGCCCAGGATTCCCTGTCCTATTCCTGGGCACCACTGAACAGAGATTGGCCCCTTCCTCTTGCCCCCCACCCCTCAGCTCTTGATGGACATTCAGCAGATCCCCTCTCAGCCTTCTCTTCTCCAGCCTCAACAGCCCCAGGGCTCTCACTCTTTCTCCACACCAGAGATGCTCAGGTCCCTTCAGCATCCTCATAGCTCTCCCTGGGCCTCTCTCCAGTAGATCCTTGTCTCTCTTGAACTGGGAAAATTAAATGGTTCATAGAGGCTAAGATTGGGCAGTTCAGGATCCTCTTACTCACCTTGAGCCAGCTGCAAGGTGACTTCTCATTTCAGGGGGTGACAATTCCTCATGCAGCCAAAAATACTGATGGAATCTCATGGTCTTCTCAATAAACTGGGGAGCTGAAGGGCACAACTAAAGTCAGGAGTGACTTCCCTTGGGCAGCTCCATTTTTTGCCCTGTGTGTGTAAACCTACACCCACCAGCAGCTTGAGCCAGAGCAAAGAGACTTGGGTGCTCCAGGCAGCAGAGAGAAGTGATGGGGAAATGATAACCTGAGAAAAGGAAATGCTTTCCCACACGTTACAAAAAGCAGACTGTGAAGGACACTACCACAGCAATGTAACAAGATTCAAGGACTGGATTTTCACCTGGCTACAAAAAAAAAAAAAAAAAAAAAAAAAAAAAAAAAAAAAAAAAAATGCCCCAAACCCCACCACAAAATATAAATGGATTAAAAGGTTTTATTAAACCTTGAGTTTCAGGCAATTTGGATCTATGAGAGAGCTGGGACAAGCCTCAGCAGGTCAGAGATTTTCCCAAAGTCTCCTCTGCAGGAGCTGGCACTGCTCACAGTAGGAGGAGGAGTGCAGGACCAGATTCTTGTGGCTCTACATAGTTTGTGTTCAAGAGGGACAATGAAGCAAGGCAGACATGTCAGAGCTGGGCTCCTCAAGTTGTTGAAGTGTAAAAAATTGTCTAAGCTATGGCTGAGGATTTACGTAGCACTTGGAAAGTTCCTCTTCATTACACCAGAGTGCAAAATTCAGGTGGTTCTGCAAGCCCAGGGGAGAGTTTCAATTTCAGGCATCCTTCTAACACTTGGTAGTGTTAGATTAAGATCTTAAGGGTCTTTTCCAACCTGTCTGAAGGGCCAGATCTGTAAGGTCAGACCTGCGAAGAGACTGCATCTCTCCTAAGAGTCATTGCTTAGGTTTGCATCCTCCAGAAGACAAATTTCAAGGCCTTGAATGCACCATAGAATCATAGAATCCTAGGGGTTGGAAGGGACCTCGAAAGATCATCTAGTCCAACCCCCCCTGCCAGAGCAGGGCCCCCTAGAGTACATCCCCTAGGAACGTGTCCAGGTGGGTTTTGAATGTCTCCAGTGAAGGAGACTCCACAACCCCCCTGGGCAGCCTGTTCCAGGGCTCTGTCACCCTTACAGTAAAAAAAATTTTTCTGATATTCAACTTGAACCTCCTATGCTCCAATTTACACCCATTACCCCTTGTCCTATCACTGGTCACCACTGAGAAAAGCCTAACTCCATCTCCCTGACACTCACCCCTTACATATTTGAAAACATTGATGAGGTCACCCCTCAGTCTCCTTTTCTCCAGACTAAAGAGCCCCAGCTCCCTCAGCCTTTCCTCATAAGGGAGATGTTCCACTCCCTTAATCATCTCAGTAGCTCTGCGCTGGACTCTTTCAAGCACTTCCCTGTCCTTCTTGAACTGAGGGGCCCAGAACTGGACACAATACTCCAGGTGCACCACTGGGACTTCTCTGCCATCCCTGCACAGCCTCCACCCATTAGCCCAGGAGGTTGTTAGAAACCAAAATTCTTGGTCAGATCTGGGGTGGATGTCCCAGTTGGGGCTGGTAAGGATGATTTTTTCCATTGGGGTCTTCAGGACCTTGATGATACAGACTCAGAGTAGATTTAAAGAAGAAATATTTTACAGTGAAGGTGGGGAAACGCTGGCACAGGCTGCCTGGGGAGGTGGTAGATGCCCCATTCCTGGAAATATTCCAGAGCTCTGCCTGACCTGATCCACTTGAGGACATCCCTGCTCATTGCAGGGAGGGTTGGAGTAGATGACCTTTGAGAGCCTCTTTTAACCCAAATTACTCCATAATTCTGTGCCATGTAGACAAAAATCACAGCGTGGCCCAACCACATCCCAGCTCAGGCACATCTTGGGACCCCAAGAAAAATCTTATGGGGCAGGAGGCTGGTCAGCTTCATCCTGGCATCCCTTGGAGGCTGCAGCAGGACTCTGTGTGGTGCCAAATTATAGCTCTGATCCTATCAACCTGAGTGAAGGTTCTCCAACATGAACATCCTGAACAGACCCTTACAGAAGGGATTGGGGGCAGCTTCCTTGGGGTTCTACCCTGAAGCTACAACCAAGCTGGTTTCCTAACCATCTGAAACCTTCTACAGATGCCTGGGAAGGCCACTGTAGTTTAGGGAATACCTGGAGACACAGTAGTTTAGGGAATAAATCAATAAACATGAGCATTTCAAGTGGAAGACCAACACACCTATGAGCTACTCTGCTTTAATAAGATGATTTCAAGACCCTTTTTAACACCTTGGTGCAGCTCTGGGTGGTGGGGATGCAAGCAGTGCAGGGATCTCTGAAATGTCTCAAGCAATGAAGTGCCAACACCCTAAAGGGAATGACCATTTCCATGGAAAAACCTTGGATTTTGGGATGATGAGCAATGCTGAGCACCAGGACAAGGATGGGAATATTAGGGAAGAGGCAGAAAGGAGAAGTTGGTGGATGAGAGTTGAATGGGTTGAGAAAAATCTCACTGATTTAAAAAAAATAGTGTGAAGAAGAACAGAAAATTATTGTCAGCTCTCAATCCTTTGGGGCTTAAACAGCCAGCAAGAGGAAAATATCTTTAAGAAAGCATCTCCAGAAAAATAATTGCAAATGTTTAGCAACCCATGCCAAGAGTTTGCTGCCCAAAACACCCCAGGGGAAATTCTAGAGCACAATGGTTGGTTTCAGGTTCCCCAAGCAGCTGCATTTTGCTTTCCCAGAAGAGGTCAGTCTTTCCCAAGGATTTGGGGTGGTTTGCCCATCTCTTCCAAAGGAAAGCACTGCAGGGAACAATGCCTGGGTGGATAAAAATTAGGGTATAGCAAAGGCCTGCCCGGACCCCAGCTGCAGCCTCAGGTGAAATGGAGCTCATTGCAAGTGTGAACTCACCTGGGTAATTTGATAAACAATTGACCTAATGTTCCCAGGATGTGGGAATTAACACTGCCTGGGAGCAAGCTGGGGAACAACAGCAAAAAGCTCCAAATTCCCACTTCCTTTCAGAAAAAACCTCCTTTCACATGCCCACAGAGGGAAAAAGCCTTTCCCTTCTTTTAATACTCTGGCAGAGACCTGGAAAAGAGGTGTTTTTTCTTTTTTTTTTTTTTTTTTTTTCCTACTATTTCTAACAGCAGAGATGGGTCTTGAGAAAATATAATGAAGTTTTGCTGCCTGGGCAGCAGCTGAGCAATTACTAAATCTGAATTATGCATGGAGCCCAGGGAAAAGTCCCAGCACCCTGCTCCTCCAGCTGTAAAAACACAGAAATACAGGGGCTTTCCACCTGCACTATCAGGTAACACCTCTACCTTGTCCCATTGATATATTTCTACTCCTCCTGTGGGCTAAACTTTCACTGGGGGCTGTCACAAGTCCCTTAGAGTAGATCCATCCTTCTGGGTTTATATTTTTACAGTCTAAATAGAGTTTATATTTTATATTTAGAGTTTATATTTTATATTTAGAGTTCATATTTTATATTTAGAGTTTATATTTTTAAGTGATCAGCTTCTCAACAAGCCCATACTGTGATGATTGCTTAAATTTGGAGATCCTCTGAAAGTTTTCTCAGAAAGATCTTCCATAATTTCCATGGGTGTCTTATCCAATTTTTATCTGGGGAGTCCTGGAGGGTCACACTGATGTTACCTCTTTCAGCACTGGTGATTCTGGGGGATGTGATGGCTGTAAATCTGGACATGAAACTTGGATAGACCTTGGAGTTGCTGCAAGGAGGGACATTTAAACAGAAAGTCCACCAGAATAAAATAAAGAAGGTCCAGTATAAGAAACAAAGAAGAGAAGAAGATCCAAGAGACACCCAAGGTCACAACAAAACCAATTTTATTTTTCTTTCCTTCGTGGTCAACTGACCTATAAATCACTGGGTAAATAATAACTAAGAGCCTTATTTAAAAAGATATTTCAGTCCTTAAATGCTGGTATTAAATATTTCACCTCTTCAAGGCTGATGCTTTCTCCTTGAGTTCCCAAGCTCCTGTTGGCTCTGGACCACTTGCAGAACACAGCAACACAGCCCTGATTTGTACCTGAAGCCTTTCTGAATGCAGGACCCTGACCCTGTCCCTGGCTGGGTTGGCATTGCTGGGTAACCCAACACCAGCTCATCAACATCTTTCACATGAGGTCAGAACATTCCAGGGAGATATTTAAAAAAAAAACCAAACAAAACTAAAAAGAAACTCCAAAAAAACCAACCAACCAAAAAAAAAAAAAAAAAAACCCAAAATAAACTCAGGGGAAAATATTTCCTCTCATTTTGATATTCTCTTTTCTTCACATGTCAAAGTAGCAGTCAAGAAAAAAAAATGTTTCAAATCTTGTTTTAGATTTTCATTTTCTCCCTTGTTATTCAAGCACTTTTTTTTTTTTTTTTTTTTTTTTTGGTCTGTCAGAAGGACAATATCTTGGTTTTCAAAGCTTTATTTGTGGTGATCAGAACTTCATGAGCAAAGATGTGTGATTTATGACTCTGACCTCATGGTGTTTTCTTGCTCCATTTCTCTGGGTATTTTAAATACTGACTCAAGGACCTCTTACCTGGGTGCAGCTGTGGAAGCCCAGGCTTCTACCCTGAAATTTAGCTGATTAAATAAAAAAATACCTACATCTGCACTGCTAACCTGTTTCCTTCAAGAGCAAGGGAGCTCCAGGTGACCCAGAGTCCATGGATGTGACCTCTTCCATCCTAAAATAGGAAGAGGAACTGGATGGGGAGAGAAATCCTCATTATTTCTCAATCATTTGTCTTTGTAGGTAATTAAGGGAGCCTCCTGAGAGCAGTTCATCTGAGGGCATCTGCAGTTCAAGCTGGAATGTTCATCAAAACTCCATCATTAGCAGAAGTCCAGACAGAATGAGAGAATTATCTTGGTTGGAAAAGACCTTCAAGGTCATCCAGTCCAACCATTAACCTCACACTGGCAAGACCTTTACTAAACCCTCCCTAAGTACTATTTACTCTTAAATACCAGGGATGGTGACTCCACCTCTGCCCTGGGCAGCCTCTTTTCATGCCTGATAACCCTTTCAGGGAAGAAATTCTTCCTAAGATCCAATCTAAACCTCCCCTGGCCCAACTTGAGGCCATAAAACCACTTAAACAGTAATGATTGGAGCAACAATTTTGCAGTAGTAGCCTGGAGAAGGTTGTATTCATGTGGAATTCATCTGGGACAAAGAAAAAATAAAAAAAAATTCTACAACTCCTTGCAATATCCCAGATTTCTTTCTTAGTGAAACTTTCTACCAGTTCTTACTTCTAAAAGAGAGAGAAATGTTCAGCCCTGTCCCCAGTGTACTGAGCACCTTTTGACTGACAGGTTGACATTTCAGCTTGGACTTTTTTTCCCAATTATTATTATTCTTATTCTCCTAATCTGAGTTAGATACATCACTCCTGCCTCTTCCATGAACTTCCTTGGAGGGAAAGAAGTTGCTTGTTTTATGTTTCTGTTATTCTTATCAAGTTGGAAGGTAACACGAATCCTTTTGTCTTTCTGCTTGACAAAAAATAACATTTTATTTACATATATGGTGCCTTATTCTGATTTGAATGACCAGATACTAGATGGAGAAACTCAGCAGCTCAACAGTGAGTATTTCAGACTGTGAAAAAGAAAAGTCATCTTTATCGATGATTTAGATGAAGGGATTGAGTCCATCATCAGCAAATTTGCAGATGACACTAAGCTGGGGGGAAGTGTGGATCAGCTGGAAGGCAGGAGGGCTCTGCAGAGGGACCTGGACAGACTGGAGAGTTGGGCTGATCCCAAGGGGATGAGGTTCAACATTCCAAGTGCCGGGTCCTGCACTTTGGCCACAACAACCCCATGGGGAGCTCCAGGCTGGGCACAGAGTGGCAGAAAGGGAGCTGGGAGTCTGGATTGCCAGGAAGCTGAAGAGGAGGCAGCAGTGTGCCCAGGTGGCCAAGAAGGCCAATGGCATCCTGGGCTGGCTCAGGAACAGCGTGGCCAGCAGGTCCAGGGAAGGGATTCTGCCCCTGTGCTCAGCCCTGGGGAGGCCACAGCTTGAGTCCTGGGTCCAGTTCTGGGCCCCTCAGTTCAGGAAGGATATCGAGGTCCTGGAACAGGTCCAAAGGAGGGCAACCAGGCTGGTGAAGGGACTCGAGCACAGGCCCTATGAAGAGAGGCTGAGAGAGCTGGGGCTGTTCAGCCTGAAGAAGAGGAGGCTCAGGGGAGACCTCGTCGCTCTCTACAACTCCCTGAAAGGAGGTTGGAGCCAGGTGGGAGTTGGGCTCTTTTCCCAGACAACTTTCAACAAGACAAGAGGACACAGTCTTAAGTTGTGCCAGGGGAGATTTAGGCTGGATATCAGAAAGAACTTTTTTACGGAGAGGGTGATCAGGCAATGGAATGGACTGCCCCGTGAGGTGGTGGATTCTCCGTCCCTAGAGACATTTAAAAAGAGCCTGGATGTGGCACTCAGTGCCATGGGCTGGCAACCGCACCGGTGGGTCAAGGGTTGGACTTGATGATCTCTGAGGTCCCTTCCAACCCAGCTAATTCTATGATTCTATGATTCTATGAAAATCTAGTGAGTGAAATCAATCTCATCACATTTTAGACACATCCAATGTGTCGAGATCTCTGTCTGTCTAAGTTACCCTTCTTTACTTTTTTAGTCAGTGGAAAGAATTATCACTCAGAGGTTGCACTTCATTAATTTGACCTCTGTTTTAGGTATCTACTTTTAAATGAGATCAAATGCTCCTCTCAAATATCCATCTTATTCCCTTTGAGAACATTGTCCAGATAGCAACATCTACATTGAAGGGATCTACAGCTGATCAGATAAATCCCTTCAGCAACTGGTAGGTAAAAGAGTAGAGAAAACTGGTAGAGAAAAGAGGTTGGAGGGTGGGCAGGAATCCTTTGGATCAAAACAAAGCTGAGGAATATATTTAGACCTTGAAAGCCAATGCAATGGCAGAGGGGATGGTTTGGGAAGGGAAGGGTTTCAGAGGTAACTTGGGAGACAGCTGTGATTTCCTCATCTGTTCCACACAGTTCTTTTGAGCATTTTCCAGTAATTTAAGTAATGAGTAAGACTGTGATCAAGTATGCTGAGCAATGCAAGGTAACTAGGAGGTGAATGTCAGGCTCAGCTGGGAAAGTCAACAAAGATGTGAAAAAAAAAAAAAAAATAGGAAAGGAAAATAATCTCTTTTGTTTGTTTTGAGAAAGGACACTGTGAACTAGAGGTCTAGTACTCCACAGCTTCATATTTTAGTCCCAGCTTTTTCAAGGACTTTCTGTGTCCCTCTTGGCACACATCTTCGTCACTCATTCTCTCCTCACCTGCAAAAATGCTATATTAATATTTTATTTATTTTTCATCAGCCCTTTTCATTTTTAACATGACCTTCATTGTCCCTGGGAGTGACCTGAGGCAACGAGGTGACAGGAACACCCCTGGCTTTTGGAAGACTCACCAGGTTGTTTGGAAGGGATGTGTGATGCTCTTCAGCTGCTTCCATGGAGCATGTGCCTCCTGACATGATCCTTCCACACCCCTAATCCATTTTGGAGACACAACCCAGAATTTTAACACAGTGCTGGGGCCCTGCTCCCATTTCATTGTCCTATTGGTCATGTATCCATGTGGTGGGTTGATCTTTTCTGGCTTCCAGGTGTCCTCCTGGCTGCTTTCTCACTCCCCCTCCTCAGCATTATAGAGGGAGAATATGGGATGAAAAAGTCACGGATCAAGGCAGAGGCAGTTTAATAAAGAAAAGCAAAGGCCATGTGTGGAAGCAAAGAAAAGCAAAATTATTTATTCTCTACTTTAGCAGGTGATGCATGTCCAAAAAAAATTAGGACAATGAAACTGATGAAAAGTTTGGAGCATATGTCTTGGGAGGAGCAGCTGGAGGAGCTGGGCTTGTTTAGCCTGGAGGAGAGAAGGCTTAGGGGAGACCTTGCTCTCTACAACTCCCTTAAAAGAGGTTGTAAAAGGCTGGGGAACGATCCATTCAATGAAGTTACAAGTGATAGGACAAGAGGTAATGGCTTCAAGTTGTGCCAGGGGAGGTTTAGTTTGGATGTTAGGAAGAATTTCTTCCCTGAAAGGGTTACCAGGCATGGGAAGAGGCTGCCCAGGGCAGAGGTGGAGTCACCATCCCTGGAGGTATTTAAGAGTTTAGGGATATGGTTTAGTTAAACTCTTGCCAGTGTGAGGTTAATGGTTGGACTGGATGACTTTGAAGGAATAACCTACTCAGCCACCATCAAGAAAAGACCCAACCAGTTCTGACCCACAGCTCAGTGGATCCCACTGCTTCCCAACACTTTCCCTCTGCAGGTGATTGTTGCAAAAATGAGTACTGAAGGTCTTGCAGGACCAATCCCCTCACTTGTTTTTGGGGGGACATCCATCTGCCACCAGGTGACTGGGGAATGGCTCAGCTGTGGATGAGCCTGGAATAAATCCTTGTTGATCCAAACTCAGGTAACTACTGAGGTACCAGAGATTTAGGAAGTTTTTCTCAGGCAAGCAGTTACTCTCACATGCACTTTGTTTTCACCAAGATGTACTTTTTCCCCCCTCCAGCTCAGCTCTCCACATCAGCCACATAGGTTCCTGCTTTTCAAGATGCTTTTCAAGCATTTTGATCATTTTTTCAAGGTTATCTTCTACTGAGCCTATAAAAGAAGCCAAAGAGTTCTGTGTAACATTACTACAATACTCTACACCAGGTGTACTATGGATGTGGTGACCCCTGGCTCCACATCTTCCCCCTCTTTGCCTTATCCCAACCACATCTTCTGCCTGACCCCTCTCAGGGTAACTGGTGCCTTCCTTGTGCCCTTCCAGATGCAATTTTGGAAGCAAGATTTTAATTCTTTCTTTCTCCCTCACCCCTGATTTGTATTTTTCATCTCTTCAACACCAGGAACAACTTTCCCTTCTCTTTTTCTCCTTCCTGAAAAAAAAAAAAATCAATTAGAAATTCAAATACTCCAAGGCACTTTCCTTCCCCCCTTCCCCCGTCCTGCTCTCCTCCCCCTCCCCCCATCTCTTGGAGTATAAATCATTTTCTGTGGTCTGCAGCTCAGCTGGAAAAACTAACAAAATGGGTCTATAATGTCACCAGCATCTAATTTGGTGGATTTATGGGGTCTGGCCTTAAGCACTTGCTGCTTTACAGTGTGTGAGTTCACTCCTGCAGGAACTCCCTCCAGACTGCAGCTCTTTATCCTCAGCTGCTGCTCTCCTCTGGAGCTTTACAACAGGCAGATCCCTCTGCCTTGGAAAACTGGAGTTCTCCTTTCTGCCCTGTCCATTACTCCTGCCTGATGGACCCAAAAGAGGATCACAAAATGTTCCTACATCCAAGCTGATGTGGAGGTTGCAGCAGTAGGAGCCAAGCCAGGCAGATCTGGGTTGGGACAATCCCCACCATCAGCTCCTGCTGAACACCACAGTGGCTTTCTCTGGTAGGATAAGTGTGGTACCACTTGGATCTCAGGAGGTTCAAGAAGACCCAGAGCAGGGACACCTGGGTGGGGACAATCCCCACCATCAGTTCCTGCTTGGGGATGAGGGTTTAGAAATGTTTGCACCAGTGACACTGAGCTCCTCTGCTTTAGGTCTGAAGCTGCAATATTTAGATGCTCAGGGTCTGGTTATCTCACCCAAGATCTAGGATTAGGATTGTAGACATCTCCTACTCCTCTGTAGGCAATGAGGAGAGATCAGTGTGAGCAGAGGGCAAATATTCCCTCTGCAAAGCAGCCTGAGTTACCCTCTGGAGCTGCTGCTCTCTGCCCACTGCCCCCAACTCTCCTGGGAAGCCAAGGTGAGGGAGCTGGGGATGTTCAAGCTGGGGAAAAAAAGGCTCTGGAGAAACCTAAAAGTGACCTTCCAGTATCTGAAGGGGCTACAGGAAGGCTGGAGAGGGACTGTGTGCAAGGGCCTGGAGTGATGGGATGGGGGGAATGGTTTGAAATTAGAGAAGATTTAGATTGGATGTTAGGAAAAAGTTCTTTCCCATGAGGGCAGTGGAAAAATGGCCCAGGATGCTTGGGGATGAGGGTTTAGAAAGCAGCCCTGCAGAAAAAGAACTTGGGGGTGCTGGGGGTGAAAAGCTGGACACCAGACATCTGCTTGGAGCCCAGAAGGACAATCCCATCCTGGGCTGCATCCAAAGAAGTCTGGGCAGCAGATGGAGAGAGAGAGGGGATTCTGCCTCTTGGCTCTGCTGAGACCTCACCTGGAGTGCTGCATCCATCAGCACAGGAAGGACATGGAGCTGATGGAGAGGGTCCAGAGGAGGGGCAGGAAAATGCTCAGGGGGCTGGAACACCTCTGCTGGGAAGCCAGGCTGAGGGAGCTGGGCTTGTGCAGCCTGGAGAAGAGAAAACTCCAGGGAAACCTAAAAGTGACCTCCCAGTATCTGAAGGGGCTACAGGAAGGCTGGAGAGGGGCTGTGTGCAAGGGCCTGGAGTGATGGGATGGGGGGGTTGAAATTAGAGAAGATTTAGATTGGATGTTGGGAAAAAGTTCTTTACTATGAGTGGAAAAATGGCCCAGGCTGCCCAGGGAGGGGGTTGAGGCCTCATCCCTGGAGATGTTCAAGGTGAGGCTTGAGGAGGCTCTGAGCACCCTGATCTGGGTGAGGGTGTCCCTGATACTGCAGGGCTGGGACTGGGGGACCTTGGGAGGTCCCTTCCAGCCCAAATGATTCAATAATTCTATGATTATAAATTCTCCAAGGGATGGAGCAGCTCCTGTGCCACAGTTCCCAGGATCAAGACCCATCTCCCACACACACTGTCACCTTCTTGCTTGTCCATCTGGGGACAGCTGATATTCAGTTGTGCAGCCTGGAGAAGAGAAGGTTCAGGAAGACCTAAAAGTGACCTTTCTGTACCTGAAGGGGCTACAGGAAGGCTGGAGAGGGACTGAGTGCAAGGGCCTGGACTGAAAGGACAAGAGGAAATGGTTTAAAAGTTGGAAAGGGGAAATTTAGATTGGATATTAGGTGGAAATTCTTTAATTTGAGGGTGGTGAGACCTGGAACCAGCTGCCCAAGGAAGCTGTGGCTGCCCCATCCCTGGCAGTGTTGAAGGCTGGATGAGGCTTGGAGCACCCTGGGCTGGGGAAGGGGTCCCTGACCATGCAGGGGGGTTGGAACTGGATGAACTTTGAGGTGCCTTCCAACCAATTTTATGATTCCACGATTTTTACTTACCTTATATACAGATATTTATATCCCAGGTATAAAACCCAGGAGAATTCAGCTACCAGGGCCCAAAATGAAGAAGTATTGGCTCTCTTTCCTACCCTTCCCCTTACATATTTGCAATCTGGACATATATCTGTTTTCCAGGATAAACATACTTTGGGACAGAAGAATGTGGGTCAGGAAGGGGATGACAGCTCTGATTTAGATGCCATTTCCCTTGCCTTAGCATACAGAGCAGGTTTCATCTCTGCCCACCACTCCTCCTCTTTGGACCATTCCCATCTCATGGAAATCCTGTTTTCTGGAAAGCTGGAAAGCCTTCTTTGGGGGACTGTCTTGTACCTAAACTATGTCTGGAGTGTTTCTACCTTGAGTGTCTATATGTTTTGCTGCTGTCTGAGTCAGTCTCTTGGTTTAGACACTGTTGTGGGTTTAATACTTAGTTTTCCCCATCAAATAATTTGGATTATGGACCTCACGGAGCCTTGATGCCTTGAGTCTAATTGTTCTCCCCACCTTCAGGAGCCTGTGACACTTCCCAGCCACACCAGAAAGGATGTATTGCAACCCTCAAGGGATGGAGAAACTGAGGAATGGCTTGTGGATAGGAAAATTGCCCAAAATTACACCACAAACATCCAGGAGACCCAGAGAGAGAAGCCAGATCTGTGACCTCCCACTGGTTTACGTGTGTGTGCAAACCACAAAATGCCCACAGCTCCAACACCAGGCTGAGGAATTTTATTGATGCTGTTTGCTTTTCCTATCACATTTATTCCTGAGGGAAAAGATGGTTTTATGGTGAGGGCACTGATCTAAGATTAAGGAGAGAAAAGGCTGTGGAAGATATTCTTCGTTTTGATGGCATTTTGGGTAGACTTAGAGTGGTTGTTGACATTAATTTTTGCTCAACGTGAGACTTTTAATTTTCTGCTCTTGAAAAAAAACACGACCAGAATATTTAATTCTGTACTGCTATTTATTTTTTTGCAACTATAAATTTAACAATTTTTTATTTACAGGATGAAATATTTCAGCTTTCATTTCCTATTTGTGTCTCTCCCAATGAAAAACACTTAAGAGTTGGAATTTTATGCAAAAAAAAAACCCCTTCCATTGACAAATAAACATATTTCCCTTTCCCTCCAAAACACCAGTAACTGAGTACAAATATTTTTATGACTTGGGCTCTCACCAGACCTGTTCTCATCACAGAGCAGTTGCTCAGCCAAACAAACCCCTTAGAGGAAATGGCACCATGGGGTGTTTTTGGGTTTTTTTTGCAAAATTAAAGGGCCCTCCCATCATCCCCCCAATTTTTCTGTTCATCAGTCCTTAATATGTCAAAAGAAATGACATTTCTCTTCCTTTGTGGTGATCTGGGCAGCAAATGGTTGAACTTGGGACTGGTAATGTTGATGTCATTTAAAGAGCTGGCTCTACAGAAGCCAAACCCTTGCTATTAAATAACCTTTCTGCCATTCCTCAGCAGCTCTGGAAAGGCTTTTAGTGTAGTGAGGAGCAAAATTATTGCAACAGCCATGTCTAGAAAATAGGTTGCCATTAAAGTGTCTCGTCTTGGGGTCTGTTTTAAAAAAAAATCTGAATTCTCCCCAAAACTACGAGAAAGTTATTACTGGTGAGGACATGGAAAAAGGGAATTGTAATGATGGAGGGGGATTCATCTTGCTTAGGGTCAGCTGTTTAAGAGACCCAAGGTGAAGCTGAGCTCTCTGGAGCCAAGGGAGAGGCACAGGAAGCTCCAGCAGATGATTTGCCTCATCTGCATGAGGGCAAAATGCATCCTGGAGTGTGGAGGGAGCCAAAAGGACTGCTAAAAACTGCCTGCCTGGCTTTAGTTGGCTAAAGGTGGTGAGATAAATCCAGCCCAAAGTGCCAGGAAAACAAGGGCTGTGCAGAATGCACAGTATCAGTTCCTAGCTTATTTCTTAGGATTGTTTTATTTTTCCTTTCTCCTGCTCCTGGTTTAGGGAGGATGCCACGGGTGGGTTCCTCACCAGTAGTCAAGTGTTGGTCCCTACATCTGAGCTTACAGCATGGCCTGGTGTAGATGAAGACCCTGTTGAAAGCAGGGTGACATTTTCTGAGGCTTGTGGCATTCATTTGACAGGTCTGAACTCCTCTAAATCTCGTGGAGATGGCTTCAGGCATTGGTGAGGCTGGGGGGTGTGAAGGGATGAACTCACTCTTTCAGACTCTTTATTAATTTTTTTTTTATTCTTCTTATTTTTTTAATGGCTCTGTGATGATCAGAAAGCAGGAAGGAAAGACCCCAGAAGTGGAATTGTCTCAACAAATCCCTGAGAGACAAACTCCTCCCTTAACAGCCCTTGCAGCAGCAGAGCCTGGGCATGCATTTTCCTGTCAACACCCTCGGAGAGAAATCTGAGCCCTGGTGTTTAAAGCCAGATGCTCAGCTTCCTTCCCTGCCTGCACAGATGCCAATCTGTTACGTTGGCCTCCTGCCTGTTCCCAGGTGCTGTGCCAGGATCAACAAGCCCCAGATACCAAGGCAAGAGATGTGGCCTGGGAGAGCCTCTGGAACCCTTGGTGCTGACATCCCCCGTGAAAAAGGATCCTCAGGGTGATGGCTCCCAGCAAATGGATGTCCCAAACTTCATGGGAAGGAACAGGAGTGTTTTGCTGACTAGATGTCTGGCCTGCTTTGCTATTTTTGGCCCTTAGTAGGGGCCAAAGTTACATGGGGTAAGGTGAGGCACTTTGCCATATTTGGGAAAACAAAATCCTGGGACCTGACACCGTGCACATGATGGTCCAATGGCTTCTTCCATGGTGTGTCCAGCTGGGACACTGACCTGGAGCTGATGGACACTGGGTCTGATGTTCCTGTAGCACTGCAGTGCCCTTTGAACTTAAGCAAGTCCCTTTGCTGTCCCTTTTCATCCCATTTATCTTTTTAGGATAAAAAAGTCAGATGGGTTTTGTCTCTGCAGTGACTCAGGCACTCGGACAGGGATCTCAGCTGAGTTTCCTCCAAGAAACAACCTACAAAAACACAAATACTGGGAGAGTTCCATGATGAAGCAGCCTTAGCCACAACCAACTAAACCCACCAACTTCTGCAGACATTCCAGAAAGAGAAGCAGGAGAACAGAAGCCCACGTTGCCCAGCAAAATGTCTCTAAAAGTCCCCAGCAGTGAAAATCTGGGAAAAGTTGAATTGGACTCTTCTTCCTGGTTAATGTTTTGAAAATGAAAGGTTTAGGGACTTTCTGATATTATTGTATTTTGTTTTTGTCCTTTGGCCTTTTACCCATTGACCTTTGTCCATTTGGACAAAATGTCCATTGACATTTTGACCATTGACCTTTTCACCATGTTCTTTTCACCTTCCCAAACTCCTGTGTTTACAAGTGCCTGAGTTTCCACAGACCTATAGATAATTTTTTTATAAGATTAATATGGAATAAGCTGTTTTCAAGGTGATTTTTCTTCTTGCAGGAAGAGAGGGATTCATGCTAAAAGTAGGAATATCCACAAGCCAGCCTAGAGCTTCCTACCTGGCAACTGGGGATTATGGTTCTCAAACTCTTTATTTGCTTTGGGAAAGACACTGCCTGGGAGATAAAATTCTGATAAAGGTATTTACATTGGATTCCCAAGAGGTTATCTATGATGATGCCTGGTTTAAACATCAGCACAGAACTGGGGGAGCATAACTGCCAATTTTCTGATGCCAAAACCAAGAGAAGAGAAAGCTCCATGAGGATCTGAAAATGAGAAAGGGCCTGATGTTAATTTTTTTCTCTGGTTATTTCATTGGGACACAGTAGGGAACTTCACCTTCCAGTCTGTTGGCTTCAGAGGGGACCTAAAAATCAAGTTTTGTAGGGAGGGAGAGGAGGGCAGAAAAATGGATGTACAGAGCCCCTGTTTCTTGTCCCAGGCTGGAAAACATCATGAGTTAAAAAACCTTGCTGAATCAGCAGCTTCTTCTTTCTCTGTAGGACACATCTCACCCAACTTCAGTCCTATTAAATAGGATTTTCTCTAAGTAGTTGTCCTGTCCATCCCTGTCCTTAATGGAGAATGACAACTGCAGGAGGAAAATAACCTTTTCTAGGCTCAAATATATCTCAGAAGTTTGGAGGAACCAGCTCTCTTTATCTGAAGTGACCTCACAGGCTTTCAGGATGTGGTACCTGGGATGTGATTTCCTTAAATAGGTGTCCAAGACAGGAGAATTGACTTTCTCCATGGAGACCCAGGAAAACACCTCCTCCAGGGATGTTATTACTTTCCAGGGATCACAATGGGAGTTCAACCACCTTGTAGATTTCTGTATCATGAGCAAATTCAGAGGAGAGCTGCAAAATGACTCAAGGACTGGAGTACCTCCTCCAGAAGAAAGTCTGAGACAGTTTGGGTTATTCAGCCAGGAAAAAAGAAGGCTCCAGGGAGACCTTTGAGCACCTTTCAATCCCTGAAAAGGCTCCAGAAAAGCTGGGGAGGGAGTTTTTATGAGGGTCTGGGGTGGTGGGATGAGGTGTCGTGGTTTTAAGCTGGGATAGGGGAGATTTAGGTTGGACATTAGGAAAAAATTCTTTAGCATCAGCCACTGGCCCAGGTTGCCCAGGGAAGTTGTGGATTCCTCATCCCTGGCAGTGTCTCAGCCCAGGTTGGATGGGACTTGGAGCATCCTGGGCTGTGGGAGGTGTCCCTGACCATGCAGGGAGGTTGGGACTGGAGGAGCTTTAAAGTCCCTCCAACCCAACCCATTCTGTGATTCCAGAATTCCCTGAATCTTATCCTCATATTTTTCACTTCTGGCTCAGCAGGAAGGAGCTCATGGAGAAAGACACCTTGTGGTGATCATCTCTGAAGAGCTGGGTACATCCACTGGGGCAATACTGGGAGCTCACTGGTGGCACTGGCCTCTTCTCACCTTCTTGTAGAGTATCTGAGAGCTCTTGTATTGAACCATTTCTGGGTTTTTGAGCAGTGTTCTGATTTTCCTGGTGCTCATCACAAACCTGACCATACAGCTGACCTCCTTTTTAAAAATGCTTCCAAGTCAAAACCAAATCTGAAGCTTAATTATACAGGAATAAATTCCCCATTGAAACCATCTGTTTATTAAAAAAAAATTTAAAAACCCAGCATTTTCATCTCCCAGCACCCCCACCCTTGGAATAAACCCTGAGATGTATAAATAGTGAGAAACCAGAGAATTAGGGGGGATGCTAAAGAGGGGATCTCTTGTTTTGCAAAACTGAAGTGTGAGAAGTGAGGAGGGTGAATCTGTTTGGGTGAATCATGAGCTGTCCAGGTTTCACTTCCAGCCCATGTTATAATTTTATTTGCCTTCAAATATTAGAGGGTTCCCCTGCAGACAATCCAGCAAAAGAAGAATTCAACCCCTTGGGATTTTCCCTGAAAAAAAATGAAAGAAGAGAAACTAACTGTTAGATATACCAGCTGGAGGGTGATGTTTTAATTAACATGATTTAAAAATAAATAAATTAATGTAATAAAATAATTGTGTCATTAAAAAAAATTAATAATTACATAGGCCAGGGGAGGGTACCATTGGCTGCATCTATGCCAATTGAATATTTATATTCTCTAAGGCCAGCTGGGCTAAAATAAGCTGTGTCAGTATTATTAAGAAATCTCAGCTCCCAAACCAGGATGACCTTGTGCAAGCAGTGGGTGGAAAGGAGTCTCTACCTTACTCTAATTTCTACACCAAATTGAAAATTTGGCTTTTTTTTTTTTTTTTTTTTTTTTTTTTATGGTTCACACAGAAGATGGGTTAGCTTACTGCTAGCTGGGCCCCAGAGTTTCACCTTCAATTGGCATGGAAAATCAAAATAGAATATTAAATTTGAGTTCTGGATCTTTCTCTTCCTAAGACCTGCACATGATTCCACCACCCAGGTGTGCTAATTTATTGAAAATGCTTTTTCTAGGATTCATTTTCCCAACTTCAGTCCCTAAAAGGTGTATGATGTCTTGAAGAACCTATACATTTAACCTCCCTCTTTTTCTGGTAAAGAAGGAACCTGCAGATAGTAATTTGCCCCATTAGTGATGGTTCTTAAAATGTGTCAACCTCACTTATGCTTAATATTAAAAAAAAATAAAAATAAAAGGACATGATTGCAGTGTTTTGTTTGGATTGTTTATTTATTTTTTATTTGGTTTAAAAAGTAAATAACAGAGAAGAGGAGCATGAGTCAGTAAATTCAAAGGGAAAGCCAGAACAAGTAAAACCAGGAAAATTTAAATCAATTTTGCCCTGACATCAGTCACAACATGATTGGTTTGGTTAAAGACTGACTGATCAAACAATATATTACTGGTTTTAAATTCCTGAACATATGGAATGGGGATTTATCTCTGCTACTGGCAGTGTCTTCTTCTTAGTAAATCATTCCAGGTTTTCTTTGCTGCTGATAAACTTTAATTCATACAGAAATAAGGATGCACTCATTGAAAGTGATCTTTGGAGGTCTCTAATCCAACCTGACACTTAGAGAGGGAATAGATAAAATATTGTCAGTATTATTGGATAATAATTAGACATTTAACCTTCCAATATCTGAAGGGGCTACAAGAAAGCTGGGGGAGGGCTTTGGACACGGGGGGGTAGGGAGAGGACAAGGGAAATGGGTTAAAACTTGGAGAAAAAGGGGAGATTGAGGTTGGAGATGGGGAGGAAATTCTTGAATTTGAGGGTGGTGAGAGCCTGGCACAAGTTGCCCAAGGAAGTTGGGGCTGTCCCATCCCTGGAAGTTTCCAAGGTCAGGTTGGATGGGGTGTCCTGGTTTGGGCCAAGATAAAGGGGATTTTCTGTCTTGTACTTTTGCTTTTAGCTCAGTCTCTTGTCAGGAGCTGCACTTGCTGAAATGAACAGCAAGTTTCTCAGGCAGTGTGTGTTTCTAGGACTGATAACACTTGATGTTTAGAGTTAATGCTGGAGCCTGGTGTGCAGAGCCAAGGACACTGCTCAGCTCTGAGGAAAACATAAAGAGGTCCCACCTGCAGCCTCCTTTGGGGAGGAACAGACAAGAGAGATGCCAGAATTGACCAAACAGAGGATTCCATCCCATACAACCTCATCCTCAGGAGAAATTTGAGGCATCACCAGGGTCAAACCCCTTCCTGCTTCCCCTTCTTCCCCTCTCCCTGTTTGCTTCAGGATCCTGGGAAGATTCCATCCCTTCCTCTGCCTGTGCTCCTGATCCATCCCAGCCTGAATCTGTGTGTTCCTGCCTCCAGCTCCCAACTGCTGCTGACCCCAGGATTCCAGCCTGGACTTTCCCAGGGCTGCCCTGCAGCCTCGGGGGTGACCTGAGAGTTATTGGGGGAAAGGGGGGAGGAATGTGGTATCCATTTTCTTGTATATTTGTATATATTTAGTAATTTTTTTCTATTTATCATTCCTGTTTCATTAAAGTTGTGTAGTTTAGTTTCTGACCCGTCAGTTTCTCTCCCTTATTCTCTCTCCTTTCTTATCAGGGAGGAGAGAGAGGTTAACAGAGAGTGTCTGTTGCTCGGTTTGATTGCCGGGCCAGTGTTAAACCCTGACAATGGGGTCTTGTGCAACCTGAGCTGGGGGAGATGTCCTTGACCATGCAGGGTTTTGGAACTTGATGATCTTGAAGGTGCCTTCCAACCCAAACCATTCTATGATTCTATGATCTTCAAGGTCCAGATGAAGGTTAACATGGAAGAAAGACTTATTCAGATGAGCCTCATGTGTGATAAAGTGTATACAATATTCATAGAGTCATGTTTGGGTTGGAAGGGACCTTAAAGCTTATCCAGTACCAACCCCCTGCCATGGTCAGGGACCCCTCCCTCATCCCAGGGTGCTCCAAGCCCCATCCAACCCAACTTCCAGGGATGGGGCATCCACAGCTTCCTTGGGCAACCTGTTCCAGTGTCTTACAATCCTGAATTCCCATCTGACTGTTCAGATGTCATCAGCTCCCATGAGAATGAACAAAACCCAAGAGCTCAGGGCTGAAAAGTCCCACAAACACAGTGCTCATCCAACCTCTGGGCTCCAGAATTTATTTAGCTGCTTCTTAAACTGAGTTGGGGGCTTCTCCCCATGCAGTCCCCTAGAGGGACTATTTCTGAATGCCCCCCTTTGCCAATTCGAAAACAGAAGCATAAGGAAAAATAAAGCCCAAGAGTCACTGCAGCTGTACCTCTTTACCAAAGTATTTCCATTACGTATGTCTCTTATGGTTAGGTTAAAATACATATTATTATTTAGTTTATTTTATTTTCCCACAGGATGCAGACACATCTCACAACTCACAAAACCAAAATCCCAAATCCCAGTTTCCTTTTTTTTTGGGTGGGAACATTTTGCCAGGGCCACATCAACAAAACTTCAAGGGCAGGAGGCAGCCATCCTTCTGCAGAGCGGCAGCAAGCACCATAAATAGAAAAATAAAATAAAGAAAGAAAACCAATTAAGACCTAAAAAAGGCCTGAGAAACACTGATTGGCAGGAGACAAAGTGAAGCAACACATCAGACTTCCCCTGTCCTCACTCTTGAGGAGGTTTTGTCCAACATGAGCTGTCTGCTCAGCCTCGTTTCACAAAGCCAAAATACCCAGCAGCACCACAAAGCCATAGACAGGCTTTTTTCCTTCTTTTTTTAAATTTTTTTTGTTGGCCTTTCATGTCGAGGAGCAGGGCAGGTGGGTGTTAGCCATCCCTCTGCAGCTCTGGGTTTGATGCCTGGCTGATGGGTGATAAATTTTGAGTGCTGAAAGGCAGAGGGGCTGAGATGAAGGGAAGTGTGCGGGGAGGAATGCTGAGCTGCACTTGGTCACCCATGGCCTCAAAGCCTCTATTGTTGCCCCTAGCTGGGGCTAACAATTTGTCCCTCTGAAGCCCAGAGATACTGATCTTTTGCCATCTTTCTGGAGAGCCATCTGCCTGAAGAAGGAGATAAAAATAAATCAGTGACTCCTCCAGCCTCCTGGAACGGCTTCAGAGGGCTCCGGATGTCAAAAAGCAGTTCAGAGCCTCTCAGCATCACCACATCTTGTCAGCTAAAGCTCCAAACAGGGCTCCTGGAGAAACAGCTACTGGAGAAAGACACCACATTGCAGTGATATTCCCAGTATTCCCTCCAGGAAGAACTTTTCCATGGTTTGGGTTGGAAGGAACCTTCCAGATCATCAAGATCCAACCCCCTTGCATGGGCAGGGATACCTCCCAGGAGACCAGGTTGCCAAATGCAATTTCTGGAATTTCTGAAGGGAATTCCTCATTCTGAAGGTTTTTTGGTTTTTTTTTTCCTCTTTATTTCTCTAAGCCAGGTCAGAGTTTGGGAGGTTTCATTCACTGTGTAGTTGTCCAGGTTTCCACTGCCTGGTTTGCTCTGACTTGGGCAGGATGAAATCACAGGAAAACTGAAGAGCCAGAATGGTCCTTGTGTTGCTTCTGGGTTTCCAGCTTGGCTGTCATGGCTAGGAAAGAAACTTCCACGGGGGTCCTTACTCACCTGAGAGGATGCAACACACCCCCAGCATCATTTCTAGTGCAGAATTTCAGGTCAAAGTCTGAACCAAAACTCCCCACATGGCTTAAGGTCCAGACCCTTAGGTGGTACCCCCACTTTTCACTGGTGGTGGGAGATGGGATTTGATCCTAGAGGCTTTGACTGCATAGCCAAGCATGGTCACTGTTTTGCTGTGTTTATTTTCACCAGCTCAGGACCAAGCTCTCATCCTTTTAAAAGACACCAAATGAAATTTTGGCCACCAGGGGAGGCACTGTCACGGGATTTACCATCTCGTTTCCAAGGCAAGCAGCTTCAAAAAAGCAAAAAAACTAAGAGGAAAAGGGAAAAGGACCCATTAAAGTAGCAAGATTGGAGTTTAAAACCCAAGTAAACAGATTGAATGACTGGTTTTACAACGTGTCCCACTTCAGAAAATGAAGGGAAGTTGTGGTTTGTCCTTGTTTTGTTCACACCACTCAGTGCTATGGATTTATCCCCAGGGGATATTCACATGATGCACCAGTTGAAGGGGTCAGAAGACTCCTCTGGTGCTGTATTAACTTTCTTTCAGTTGTGTGTGTGGTGTTTGTTGCTTTTTTTTTTTATCTTTTGAACTCGGTGAGAATTTACGACTGGTGATTCAGAAAGTGACCCGGTGTTTATTTTCCTTTTCCTATGATACTCCACACTGCCTATGTTCCAGGAAACATGACATAGCTGTTATTGCTAGAAATGAGCTTTCTGCCAGTAGTTTGCATTCACAACTGGCTTCTGGAGGAAGGAATTCCTGGCAATCCTCTTCAAACTGTACAGTTTTGTCCTTTGCAATATTCCTGAGCATTTTGACTTTTTTTTCTCTTTCCTCGTAACCCAGATTTGCAAATCCAAATGAAAAAAAATTAAGAATTGTCACTTGAGAGCAGGGATTGGGTGTGTGTCATCATCAGCAGCATTTGCTCCACAAGGGATACCAGATTCATAAGAGTGCTGCCCAGAATCCAATGGTTTTTGGGAAAATTCTAGGTGGATATGGGAATTATAATTTTGAAATCTCTCTTGGATCTCTCTTTTTTAGTTTGCCCAGGACAGTGGTGGAGTCACCATCCCTGGAGGCATTTAAAAGGAATTTAGACCTGGTCCTTAAGGCCATGGTTTAGTAGTTAGATGATGGTGTTGGGCAAAGGTTGGGCTGGATGACCTTGGAGGTCTCTTCCAACCTAAACATTCCATGTGATTTTGGGTGGAATGATGGGTTGTCCAATGAACGAGCAGGTGAATTGTTGGTAGAACAAGAAGACCAGATGGTATAGCACTGGAAACATTCAAAATCAGGTTGGATGAGGCTCTGAGCAACCTGATCTAGTTGCAGATGACCCTCCTCACTTGGAAAAGGTTGGATTAGTTGGGATCAGGCTGAGACATTTGGGGTTTTCAGCCTGGAGAAGAGAAGGCTCCAGGGAGACCTCATAATGGCCTTCCAGTACCTGAAGGGGTTAAAGGAAACCTCAAGTGGGACTTTTTACAAGGACATGGAGTAGCAGGACAAGAAATAATTGTTTTAAACAGAAAAATGGGAGATTTGGGTTAGAGACTAAGGAAATTTTTTTGTGGGAGGGTGCTGAGCCCCTGGGTGCCCAGGTTGCCCAAGGAAGCTGTGGCTGCCCCATCCCTGGCAGTGTTGAAGGTTGGATGGGGCTTGGAGCCTCCTGGGCTGGGGAAGAGGTCCCTGACCATGGCAGGGGGTTGGGACTTGATGATCTTGAAGTTCCTTTCTATCCAAACCCTTTTTTTCTACCCAACCTTCTACCTTTCTACCCAAACCCAGGTTTTCTCTGAGTCTTTAACTAGATATCCTCTAATGGCCCCTCCCAACCCAAATTATTCCATGATTTTATGATCCTATGGAAGTGATGTATCCATAGGAAGGTCCATTAAAAGGCAGCTTGTGATGTGGTGGTTGCTCTTCCATCTCTGAACAGTGATGGAGAAGAAAACAGAGAGGGAAGGACAGAAGGATGTTTAAAGCTGGATTCTGGTTTGCATTTCTGAATAGAAACAGAGTCAAGAGGAAGAGGAATCATTCCACAGACCAGCAGAGATTGGATGATGTTTTCTCAATGCTCTTTCCCCCCAGTTCTCATCAAAATCTTGAGAGTTGCTGCCCTAGAACAGCAATTCACAAAACACCATTTGATTTTGCTGGTTTTGGCTGGCATCAGCCTGCCCCGTGGTGTCTATCTGGGTCTGAAGGAAATTACAAGAGGTTAACAAATAAAAACCCTGCTTGTGCCAGATGTGGGATGTTTTGGCAGTCTTTGAGCTCCAACAGTCTGATTATGATTCCTTTATTCATTCATTCCAGGGAAGAGAAAAAAAAAAACCTTGTAGCAAAGTCTTCTTGGAAACACCACCAAAATTGATGCTTTTAATTAAAAAAACAAAGAAACAGAGCAAATGAAACGAGTAATTGCAATTGAGGTTTTTTTGGTCTGAATTTTCCTACTGGAAACTTGGAAAAGGTCATTGAAATAAACATTTTTTTTTTTTTTTCTGTGTCTAAACATTTTTATTACAAAGAATAAGTGTATTTCCTGGACTAGGAAAAGAAAAATACAAGGCAAAGCAGCTTCAGTTTCAATGGTAGCATCCTAAGCCAGTTAAAGCAGATATAGACAGAGTGCTCTGAGGTTAACAGGCCATGGAGCTGTGACCACAGCCTTGAAACCTGAAATATTTTGTGTCCCACCAGGCAGAGACTTTTTTCCACCTAGGACTTGCTGCTTACAACTACACCCAGAGCCCTGCCTAACTGTGACACTTCTTTTCACTGGAAATTTAGAATGAGGGTGAGGAATGACCTTTATTTGATTTTTTAATTAATTTTTATTTTTTTAGTTCTTTTTTTTATTATTTTTTTTAAAGATTTCTCGACTCCTGCTACCTTCTCAAAGCTCAGCTGCTGGGACTAAAGCTGAAACAACTGATGCAGATTTTACCTGAACAAAATCTTCATATACAAGACATGAAAACTGTGGGAAAAGAAAACTTTATGGTAGCCCCAGACTGACCAGGACTGATGGAAATGATTTCTCTGCCAGCTCCAGGGGGTAAAACTGGGCTTAAAGGAAAAATTCCCCTTTCATGGATGGGAAAATCAAGCCACAAAGTGAATTAAGCATCTCTCTCCTTTTCTCTTCAGGGAAATGTTTCTGATTTCCAGGTTTTTCTTATTTCCTTTGATGTATTTCTTATTAGTGGTTTTATTAATCTTGGCTTAGCTGTCCCCAAAATCTCAGAGCAAAAAATCTCAAACCAACCAAACTCTTCACTCCAGCTGCCCAAATGACCCTTCTCTGCAGATGCTTCAGTTTTAGTCCCCACACTTGATTTGCTTTTATTTTTTTAACTTCTCCAGATAGAAAACCAAGAAAAAAACCCCAAAACACACAACCCTTCCTCTTGCCTCCTGGTAGGCAAAATTTCACATAGTAAACGAGGCACCTGGAAGGTATGACCCAAAAATAGGCCAAAAGAGAGAGGATTTGGGAGTGCTTTTATATTCCAGCAACTAAAGAGTTCATGTGGTGTGCTTGGAATTCCATCCCAGCCTTAATGAGTGCTTAATTGTTATTCCTAGGAGGGACAGGTTTGTGGGTGTTGGTCTTCCAAGTGGTAGGAGAGGAAATTACCTCAAGTGGTGCCAGGGGAGGTTTAGGGGAAGAATTTCTCCCTGGAAAGGGTTGTCAGGGCCTGGCCCAGGCTGCCCAGGGCAGGACTGGAGTCCCCATCATCCCTGGAGGGGTTTCAGAGCCCTGGGGATGTGGGGATGAGGGACATGGGCTGGGGGTGGCCCTGGTCAGCATGGGGTTAATGGTTGGACTTGACCTAAAGGTTTTTTCCAATCAAAAAAATTCTATTTCCTTAGGGTAGCAGATAATGAGAAAAGTCTTTTAGGAGACACAGGACCCTGTGGGAGATGGGGATCCCAGTGTCTCCCCCAAGTAAGCAAAGGTGGAGTTTGAACTGAGTTTTTCTGCATTTCATGCCCCTGTGCTCAGCCCTGGGGAGGCCACAGCTTGAGTCCTGTGTCCAGTTCTGGGCCCCTCAGCTCAGGAAGGAGATTGAGGTGCTGGAGCAGGTCCAGAGAAGAGCAAGGAGGCTGGGAAGGGATCCAGCACAAGTCCTGTGAGGAAGGGCTGAGGGAGCTGGGGGTGTTGAGGCTGGAGAAGAGGAGGCTCAGGGGAGACCTCATCACTCTCTCCAACTCCCTGAAAGGAGGTTGGAGCCAGGGGGGGGTTGGGCTCTTTTCCCAGGCAACTCTCAGCAAGACAAGAGGGCACAAGAGGTCTCAAGTTGTGCCAGGGGAGGTTTAGGTTGGACCTTAGAAAGAATTTCTTTCTGGAGAGGGTGCTCAGCCATTGGAATGGGCTGCCCAGGGAAGGGGTGGATTCTCCATCCCTGGAGATATTTCAAAAGAGCCTGGATGTGGCACTCAGTGCCATGGGCTGGGAACCACGGGGGGAGTGGATCAAGGGTTGGACTTGATGAGCTCTGAGGTCCCTTCCAACCCAGCCCATTCTAGGATTCTTTGATTCTATGATTCATTGAATGGACTGGGCCATAAATCTGGTATTGCTGCAGCTTCTGCAGATGCTGCTCAGAGAGAACACATACATTGGCACTGAAAAGGTGAGGTTGTCCTAAGTTTATCTCTCTTGCTGTGCTTTCTGAACTCTTTAGCACCCATAATTCAAGGGACTGTAGGACCTGGGCATTGCTGGGATTAGATGGGATTGGAGAAACTACATGACATAGGTTTATAAAAGGTCTGTGTGCATTTTACATTAAATACACACAGACATTCATTAAGAAGGACACAGAGCTGTTGGAATGAGCCCAGAGGAGGCCACAGAGATGATCCAGGGAATGGAGCAGCTCTGCTCCCAGGAGAGGCTGAGGAGCTGGGATTGTTCAGCCTGGAGAAGAGAAGACTCCAGGGGGACCTTAGAGCTGCCCCCCAATCCCTGAAGGGAACCTCCAGGAAGGCTGCAGAGGGACTTTTCCTCAGAGTGTCCAGCCAGAGGACAAGGGGAAAAGGATTGAAACTGCAGGAGAAGAGGTTCAGGCTGGAGCTGAGGAAGAAGTTCTTCAGCAGGAGGGTGCTGAGCCTCTGGAACAGATTGACCAGAGAAGCTGTGGCTGCCCCCTCCCTGGAGGTGTTCAAGGCCAGGTTGGATGAGGCTTGGAGCAACCTGGGCTGGATGAGAGGTGTCCCTGGGCATGGCAGGAACTTGGAGCAGATGAGCTCTCAGCTCCCTTCCAACCTCAGCCTTTCCATGATTCTTTGTCTTGGAACTTAACCTGAATTTATGCTGACAAACTCAATGTCCTCCAAAGCAAGGGAGCATCCAACACCAGGTTGGTGACAACAGATCCTGGTTTGCTTCTCCTTACTTGCCATAATAACATGGCCTAATCTATACCAGAAATGAGGACTATTCCTTGCCCTGTGATGAGCCTGGAATATCCTGAGGAGCTGGGTGGGATGATTGGTTGATCTGCTCCAAAACTCTGCTAGGAGGGCCATAGCACATCATCTCTGCAGAGCTGTGGCAGCTGGTGATTTATTAACCTGGATGGGAAGGAAAAATTCCCAACCCTCAGGCTTAGACATCTAAGTCAGGCATTGGAGAAGACAACTCCATTGCTCATTTCTCTGGGATAAAAGGATGGGGAAGGAGATGCCACTCTTGGTAGGAGGAATGTGTCCAGGGCACACAGATAAGAAATGGGAAACCTGGATTCAGGTCTTTGCTCTGAACACCTCCAGCTCAGGAAGGTGAAATTCAGTGTTAAAGGTTAAGGGGTGGGAAATACTCCTTTTTTTTTTTTTTTTTTTTTGGTGTGAAAGGCAGGATTCTGGGATGAAGAGATGCAGCAGAAATCTGTGGCCCAGAGAATCAGAGCATCATAAAATGGTTAAGGTTGGAAAAGACCTCAAGCCTCAAAAGATCATCAAGTCCAGAGAACATGAGAAGATTTTTCTGGGAAAGGGTGAGAGGTATTCAGAATCCTCAGTATCCTGGTGCTTGTGACACAAATCCAAGGATGAAGCTGTCACTCTGAGGGAGTTGTCAATGTCTGAGCTTGTAAAAAACACCAGGAAGAATTAAATCTGATGAAGCATCTGCAAATCTTAATAAAATCCTAATAATAACCTGCTAATAATAGTGATTCTGGCTCATTCTGTAAGGCCACTCTTACCATTTTTGACTGAAAGTCTATCCACAAGTTTTTGCAGCATGGTGGAGACCAGGGGTGATGAATAAAATATATATTTTTACATTTCTAAGTGGTCCTGGGGCTATTTGCCATCTGGCTCTTATTTAATAAACAAAGTGAATCAATTTAGAGCAGCAGAATAGTCAAGGCCTCATTTGACTTTCAGATGGGGTTAAATCCACACATCCCTCAACATCCTGAGGAGAAGTATTTTTAACACAAATAGACACTGGAGAAAGTTTTCAATGGCAGTTTTCAATATTTATTTCAGTGGTGAACTTCAGGGGAAAAGAAAAAACCCCCATGGAATCAATCATGTTCAAAATAACCCAGCAGTAAACACGGACAAGTTGAAGTGGAATTCTGATTATTTTATAATTATATAATACCTGATGAGTGACATCCAGGACTATAATTAATCTCATTCCAGATTTTAGGGTGAGAAAGTAGGTGTAGCTTGCTTTAACTCACTGCAAACCACAAATCTTAGCATTTCACCCAGTGATTTCTGCACTGGACCCCATAACTTGTGGGTTTTTTGTCTCTGTCTTCCAGACTGGTATTTTTCTGGGCATATTAATTCATGCATTTACTTTTATCACCCAGACTCAGTCAATCAAAGCAAAATAAGTTCTCATCTCAAAACAGTTTCTCCTCTTCTTTAATATCATGCTGATGGAGGCTAATGGTAGCCTCAGATATCAGTCCCTTACCTCTTGGCCCCTATAGACTCTTCCTTAAAGCTTCCTGAATTAATGTCAGATTAATAAGTGCCAGTGATGCCACTTATCCTTTTTGAGCAAGGAAAACAAGTTCAATATAAAAACCCCTAAAACTGGACATTCTGGGTCCCAATATCCTCTCTTCAATCGTGGCCAACAGCATGGGAAAGTCTTAGAATAGGGCAAATATGTGTAAGGTTGCCCAGGGAGGTGGTTGAGGACCCATCCCTGGAGATGTTCAAGGTGAGGAGGCTCTGAGCACCCTGATCTGGGTGAGGGAGGTTGGACTGGATGACCTTGAGAAGTCCCTTCCAACCCAAATCATTCAATAATTCTATATTTTCTGTATTTTTCTTCTCTGCCATGCAGTAGTCACCCCCCATATTCCCTTAGGATGAGTTATGAGACTGCTTTTCCAGGATTCAGGCCCAAGTTAAAAAATAAATTAATAAATAACTAAATAAAAGCAGGAGGCCAGGAGTCTTTTTCTGACCCTTGAGATCAGCTGCACATTTGCTTTGCTTAAGAAAGGAGTCCAGCAGCCACTCATCTCTCAGGGGAGTGATCTTGGCTTCTGACTTCCAAAGGCACAACCCTAGGAGATGATAATAAACACCATTTTTCATTACAGGTGGGTTGGAAAGTTGTTCCTCATGACTCCTTCTCCCTGCACCAGGCTAACTGCAGAGCACAAATGCCTATGGAATGCCCCAGCATCATTCCTCAAAGCTTCATCATCTACGTCTGGAAAGGGGCATTTATTTTTATTGCAGTGTCTGCCTTCTCGAAAAATATTCAACCCAAATTCCTAGGGTCTTGACAGCTGTGGAATGTGGCTTCTCTCATCAGATTGCTCCATTTAATGCCTTCAGAATTATTGGATTCATGCCTTCTCCCCCCTCTTCCCATCATTAGATTTTAACCTGGACTGACCAGGAAATGAGGCTGAGAAGATCCCATTGATTTCCATTATCTTGTTGAACCCACTGGATGAAGGTAAAGTTTTCCAAGGGACTGGGGTCCTGCAAGATTTATGGACACTGCTGATTGATTACAAAAGGAAGGATGAGAACATTCCCATCCAGTCCCTCCTCTTTTCTCTTCCATTCCCTCATCTTCTCTGGGATGAAAGCTGAGCAGTCAAAAAATCGTGGTCCCCCTGTCTGGAGGACATGGAGTGGAGAGGAGGTGATGGATTGCAGGAGGGAAGGGAAGAGATGCTCTGTGCAAGGGAGAAGCTTGGGGGCAGAGTGCAGAACCCAGGTCCATGAAATTTGGCTTCATTAACTCCACTGATAATGCTGCAGTGCTGCTATAAACAAAAATTATCTTGTTTATATATTCTACTTCTTGTAAAGTTCATTTCCTCCGTGAGCCAGCTGGGCTTTTATGAGGAGATTTTTGTATTTTTTTTTGACTGAGAATTAGGACTATTTAATACACTTGCTTTAACAGCTCCCAGTTCAGAACTGCATTGGCTCAGTCTCTGTTGGTCTCGTGGTTCAGGTCCCCATCAGCTTTCCTGAGCACAGACACATTTCTCAGCCACAGGCAAATCTCTGACAAATGTCAAAGTGCAAAGCAGATCTCCTGCATTCACACTGTTTGTTTGGGTTTTTTTATGCTATATTTTACATTATATTGTATTGATGGTCAAGGGAGGTGATTCAGCCCCTCTGCTGCTCTTCTGAGACCCCATCTGCAGGACTGTGTCCAGTTCTGGTTCTAGGTCCAACCCCAACTTCTGCTTGTTTTATAGGATCAGAGCCAGCAAGGAGGAACAGGAATCTCCAGAGCATGGTTCCAACCCTGTTAAAGTTGTTTCAGGGAGAGGAGCAGCTGCTGAGAGCTCAGCTGTGACACCAGGACCAGGCTCCTTACCTTGGTCCTTCTTTTTGGGCTACAAAGATATAGAAACACAGAATTTTCAGTGTTGGAAGAGACCTTTAAGCTCATCCAGTTCCAACCCCCTGCCATGGGCAGGGACACCTCCCACCAGCTCAGGTTGCTCAGAGCCCCATCCATCCTGGCCTTAAAAACTTCCAGGGATGGATGGGGCTTCCACCACCTCTCTGGGCAACCTGTGCCAGACTCTCACCACCCTCATGGGGAAGAACTTCTTCCTCACATCCACTCTAAATCTCCCCTCCTCTAGTTTGGATCCATTCCCCATGTCCTGTCCCTCCCTGACATCCTAAAAAGTCCCTCCCCAGCTTTCCTGTAGCCCCTTCAGATCCTGGAAGGCCACACTAAGGTCTCCTTGGAGCCTTCTCCTCTCCAGACTGAACAACCCCAACTCTCTCACTGTCTGCATAGCAGAGCTGCTCCAGCCCTCTGAGCATCCTCCTGGCCCTTCTCTGGACACTCTCCAGCACCTCCAGGGCTTTCTGGGAATAGGGGCTCCAGAACTGGATGCAGAACTCCAGTTCTCATGAGAGTGGAGTAGAAGAGGAGAATCAGAACCTTCTGGCCACACTTCTCTTGAAGCAGCCCAGGATAAGATTGGTTTTCAGTCCTAGAAGCAGATACTGAGTGAGAAACTTGCTGGTAATTTCAGCAAATGCAGCCACTTAGAAGAGACTTAGCTGAAAATTAAATTAAAAGACAGAAAATTAGGTCTTCCCTGGCTCAAACAGGACACTATGGCTGTCACCAGCACCTTTCAGCAAATAAACCTTACCCAGATAGATATCATGAGGTGGAAATATTTACAGTCACAGAATAATCAAGGTTGGAAAAGACCTCTAAGACCATCAAGTCTAACTGCCCACCCTACAACCCCTAATCACTAAACCATGTACTGCATCATCTCATCTACCCATCTTCTAAACACCTCATCAGGAGCAACGTGGAGCTCAATAACTGTGAAAATTTCTGTGCTACACCCTGCATTTTTCTGAGATATTTTTTCCCCTGGGCACCATTGGATGTGTCCTACTGGATGCAGTAGGAGCAAAGCAAAATACTGTAGAGCAAAAGAGCTGGTGCTGTGGATTCTTACATTTCAAAGCATTTTATTTCTGTCTGACTTTAATTTAGTCCCAAGATATTTGGCTTCCCAACCCTGCTGCCTTAGATGTAAATCAGCATAGACGTTCATAGATCTAAATCTGGTGTTGTTTTTTTTTTTTTTTTTTTTTTTTTTTTTTTTTTTTTTTTTGTTTGGTTTTTCTTTTTTTTTTTTTAACCAGAGGGTGAAATGCCTCCATGGGTATGTGCAGGAATATGGCACACATTATATTCTTTTTCACAAACATAAAAATTGGGATATGAATAATGCATTTTCCTACTTTTGTTCACGTTCTGTGCCTTATAGTCAATATTTGACCCCCTTTAATAAATGAAGTCAACAAGTCCCTGCAAATTTAGTGGGGAGAAGAGAGGGATCTAAGAGGTCAATGCAGTTGTCCCTCCATGGTTGCCTGGCAACTATTTAGGATGCTGTAGGGGATTCTGCCTTCAGTGGATGCACCAAAGGAACATTGGTCCTTCACTGGTCATGTGGCAGCCTAATATTAATGTCACCTTGTAGTGTTCCCAGTTTTTAGATTTAGGACTCAAATATTCCTTGCTGCACCCCTAGGAAATTGTAAATAGAACCCTGAGCTGAGGGTTCTGCTGAATTAACTTAGACAAAGACTTAGATAATTTTTTTATTACCTGAAGATGGGCTGGTTGGTCAAGTGAGGAGATTGCCCAATGGGAAAGGCTTTAGTGATTTCCAGGACATAGGATTGGTATCCTAAAAAATCATTTTGCCTTGGCAGAGATACATCCAGTCCAGTGCCTCTGGAAAGCAAATGACTTGTACCTGAATTTATAAATCTGGGAGGTATTACAAATATAAAAGGATTTTTGGCCTCCATAAATCGCTTGAACTCTTTTCTCAGAATACAGAAAGGTTAAAAAAAATTAGAGATTTTAAATCAAGCAGCTATCTGGACCAGAGAGGAGCCTGGGATGTCTGGAAGGAAAGCCTACCCTGAGCCACAGTGCAAGGTTTAAAAAAAGGTTTAAAAAAACTCTTTGGAAGGTTTAAAAAAACTCTTCCCTGCTTTTATCCTACTGCTCAGTGCAGATCCAAGCTACAATGGACAGGGAATCAAGGACTGGGAAATCCCCAGGACTTAACAGAGTGGGGAGATTTGTTGGCATTTGGGAGGCAGTGGTTATGGGAATATTACCACACCTGTTAGTTCTGCAGAGAATTTTTTTGTCCAGACTGCAATTTTCTGTTCTACAAAAGAGATCATCAGGTCTCTTCCTTTGGAAAGGATCTGTGCATCCTCCACTCCATCATTTTGCTAAAGAATAATTTTCTGTCCCTGTGAGCAGGGGAGGGAGAGCCCCTGGGTACCAGTCCTTACTGGGTGAGTCCATCTGAACTCCAACATGAATTCTATTTCATAAAATACAAAATTCTTTAGATTTCATTGAAGAAAAGGTGTCAGCAGGTAGACACTGATTATTTGCAGTTGACTTTGCTGACCTGTGCATGAGCATCTGCAGTGTGACTGCTGAAATGCAGCAGCTGACACATAAAAGGCTGCAGAGTACACTGAGATCTTCCCAAAATATTTGCCAGAACTCTTGACCATCATGCCCAGGAAACATGGGTAATTTTTCAACTGATTCACAGAGGTTCAATTTCCAGACTGACCCAGCTCTTGTATCATGGAGAACCAGGGTGTCACATCCCATGACTTCACCTCCCAGGCCTGGGCTTCCTTGGGGGTACCCAAAAAACTCCCTTGGACTGTCCAATACCCCTAAATCAGATTGAAGTGGAAGAACACTCAAGGTCTGCACCTGAACACAAGATTTAATTAGAACTGTAGAAGGAATCAAAGCACAAAAGTTGATACTACAATGATTTTATATGTTCAGGCTGTGCAATCACAAAAATTGATTATTTAGATCACAAAAGCCACAATACATGGATTTTAATGCTGTGTAACCTGGGGAAAAATTGTGTTTACTCAATGATTTTAGGAAAGAGAAAGCAGGAGAGTAGAAGAAGATTAAAGGGAGATAGATAACAGGAACACCCCAGCCCTGGATCCAGCACTGGGACAGCCAAGAGGGGAGTGTTGGTGTCAAAGAAACTCCTCAAGCCCATCAGTGCAGCCCCTCATTTAATTGCTTTCCTCCTTTTTTTTTTTTTCCTAATGAAAAAGTGTGGTGGAGTCACCATGACTGAGGACTCAGAATGGATTTCAGCCCCTTCTGCTCCTCAATTATTTTCATCATTATCATGATATGCAAGACCTAGGCCATATACAGACCTTATTGCAGTCTCCTGCCTCTCCAGCAATCCCTTTGGAAATGAAAATGAGGTTTTTTTCAGGGGGTTGCAAAGATGCCTGGGCACCATCCCCTGCTGACCAGTTCTGTTGGAGGGATTGCAATGGGATTGCTCCTCCCTTAAAAGTGGGGGATGCAATAAAACTCATCCCATTGCATAGGGGGGTTGGGGTCATTTGTTGGGAGTTAATTTAAGAAATGAATTGATATCATAGAATCATTAAGGTTGGAATAAAAACCCCCTAAGAGCATCGGGTCAACTGTTGCAGATAACTTAAGGCTTAATTTAAGCTTAAACTGCAACAATAGGAGATTAGATGTGGCTTCCTCCTCCAAAAGTGATCAAAGGGTAATATGAGTCTGCCCCAGACCAGTCTGTCCACCACAAAGGCTATTTTTCCATGAGGGAATGAAAAAATGAACGTCATCCATTCATTTTTCCATGAGGGAATGAAAAAATGAACGTCATCCATTCCTGAGAAAACACTGGAGCAAAGGCCTGGGGTTCAGGATCAAAGCCCCAGGTCAAGGGAGATCAGGATTTATTCAAAGCCATACCCCCCAAAGACATCTGCATTCCAGTCCCTTTATGTCAAGATCCTGTGAAAACCAGATGCAAAACATATTCTGGGCTTCTAACATCATAAAGAATGGAATATTTATCTCCCAGTCCCCCAGGAGCATTACCAGGAGGGGTTCTCAGGGAATCAGAGGAAGGTTTCATCCCTCAGCAGCCACCTTGGGCATGAAGTGGCAGGGCAGAAGGAATTGGTATGCAGAGAGGAATGTGTTTTCCCATCTGCAGAGCAGACCTGGGGTTAGGAAAGAGGCAGAGAGTGAAGCATTCACTCCACTAAATGCCAGCACATGGCTCTGGCCCACCAGCTGACTCCCCCCTTCTTTGAGCCCATCCTTTGAACAATATTGTTTCTGCTGACAGAACCCCCCTGGCTCTGCTCCATCCCCAGGATCAGGTGTCTGGAGGTTTTTATTTGCCACAGGGATAGGGAGGTGACCAGCAGGGGCTCGAAAAAGCTGGGATAATACTGAGGGAAAGATCAGATGATGTGGGGAGTCTCCCACTTCAAGAAGCCTGAATGTGTCTGAGGTCATCACATTCCTCAGACACCTTTTTTTTTCAGTAAAATAAAACTAGACCAGGTTTGGGGATTGATTAATTAATTTTTAATTAATTTTCATGAATTTGGGCCAGGCTCTCAAGAGGTGTAACTCAGTGTCATTCCCCTCCTTTCCATGGGACCATCCTAGAGTTGGCTCCATGGGCTGCAGAGAAGGATGGATGAAGGCTCTGGAGAGGATCCATCAAAGCTGATGTGACATTATGGATCATCTGCAGGGAAACAGGGAAGCTGTTGGGTTAAAAAATCTGTGTGCTCAGGAATGAGCAGTGCAACCTGGTGGTACCAACATGGGATGGGAGCCATGTAGTCTGTGTTATTGAGTGAAAAACACAGAGGAGGATTCCAAATCATTGGAAGATCAGAGAATCCAGGAATGGTTTGGGTTGGAAGGGACCTCAGAGATCATCTGCTCCAACCTCCCTGCCATGGTTTTGTCCTGGGCCAAATCTCAGTCCTACTAACATTACCTGTAGTAGCCAGTTCACAGGTTTCTGTGATTCCAGTATCTGGTAATAAATCCTAAGCATAAATCCTAGGCTCAAAGCTAATTGCTCATTAGCTGTCTGTGTACAGATTCTTTGCTTCCAATTTTTTTGCACAGCTCTTACAGATTGTATTGGGTGTTTGTCCTGGTTTGGGCCAGGATAAAGGTGATTTTCTGTCTTGTACTTTTGCTTTTAGCTAAGTCTCTTGTAAGTAGCTGCACTTGCTGAAATGAACAGCAAGTTTCTCAGGCAGTGTGTTTTTCTAGGACTGATAACACTTGATGTTTAGAGTTACTGCTGGAGCCTGGTGTGCAGAGCCAAGGACACTGCTCAGCTCTGAGGAAAACACAGAGGTCCCGCCTGCATCCCTCCTTTGGGGAGGAACAGACAAGATAGATGCCAGAATTGACCAAACAGAGGATTCCATCCCATACACCTCATCCTCAGGAGAAATTTGAGGGATCATGAGGGCCAAGCCAGATTTCCAGCTTCCAGCTGCCTGCCCTTCCTGCCTTTCCTGCTTCCCTTCCTTCACCCGGCATCCTGGGAGGATTCCATCCCTTCCTCTGCCTGTGCTCCTGATCCATCCCAGCCTGAATCTGTGTGTTCCTGCCTCCAGCTCCCAACTGCTGCTGACCCCAGGATTCCAGCCTGGACTTTCCCAGGGCTGCCCTGCAGCCTCGGGGGTGACCTGAGAGTTATTGGGGGAAAGGGGGGAGGAATGTGGTATCCATTTTCTTGTATATTTGCATATATTTAGTAATTTTTTCCTATTTATCATTCCTGTTTCATTCAAGCTGTGTAGTTTAGTTCCCAACCCATCAGTCTCTCTCCCTTATTCTCTCTCCTTTCTTATCAGGGAGGAGAGAGATTAATAGAGAGCCTCTGTTACTTGGTTTAATTGCCAGGCCAGTGTTAAACCCTGACAGGGTTTCAGCTGCAAGTTATGCTCAGCACAGGAGCTGCCAACATCCAAGTGCATTGCTTTCACTTCAAGAGCTATGGTCTGTGCAATGTGCACAATCTGAGGTTTCTATAAACCAGAAATCTATCCCAATATGCAGTATTTATCCCAATATGTAGTCTGAGATATTTACCACCACCCTCTGTTTGTAAGAGAATTTAACTGGAAGGACATGGGCCATGGGTGATCTTGCTCTGGCATGGGGGTTGGACTTGATGATCTTTTAAAGTCCCTTCCAACCCCTAACTTTCTGTGATTTTTGTGATCTTCTGCTATCACTGTCAGGAAATTATTTTTGTGTGCATATAATTGTTTTAATAGCATGGTTGCCATCCCAGATATCCTGATTATAGGCTGGGAATGACATTAGCCAAGGAAAGAATGGATATGGGGAGCTAGGCTGGATCTTCTGGGAACCTCAATACTCTGCATGTCTTGGGTCACTGCCTTCCAAAAGTTTGAGCTTGGTTTTCTCCTTTTTCAAGGTGAAGAGGTGTCCAAAGGGAGTGTATAAAAGTGGGTGGATGGCAGGATCCTGTTCTGCATTATTTGCAGCATCAATATTTAGAAGTCATCTCCACAAAATGTTTCAGAGATCAATGGGGGACAAATGGTCCCCACTCTGTTTCTTCCTTCCCAGGATTTCCTTCTTCAATCCACTCCAGTTTTGGTTTACAAAGAAGTGGGATCTGAAGTGAGTGATTGACATCTCCCACAGCCCAAACCTCAGCGTGGAATCAGTCAAAATTCATGGATGTCCAAGAGGTTTTGTTTAAATTACTGAGAGGATTTGTGTTTGCTCACAGATTGATACCCATTGCAGACAGTGCTAAATCCCAGTGTGTTGCAACCACTGCAGCATTTAACCAGGGTGTCCCCAAGGAAATAAATGGAGTAATTTATAATTTGAAATAAAAAAACTGGGAGGGAAATGTGAATAATTCCTCCCAGACCCTCTGCCAGAAATTACACTTCTGCATATTAAACCATGTTGTAACTAAACATAGCAAGAGTAACAATTTGATAAAATTCAAGTATTTTCATCATTACAAGTGATATAAAAAAGACTTTTCAACTGATGTGCCATTTGGGTGAGGCATTGAGGAGTTACCATATGTAAAACCTTTGCAACAGAGGGAGCTCTGCCTTAAAATTTGGGCTCAGTGGGGAGAAAAAGCTAAAAAATGCTTCTGCTTTTGAGGTTTAAATATCAAGGCTAGAGCTGAAGCATGAGAAAATAATACTAAAGGATAAAGCTGGTGGCTTTGGGAGCCCAGGGAGCTGAATCACCATCCCAGGAGGTATTTAAAAGCAATGGAGATGTGGTGCCATGGGCCATGGGTTAGTGGTGGACTTGGCAGTGCTGGGTTCATGGTTGAACTCGGTGATCTCAGAGGTCTTTTCCAACCAAAATCGTTCTATAATTCCATGAGAAGCTTTCATGGTATTTCCCACTGCAAACAGGTTTCACATATGCATCCATGTTTGGGAAATTTAGAGGGAAATAAAGGAACTGTTGCTGCAATTATTATTACTTTTACAGTAATGCTTTGAACTGGGGAGATATTTGGCCCAGGTTGCCCAGAAAAGTTGTGGATGCCCCTCCCTGGAGGTGTTCAAGGCCAGGTTGGCTGGAACACCTCTACTGGGAGGTGGTCCTGCCCATTGGAAGGAGAAATGGAACTTCCAACTCAAACCATTCTATGATTTCATTCTATGGATTCATCATCCCAGAGCAGGAGCCAGTGAGGGAAGATGCTGGTTTAGGTCAGAAATGATGGAAAGGGTTTTTTCCAAACTCAACTTACTCTGCTCATTCACATACATAACTGTTGAGGAGAGAGCTGACATAGAAGTATAGTGTGGGAGAAAGAAACAGGGTAAAAAAATGGGCAAAATGTTGTGGTTTGGAATGGAGAGATAGATAGAGGGACAGATCCTGACAAATCAAAAAGCCTGAGCACAGAGATGAGAAATCAGACAGAAACAATGAAAGTTACATCAGAGAGGGAGGAAGGGATGGAAGGGTAAGGAAAGGGTTGAATTCATCCCTTTCCCCCTTCATTCAAATCAGACTGGTGCCCACGAGGGGATATATGTATGATTTCCAGCTGTGAAAAGCCACAAAAAGTCATCTGGTTTACAAATATTTGCCCAAGAAAAATATCCTTATGGAGCTATTCTGGGTTTGCCTTCACATTTACATAAAGTGCGTAAAAGGAGGATTTTCTGAGACAAATCTTGGGCAGGATGTCTATCCAGAGTGAGCAATTCCCTTGATCATTGTATTCTTCTTTTGCTGTAGGTAGAAGATTGACAGGCAGAGGGATAATTAACATGCAGCCAAATCAGCAATGAGCCCAAAATGAAAGCCTTGCCTCTAGTGAGAGTAAAAGTTACCAACAACCCTCCCAGTCTTTTATCAGAAACCAACAGAACCAAGAGGGTCTGCAAAGGGACACTCAAGTCTTGGAGCTCTGCACCTTTTATTGGGGAACAATCTCCATGTGGTGGTGGTGGTTGGATGTCCCCAGGATCATAGAATAGAATCATAGGATGGTTTGGGTTGGAAGGAACCTGAAAGCTCATCCAACCCCTCCTATATGTCCCTTTCAGGGACATTTCCCACCATCCCAGGTTGCTCCAAGCCCCATCCAACCTGGCTTTGGATACTTCCAGGGATGGGGCAGCCACAACTTCCTTGGACAACCTGTTCCAGTGTTCCCTACAACTCCCTGAAAAAAAGCTGTAGTGATGCTGGTGTTGGCCTCTTCTCAACAGCAATTAGTGATAGGGAAAGAGGTAAAATGGGTTCAAGTTGCACCAGACTGGATATTAGGAAAAAAAATTCTTCATTGAAAGAGTGGTGGAGCATTGGAAAAGTTTGTCCAGGAAGCTGGTGGAGTCACCATCCCTGGAGCTGTTAAAAAAACACAGGCAGATGTGGTGCTTCAGGAGACGATTTAGTGGTGAAGGTGGTGTAGGATTTGATGATCTTGAAGGTCCTTTCCAACCATGATGATTCCATGAGTCTGTTAAATTCCTCCCAGCCTTTATATAAAATCTGGTGTTGTTGATAACTCCATTTTTTTGAGATGAAAGTCAACAAGTCTTGCCACTAAATTGGGGATATAGAACACATGCTCTTTTTCATGGATTAAGAGAAGGAAATCACCAACCCAGGTGGACGGGAAGGACACTGAATTAACTCATTGCAATCAACCAAAAGCAACATTGCTGCAGGCTGGGTTGAATCCCACTGTTTGGGCTCACTGGGAAGAAAGAGTTAAAAAATGCTTCTGCTTTTGATGTTTAAACATTATATGAAGGCTAGAGCTGAAGCATGAGAAAATAATACTAAAGGATAAAGCTGGTGGCTTTGGGGGCCCAGGGAGCTGAATCACCAAAGCAAGGATTTCTTTCTGATCCCTGAGTTTGACCTTGCAAATTTTTTTAATGTCCAAACACTCTGTCCTGAAAAGAGCAACCAGGCTGGAGATTGCTTGGTTTGTAGCAGAAAGAGCTTGGTTCATCTCAAACTGTTACGGATTATTCTTTATCCTCCTGCTGGCAATGCATCCAAAAAGCAGGATATGATGTCACAGAAGGAAGTGAAGAGATGGATGGATGTTTTTCAGGAAGAGGCAGGTGCTTAAGTGGGACAACTGGCCAGAGACAAACAGAAATGATGGCCAATGATCAAGCCAAGTACCAGCCAGAGACAACAAACTCTGTGCTGGCTGGTTCCAAAATTAGTGTCTAAAATTAGGAGGGCACCCTGATCATAGAATCCTAGAACTGGTTGGGTTGGAAGGGACCTCAGAGCTCATCAAGTCCAACCCTTGGTCCACTCCCCCCGTGGTTCCCAGCCCATGGCACTGAGTGCCACATCCAGGCTCTTTTGAAATATCTCCAGGGATGGAGAATCCACCCCTTCCCTGGGCAGCCCATTCCAATGCCTGATCCCCCTCTCCAGAAAGAAATTCTTTCTAATGTCCAACCTAAACCTCCCCTGGCACAACTTGAGACCTCTTGTGCCCTCTTGTCTTGCTGAGAGTTGCCTGGGAAAAGAGCCCAACCCCCCCCTGGCTCCAACCTCCTTTCAGGGAGTTGGAGAGAGTGATGAGGTCTCCCCTGAGCCTCCTCTTCTCCAGCCTCAACACCCCCAGCTCCCTCAGCCCTTCCTCCCAGGACTTGTGCTGGATCCCTTCCCAGCCTCCTTGCTCTTCTCTGGACCTGCTCCAGCACCTCAATCTCCTTCCTGAGCTGAGGGGCCCAGAACTGGACACAGGACTCAAGCTGTGGCCTCCCCAGGGCTGAGCACAGGGGCAGAATCCCTTCCTTGGACCTGGTGGACAGATGTGCATATAAACCTCCAAACTCTTCCTCTCCCGGAAAATGTTGTCCCTTCCCTTCCCTTCCCTTCCCTTCCCTTCCCTTCCCTTCCCTTCCCTTCCCTTCCCTTCCCTTCCCTTCATGCAGCAGAAAACTCCATTTCCAAGACCAGCGTTGGTGAGAGGTTGGAGAATTTAAATAACAAACCAAACAAAACCAAAGGCTCATCTGATAATTCTGTGTTAAATATTTAAAGCTCTAAATTTCTGACGGATTTTCAGCTTCCACCCATTGTCACTCAAACTGTGCCCTTTTTTTTCACTTGTTGTCACCCTTAAAGGAGGCTGCTTCAAGCATCCCAGCTCTCAGAGAAACTCAGCAAAGGATCTTCTGAACTCAAGGTTCATCCTGAGGGCACCTGCATTGCAGGCAAAAAATCTGTTTTTTAAGTCACAACTGGAAATGTATTTTTATAGGCAAAATTACATATTTATAGTGAAAGAATGTCTCTGTGGCACAATTTCAGCTTATTCTTATTTTTTTTAATAATAAAGAACTTGATAATGTATAATTAGGTTTAGAGTAGAGACAGGCTTAGACACTGTAAATGTTTGCAGAAAACAGTTGGCTCCTTTAAATCTGATTTCCTGGCCTGTTTAAATCTGAGTTCCTCAACAACAACAACAAAAAAACCCCAACATAAGAACCCAACAAAAAAAAAAAACCCAAAACATCCAACCACCCCCCAAAAAAAGCCACCACAGAGCAAAAAAACCAAAACACCAAAAAACCAAAATAAAATAAAAAACCAAAGAAAAACAAAGCAAACAAACAAAAAAATAAAACAAAACAAAAAGGCAAACAAAAAAATCCCAAACAAAAAAAAAACAAAAACAAAAAAAAACCCAAAACCCCAAACCAAACCCAAACCAAACCAAAAACAAAACAAGAAAAAACCCCACAAAAAACCCCAGTAATTCCCTTTTTAAGACAAAAAGCCAAATCCTCTGTCCTCTGTCTCTGACTTTTGAACCCTTTGTGGTGGAGTGACCTCAAATGACACCAACACACCTCATCCCATTCCAACTTATTCCCAAGATTAAGACTTTAAAATCTTCTTTCCTTTTGCACCATCCCAACCTCCATCCTCTAATTCTTCCTTTTCCTTTCGAGATTAAAGAGGACTTTGCCAGCCCCCCCTCTGTAGGATTTTGCACAACAAAAAAAACCCAAAAAACAAAAAAACCCCAAAAACCAAAACCAAACCCAAACCAAACCAAAAACAAAACAAGAAAAAACCTCACAAAAAACCCCAGTAACTCCCTTTTTAAGAGAAAAAGCCAAATCTTCTTTCCTCTGGCCCTGACTAATGCTGTTGCACCCTTTGTAGTGGAGTGACCTCAAGTGACTTATTCCCAACTTATTTAAGATTTAAAAATCTTCTTTCCTTTTGCACCATCCCAACCTCCATCCTCTAATTCTTCCTTTTCCTTTCCAGATTGAAGATGACTTTGCCAGCCCCTCCTCTGTAGGATTTTGCACAACAAAAAAACCCAGAAAACCAAAAAAAAAAAAAAAAAAAACCCCAAAAACCAAAACCAAACCCAAACCAAACCAAAAACAAAACAAGAAAAAAAACCCACAAAAAAACCCAGTAATTCCCTTTTTAAGACAAAAAGCCAAATCCTCTGTCCTCTGGCTCTGACTTTTGAACCCTTTGTGGTGGAGTGACCTCAAATGACACCAACACACCTCATCCCACTCCAACTTATTCCCAAGATTAAGACTTAAAAATCTTCTTTCCTTTTGCACCATCCCAACCTCCATCCTCTAATTCTTCCTTTTCCTTTCGAGATTAAAGAGGACTTTGCCAGCCCCCCCTCTGTAGGATTTTGCACAACAAAAAAAAACCAAAAAACAAAAAAAAACCCCAAAAAACAAAACCAAACCAAAAACAAAACAAGAAAAAAACACACCAAAAAAACCAGTAATTCCCTTTTTAAGACAAAAAGCCAAATCCTCTGTCCTCTGGCCCTGACTAATGCTGTTGCACCCTTTGTAGTGGAGTGACCTCAAGTGACTTATTCCCAAATTATTTAAGATTTAAAAATCTTCTTTCCTTTTGCACCATCCCAACCTCCATCCTCTAATTCTTCCTTTTCCTTTCGAGATTAAAGAGGACTTTCACAGCCCCCCTTTTTTGGACTTTGCACAACCCCCCCAGAAGCTCAAACCCAGCAGCAAACCAGAGAACCTGGAGCTTGGTTTTTACCCTGAAAATCCACACGTTTTCTTTCCCAATACCAGGAATCCCCAGGGTTCCCCCCCCACACTAATAAAAGTAACTATGTCCATAAACATTGGGAAAAGGGGGGGGTGATGAGGTGTTAAGTGGAAATTTCTTTACTTAGCAGTGTTGATTTGTGAGTCTGAGGGGAAATATCTTAGGGGCCTCTAGGAAGAGGCATTGGATTGCTTGGACTCTTATCCCCCTGTGTCAAGCAGAGGGGTAATAAATAAAGAAGACCCCCCAATGATCATTTTTGCTCTCTTGGAGCATTATTCATCTTGAGATCCCAGCATCTGGGAGCAAAAATCTATTTTTATTTTCAAATAGCATCTCTAAGAGCACTTGAAGCTACTGAGGGGGGTTCTGGATCTCTGCATCCTGAAAGTCTGGACTCCAAGCAATGAGGGGGTTGTTAAGAGGAGGATTTCTGCATTTAAAAAAATTTTGCATGAATATTTCATCATTCACTGGATTGCTTTGACTCTTATCCTCCTGTGTCAAGCAGAGGGGTAATAAATAAAGAAGACCCCCAATGATCATTTTTGCTCTGTTGGAGCATTATTCATCTTGAGATCCCAGCATCTGGGAGCAGAATCTATTTTTATTTTCAAATAGCATCTCTAAGAGCACTTGAAGCTACTGAGGGGGAATCCTGGATCCCTGCATCCTGAAAGTCTGGACTCCAAGCAATGAGGGGGTTGTTAAGAGGAGGATTTCTGCATTTAAAAAAATTTTGCATGAATATTTCAGCAATCACTGGATTGCTTTGACTCTTATCCCCAACCAGAGGGGTAATAAAGAAGACCCCCAATGATAATTTTTGCTCTCTTGGAGCATTATTCATCTTGAGATCCCAGCATCTGGGAGCAGAATCTATTTTTATTTTCAAATAGCATCTCTAAGAGCACTTGAAGCTACTGAGGGGGGAATCCTGGATCTCTGCATCCTGAAAGTCTGGACTCCAAGCAATGAGGGGGTTGTTAAGAGAAGAGGATTCCTGCATTTAAATAAAATTTTGCATGTATATTTTATCATTCACTGGATTGCTTTGACTCTTATCCTCCTGTGTCAAGCAGAGGGGGAATAAATAAAGAAGACCCCCAGTGATCATTTTTACTCTTTTGGAGCATTATTCATCTTGAGATCCCAGCATCTGGGAGCAAAAATCTGCTTTTATTTTCAAATAGCATCTCTAAGAGCACTTGAAGCTACTGAGGGGGATCCTGGATCTCTGCATCCTGCAAGTCTGGACTCCAAGCAATGAGGGGGTTGTTAAGAGGAGGATTCCTGCATTTAAATAAAATTTTGCATGAATATTTCAGCATTCACTGGATTGCCTTAACTCTTATCCTCCTGTGTCAAGCAGAGGGGTAATAAATAAAGAAGACCTCCAATGATCATTTTTGCTCTCTTGGAGCACTATTCATCTTGAGATCCCAGCATCTGGGAGCAAAAATCTATTTTTATTTTCAAATAGCATCTCTAAGAGCACTTGAAGCTACTGAGGGGGATCCTGGATCCCTGCATCCTGGAAGTTTGGACTCCAAGCAATGAGAGGTTTATTAAGAGGAGAATTCCTGCATTTAAATAAAATTTTGCATGTATATTTCAGCATTCACTGGATTGCTTTGACTCTTATCCCCAACCAGAGGGGTAATAAATAAAGAAGACCCCCAATGATCATTTTTACTCTTTTGGAGCATTATTCATCTTGAGATCCCAGCATCTGGGAGCAGAATCTATTTTTATTTTCAAATAGCATCTCTAAGAGCACTTGAAGCTACTGAGGGGGGATCCTGGATCTCTGCATCCTGAAAGTCTGGACTCCAAGCAATGAGGGGGTTGTTAAGAGGAGGATTTCTGCATTTAAATAAAACTTTGCATGTATATTTCAGCATTCACTGGATTGCCTTAACTCTTATCCCCAACCAGAGGGGTAATAAATAAAGAAGACCCCCAATGATCATTTTTGCTCTGTTGGAGCATTATTCATCTTGAGATCCCAGCATCTCGGAGCAAAAATCTATTTTTATTTTCAAATAGCATCTCTAAGAGCACTTGAAGCTACTGAGGGGGCATCCTGGATCTCTGCATCCTGAAAGTCTGGACTCCAAGCAATGAGGGGGTTGTTAAGAGGAGGATTTTTGCATTTAAATAAAATTTTTCGTGTATATTTCATCATTCACTGGATTGCTTTGACTCTTATCCTCCTGTGTCAAGCAGAGGGGTAATAAATAAAGAAGATCCCCCAATGATCATTTTTACTCTTTTGGAGCATTATTCATCTTGAGATCCCAGCATCTGGGAGCAAAAATCTGCTTTTATTTTCAAATAGCATCTCTAAGAGCACTTGAAGCTACTGAGGGGGAATCCTGGATCCCTGCATCCTGAAAGTCTGGACTCCAAGCAATGAGGGGGTTGTTAAGAGGAGGATTTCTGCATTTAAATAAAATTTTGCATGTATATTTCATCTTTCACTGGATTGCTTTGACTCTTATCCCCAACCAGAGGGGTAATAAATAAAGAAGACCCCCAATGATCATTTTTGCTCTGTTGGAGCATTATTCATCTTGAGATCCCAGCATCTGGGAGCAAAAATCTATTTTTATTTTCAAATGGCATCTCTAAGAGCACTTGAAGCTACTGAGGGGGGATCCTGGATCTCTGCATCCTGAAAGTCTGGACTCCAAGCAATGAGGGGGTTGTTAAGAGGAGGATTCCTGCATTTAAATAAAATTTTCCATGTATATTTCATCATTCACTGGATTGCCTTAACTCTTATCCCCAACCAGAGGGGTAATAAATAAAGAAGACCCCCAATGATCATTTTTGCTCTGTTGGAGCATTATTCATCTTGAGATCCCAGCATCTGGAAGCAAAAATCTATTTTTATTTTCAAATAGCATCTCTAAGAGCACTTGAAGCTACTGAGGGGGAATCCTGGATCCCTGCATCCTGAAAGTCTGGACTCCAAGCAATGAGGGGGTTGTTAAGAGGAGGATTTCTGCATTTAAATAAAATTTTGCATGAATATTTCAGCAATCACTGGATTGCTTTGACTCTTATCCCCAACCAGAGGGGTAATAAATAAATAAGACCCCCAATGATCATTTTTGCTCTCTTGGAGCATTATTCATCTTGAGATCCCAGCATCTGGGAGCAAAAATCTGCTTTTATTTTCAAATAGCATCTCTAAGAGCACTTGAAGCTACTGAGGGGGAATTCTGGATCCCTGCATCCTGAAAGTTTGGACTCCAAGCAATGAGGGGGTTTTTAAGAGGAGGATTCCTGCATTTAAATAAAATTTTGCATGAATATTTCAGCATTCACTGGATTGCTTTGACTCTTATCCCCCTGTGTCAGCCAGAGGGGTAATAAATAAAGAAGACCCCTCAGTGATCATTTTTACTCTTTTGGAGCATTATTCACCTTGAGATCCCAGCATCTGGGAGCAGAATCTATTTTTATTTTCAAATAGCATCTCTAAGAGCACTTGAAGCTACTGAGGGGGGATCCTGGATCTCTGCATCCTGAAAGTCTGGACTCCAAGCAATGAAAGGTTTATTAAAAGGAGAATTCCTGCATTTAAATAAAACTTTGCATGCATATTTCAGCTCTGGAAAGCCAGGTTGGATGGAATGCTGGGGTTACAGCCAGATTACATTTCATACATGCAGGCCTGACAATTTCACTTACCTAATTCTGACATTCAAAGAAAAAAGAAAAAAAAAAACCAACCAAAACATGCAATGCTTTTTCCTACAGCAAATGGATCCTATTAACTCAGAGGAGCTTTGGTTTTAACTTTATAATTTCAAGCTTCCTGGTTGCATACTGGAGGTTTTATACCTTGATTGTGCATGGAGAATAAAAATATACAGCCAGGTTTTAGCTGGGGCTTGCTGCTTCCTTTTGGGGGGTGGGTTCTGTTTCTGCTTTGGGGAAAAAAAAAAAAAAAAGAAGAAGAAAAAGAAAAAGAAGGAAAAAAAAAAAGAAAGAAATATTTAAGCTCATAGTTTGAGTGGTTCAAACTGGTTTGCTCTCTGCTAGGTCAGAAGTTCAAGTCAGAAATCATCTGAGGTTCAAGCCTGGGATCTGTTTGGTCTGAAATGGACTGAAATTTTCTCAGTGCTGGTCCCCACCCATCTCCTGGTGAGATTAATCTGCTTCATATGCCTCTAGGTCAGCCTGGATTCTCAGTGCCTGAGGCTCTGCTTTCATTAGGTTAGCAAGGGGGTTGAGTTGGGTCAAGTTACCAGTGAGACAGGATCATTCCTACCCTACTCAAAGGTTGTCTCAAATCAGTTCCCTCTCCAGGAGCTGCATCCAAGGATGCACTTAGGATTGACTGAAAAAAAAAAAATTCAAATTACCACCACTTAATGCCACACTCTTTCTTTAAATTTCTCATCGTGGAGAGGACAACTCTTCTGACATCTCCCCTTTTCATCTACCAAGCATTTCATTTATTAGATATTTAATGTTGGTCATTATTTATATTGTTTTATTATATTATTTGTATTTGGTTTATTTCACTGCAGAGCAGACTCACCCTTCCCTCCTGAGTCAAACCTCTGCGGTCTAAGAGAAGAGCACTAAAATCCTTAAACTAGAGCAGGGTTCACCAAGCATTTCATTTATTATATATTTAATATTAGGTATTATTTACATTGGTTTATGACATTATTTATATTTGTTTTATTTCACTGCAGAGCAACCTCACCTTTCCCTCCTGAGTCAAACCTCTGTGGCCTAAGAGATGAGCACTAAAATCCCTAAACTAGAGCAGGGTTCACCAAGCATTTCATTTATTGTATATTTAATATTATTTACATTGGTTTATTACATTATTTATATTTGGTTTATTTCACTGCAGAGCAGACTCACCCTTCCCTCCTGAGTCAAACTTCTGTGGCCTAAGAGATGAGCACTAAAATCCCTAAACTAGAGCAGGGTTCACCAAGCATTTCATTTATTATATATTTAATATTAGTTATTATTTATATTGGTTTATTACATTATTTATATTTGTTTTATTTCACTGCAGAGCAACCTCACCTTTCCCTCCTGAGTCAAACCTCTGTGGCCTAAGAGATGAGCTCTAAAATCCCTAAACTAGAGCAGAGTTCACCAAGCATTTCATTTATTATATATTTAATATTAGGTATTATTTACATTGGTTTATTACATTATTTATATTTTTTTTATTTCACTGCAGAGCAGCCTCACCCTTCCCTCCTGAGTCAAACTTCTGTGGCCTAAGAGATGAGCACTAAAATCCCTAAACTAGAGCAGGGTTCACCAAGCATTTCATTTATTATATATTTAATATTGGTAATTATTTATATTGGTTTATTACATTATTTATATTTGTTTTATTTCACTGCAGAGCAACCTCACCCTTCCCTCCTGAGTCAAACCTCTGTGGTCTAAGAGAAGAGCACTAAAATCCTTAAAGTAGAGCAGGGTTCACCAAGCATTTCATTTATTATATATTTAATATTGGTAATTATTTACATTGGTTTATGACATTATTTATATTTGTTTTATTTCACTGCAGAGCAACCTCACCTTTCCCTCCTGAGTCAAACCTCTGTGGTCTTAGAGAAGAGCACTAAAATCCTTAAACTAGAGCAGGGTTCACCAAGCATTTCATTTATTGTATATTTAATATTAGTTATTATTTACATTGGTTTACTACATTATTTATATTTGTTTTATTTCACTGCAGAGCAACCTCACCTTTCCCTCCTGAGTCAAACCTCTGTGGTCTTAGAGAAGAGCACTAAAATCCTTAAACTAGAGCAGGGTTCACCAAGCATTTCATTTATTATATATTTAATATTAGTTATTATTTATATTGGTTTATTACATTATTTATATTTGTTTTATTTCACTACAGAGCAACCTCTCTTTCCCTCCTGAGTCAAACCTCTGTGGTCTAAGAGATGAGATCTAAAATCCCTAAACTAGAACAGGGTTCACCAAGCATTTCATTTATTATATATTTAATATTGGTAATTATTTACATTGGTTTATTACATTATTTATATTTGTTTTATTTCACTGCAGAGCAACCTCACCTTTCCCTCCTGAGTCAAACCTCTGTGGTCTAAGAGAAGAGCACTAAAATCCTTAAACTAGAGCAGGGTTCACCAAGCATTTCATTTATTATATATTTAATATTAGGTATTATTTACATTGGTTTATGACATTATTTATATTTGTTTTATTTCACTGCAGAGCAACCTCACCCTTCCCTCCTGAGTCAAACCTCTGTGGCCTAAGAGATGAGCACTAAAATCCTTAAACTAGAGCAGGGTTCTCCAAGCATTTCATTTATTATATATTTAATATTGGTCATTATTTATATTGGTTTATTATATTATTTATATTTGTTTTATTTCACTGCAGAGCAACCTCACCTTTCCCTCCTGAGTCAAACCTCTGTGGTCTAAGAGAAGAGCACTAAAATCCTTAAACTAGAGCAGGGTTCACCAAGCATTTCATTTATTATATATTTAATATTAGTTATTATTTATATTGGTTTATTACATTATTTATATTTGTTTTATTTCACTGCAGAGCAGACTCACCCTTCCCTCCTGAGTCAAACCTCTGTGGCCTAAGAGATGAGCACTAAAATCCTTAAACTAGAGCAGGGTTCTCCAAGCATTTCATTTATTATATATTTAATATTGGTCATTATTTACATTGGTTTATGACATTATTTATATTTGTTTTATTTCACTGCAGAGCAACCTCACCTTTCCCTCCTGAGTCAAACCTCTGTGGCCTAAGAGATGAGCACTAAAATCCCTAAACTAGAGCAGGGTTCACCAAGCATTTCATTTATTATATATTTAATATTGGTCATTATTTATATTGGTTTATTATATTATTTATATTTGTTTTATTTCACTGCAGAGCAGACTCACCTTTCCCTCCTGAGTCAAACCTCTGTGGTCTAAAAGAAGAGCACTAAAATCCTTAAACTAGAGCAGGGTTCACCAAGCATTTCATTTATTATATATTTAATATTAGTTATTATTTACATTGTTTTATTATATTATTTATATTTGTTTTATTTCACTGCAGAGCAACCTCACCTTTCCCTCCTGAGTCAAACCTCTGTGGTCTAAAAGAAGAGCACTAAAATCCCTAAACTAGAGCAGAGTTCACCAAGCATTTCATTTATTATATATTTAATATTGGTCATTATTTATATTGGTTTATTATATTATTTATATTTGTTTTATTTCACTGCAGAGCAACCTCACCTTTCCCTCCTGAGTCAAACTTCTGTGGTCTAAGAGATGAGCTCTAAAATCCCTAAACTAGAGCAGGGTTCACCAAGCATTTCATTTATTGTATATTTAATATTAGTTATTATTTACATTGGTTTATGACATTATTTATATTTGTTTTATTTCACTGCAGAGCAACCTCACCTTTCCCTCCTGAGTCAAACTTCTGTGGTCTAAGAGAAGAGCACTAAAATCCTTAAACTAGAGCAGGGTTTGCCAGTAGAAGTGATTCCATCCTTTCTTTTGGGAACTTCTCACCCATTCTTGTGTCTCCCATGGGTGGTGTTTGCCCTCGATTTGGGGAACTTTGGTAAGTGGAAGGAATTCAGGGAGTTCTGGGGACTCCTGGATGAGACCAATGGGGAAAAAACCTGCACAACCATGATCTGATTCTCTGGAACAAATTGGGGGGGTTGCTAAATGTTAGGATGTGGAAGGAGCCCAGCTGAGCTCCTCCAAAAGGAGCTGATTTTTCCAAATTTAATGAATATTTGAGAAAGAGACTTTTTAAAGTCTCTCCTCCAAAGATCCATAAATACCTTGAGAGTCCCAAACTCCTGAGCTACATTTTCTGCCAATTTTTTTCATTGTCCATTACCAAACACTGAATTTTCCCTAAAAATTCTGCTTCTGTAGGTTGTGACAACCCCTTTTCATCTTCCCACAATGGAATCCACCCACACAACTATTCATTTATTTATTTTTTTCAAAAAAAAAAGAGCATATGCCAAATAAAAGCAGATGAAATGAGAACAAACCATGCCACAAAATTAGCACTTCCTTTTCACCTCCTTCTTTATTCATAAATTTCCTTGCATGGGATTTTTTTCAGAATGAAGATGCTTTTGTCTAAGATCATTCCAAACAAGGGGGAAAATGCTTCCCATCCTGCTGTAAGAAATAATGATTCCTTCTGAAGTCTGGAAAAAGGCTGGAAGGGAGGATGAGCTGGACCAGAAGTCACAGGCCTGCTGAGCAGCCTGTGAGATCTCCTCTCATAGTTTATTAAACCCCACAAAACAATCCTTTCCTGAAAGCCATGAAGAAAAAAACTTCCCCAATTCCACTACAGCCAGGCTTCCTCTTTTTAATTCCCATGGAGAGCTCCATTCCTGTGGCTGGGGAATTCTGAAAAATAGCAAATAATGGCTTCATCTGTACCAGTAAACTAAAACAGAGCTCTGGCTTTGGCATTTCTGGAACCAGCTAAGGATGAGCTGACCACACTGAAATGATTAAACATCCATAGTGTACAAAATGCAGCTGAATTTTCCATGGTGAAATGGTCCTGTTTGGGACAGTCCTTGTTAGACTGGGATGAATCCATGCTAAGGGCTGCTGCAGCAATTTATCCATCTGAGGGATTGAATTCCAGGGCCTGGGAATGCTCCCTGACACAAATAATTTTTTTTTTTTTTTTTAAATTGGTGTTTGTGAGATGTACTCAAGGTGTCCCTACAGCACACTGAGAGGGGACAAAGTTCTGCAGCCAGGTGACACTTCTGTGGTTTCTTCTCCCATTTCAGAGGTGATGTGTGGATGACCCAAGCAGTGAAGCTGTTCAGAAAAAGAAGAAACAACTTTTCTGAGTCCTATCAGCAGCTCATTTCTTCTTTTATGGCCAATATCAACTCTTTTGACCAAAGACAAGCTTCATTTTTTAACCAATTATCTCTGGGGGCCAAATTCTCTTGGAGGAACCCCCACCTTTTGAGCTGGGGCAAAGTGTTTGCAACCTACCTCTGAAGCAAGAAAAAAATAATTGTAAAGTTTTATATGAAATTTATCATGAATCCCTGAGTAAGGTGGATGTTTTCAGTCAGTTTTAGTCATCAGGACCAAATATGGGTTGTGTTATGTTGGGGTATGGAAGGTTGTCTCACAAGGCAGTGCAAAAAACTTAGGGAAAATTAGAGAAAAAAAAGGGATTATCCAGCCCCTCCTCAAAGTACTTTCACATCCACCCAGAGATTCCTTCGTCCCTGATTTTTAACCAAGAGGGTTGGTAGCAGAGAAACACTCCCTTCTCATTCCATTTGAGAGGAAAACAGAAAAAAAAAAAAAAAAAAAAAAAGAGAAGAAAAGATCCCCCAAAACCTCCCCCAGCCTGAGCGCTGGCGGAACGCCAGGGAATGTGGGGAGGACGGAGCTGTGGGGTAGGAGGAATGTGGGCCTTCCTATCTCTTTTCCCAAACATTCCCTTCTGCAGCAGACTAAATATTTTCACATGCTGCTGCTGGAACACCCAGGTTCATGGGCAAACCCAGGCAGTAGTGAGCAGGGATGGATTCACACTCCTGGGGCCATGGTCCTCATTACAGCCTGGCCTGGGGCCAACTGCTTGGCACGGGGTATCATGTTGCAGTTTCTCTGCCTTCATCTGGTGTTTTCCAGGCTTTCATCTCCTTTTTTTTTTATTTATTTATTTAATTTTATTTTATTTATTTTATTTTATTTTATTTTATTCTTTTTTTTTTTTTCTATTGCCCTACTCTATTTTCACTCTATGCTGCCCGGTAACGTTTATTTCACCCCAGAGTTCAATGGGCTTTGCTGTCCTCTTTGCATTTTAGAGGGAAGGAGCCTGTAGGAAAGTTAATGTGTGACCTTAGAAAACCCCCATATGGCAGAATCCTCCATCCATAACACGTGGCTGACCACAGTTATTGCAGCTTCAGGAGTTCAAGGTGGGTCAGTGTCTGGGAAGAGGCAGAATGAAGTTGGTGTTGCTGGCAAAGCCTGCTTGATGTGGTCCTCTCACCCACGTTATAGACTTGAGATGAAAGTCATTTCCTTCCTTTCTAGAGGATATTGTGGGGAAGATTTATTTGGGGTTGTGAAATGCTTCAATGTTTTATGGAAAGAGGTGTTGGGACTGACACAATCCTGATAGACCTCCTCCTAAGGTCTGCAAAATAATGACAGGGATTGACCCTTGGATCTTCACCTCTTTGTGTTGGATTCAGCCTACATAAAAATAGGTATTTATATGTGAGCTGGGTATCTCTGACCTCCTTACAATTTTTGATGGGCACCTGGTAGTAAACTTAAGTTATACACCTCTCAAAGAAGCAAAATTCTTCCTTGTGTCAGCTGAATTTGGTTTTTGCTTTGAATAAATAAAATAAAATTAAAAACCACAACAGCTTTTGCACCATCTATCTCAAATCCATGAGGAGTTTTGGTCTTTAATGTGAGATTCAATCACCCAGGCACAGAAGTTTGGGACCACTTAAAATACCTTGAGCTACTCCAGCTGGACTCATGGTACTTGTCAGAGGGCAGGAGGTTTCCTCTGTTTTATCTACAAGCCCCTCGTATCTGCCTTCACTGAGAAAAGGGATTTCAAAATTACATTTGGTACCAAAGTACAGGAAGCAGAGTCTCATAGAGCAGGAGATATTGCATATATATATTCATATATATATATATCAGTCTCATTGTGTCAGGAACAGTGTGGCCAGCAGGTCCAGGGAAGGGATTCTGCCCCTGTGCTCAGCTCTGGTGAGGCCACAGCTTGAGTCCTGTGTCCAGTTCTGGGCCCTCTATCAGTCAGACAAGAGGACAGAATCATAGAAAGTGAGGGGTTGGAAGGGACCTCAAAAGATCATCAACCCCCCCTGCCAGAGCAGGGTCACCTCCAGCAGTCCCACAGAACACATCCAGGGGGGCTTTGGATGTCTCCAGAGAAGGAGACTCCACAACCTCCCTGGGCAGCCTGGGCTGTGCTCTGCCACCCTCCCAGGGAAAAAATTCTTCCTTCTGTTTCTACAGAACCAGCCATGCTCCAGTTTATAACCATTGCCCCTTGTCCTGTTGTTGGTCACCCCTGAGAAAAGCTTTCCTGCATCCTCCTGGCACTCACCCCTTCCATATTTCTCCATATCTTCTCAGCCTGGAGAAGAGGAGGCTCAGGGGAGACCTCATCACTCTCTCCAACTCCCTGAAAGGAGGTTGGAGCCAGGGGGGGGTTGGGCTCTGCTCCCAGGCAACTCTCAGCAAGACAAGAGGGCACAAGAGGTCTCAAGTTGTGCCAGGGGAGGTTTAGGTTGGACATTAGAAAGAATTTCTTTCTGGAGAGGGTGATCAGGCATTGGAATGGGCTGCCCAGGGAAGGGGTGGATTCTCCATCCCTGGAGATATTTCAAAGGAGCCTGGATGTGGCACTCAGTGCCATGGGCTGGGAACCACGGGGGGAGTGGACCAAGGGTTGGACTTGATGATCTCTGAGGTCCCTTCCAACCCAGCCCATTCTAGGATTCTATGATTCTAAAGATGAAGAGCTCAGCCCTCAGTCTCCTCCAGGCTGCAGAGCCCCTCAGCTCCCTCAGCCTTTCCTCACCAGGAGATGTTCCACTCCTTCAGCATCTTGCTCACTCAGCTCTGGGCTCTCTCCAGCACTTCCCTGTCCTTCTGGAGCTGAGGGGCCCAGAACTGGACACAAGATTCCAGATGTGGCCTCACCAGGGCAGAGCAGAGGGGCAGGAGAACCTCTCTAGTCCTTTTATGCAATGTCCAGAGAAACTGTAGACATATCAAATTATCAGCTGAAGATGAGTTTGTAACCTTAAATTATCTCCTGAATCCAGAAGGCACAGGAGGTGGGAGGTGTAAGTTTACAGTTATTTAAATTTATTTGAGAAAACAGATGACATGCCCAGGAATGTTGCTACTGCTGTTACTACTCCATAAAATCTTTGCCATTTGCATAATCTCTGTCACTGTCCAGGGTCCCTGTTGCCACCATTTCTCAAGCTGATGGAGCTCTCATCAGAAAACACATGGACACATGAGACCTAAATTTTCCATAGAGGAGACTCTGAAACAACTGCTGGAGCTGAAAGTTGTCACACCCCATTATGAGCAATTCACCCCACACTCAGTTTTCTTTGCACGCTCACATTTTTTGCATTTTTTTCCCCTCCTCCCTCTCCTATTTTCAATCTGTTTGCTATTTCCTCCGTGTTCCCAACGTCAGAGCTGAGCTCTGGAAAAGAACATTTCCCACTGCGCCTGCTCAGGACAGAAGCCTTCTGGCTTGGACTTGTCTTGGGAGGCTATTTTATCTTAAGCAAATATTGAATTTCTGGGATTAATATACCAGCTGGTTAGGAAACAAAACAAGCCAGTTCCAAGAAGCATTTGCTTACTGATAGCAAGCAAGATAGAGTGTGTTGATTGGGTCTTGATGACGGCTAATTATAGAAAACAAAACTATAAATATGAGCAATCTGCACATTTAAAATCAGGACTTTCATTAGGCTGCTAAGTCAATAGATCTACAGTGATTTGCACCAGCAAGTGTCCTAAGTTCAGTCTACAGGGTTATTTAGGTACCTCCCTCCTGGCTAAGTGCATGGAATAGTGAGCATAATAATTAAATTAAATCAGATACAGACATAGATGCAGTCCCATGGCCCTGAATGCAATATCAAGTTGAGCTGAAGTGAAATCCTGCAGCAAAGGTTAATATACCAGATTAAAAATAGATATTCTGGTTATAAAAATTGACAGTTAACTTTTGTTCCTCCTATTGCCATGGAGATTTTTTTGTAGACTCTAACAAACTGTTTCACCTTTTTGAGGGTGGTCTTCCCCGTCTGTGAGAAGAAGCAAAAAACCTCTTTTTACCTTACATATTCATAATATGAATGGGCTTTATGTGGCAGTGATCCTTGTATTCTTATTTTGAGCACCTGAATTTTCCTGGCTTCTGGTGTGAGTTATGTCTGTAAAATTCCCTGGGCTTAACAGGCAGCAGCCACAATTCCTCTCAAGTTGCCTAATTAAAGTCAAGAGGACTGGGAGAGGCTACACTGGTAGAGGGTTTTCCTCCACAGCCACAATCTCTCTCCCATTTTTTTTTTTTTTTTCTGCTGGGATTGTATTGGAAACAAGTGGACTCTGAAAGCCAGGGCTGGGTTGGATGGCAGGTGACAAGGTTTGGCTCTGGCTGTGGTTAAGGAGCAAACATCCCTTGCAGCAGAGTCCACAGAGGTCTAAAAACCTTGCAAAGTCCTCTGCTCCCTTCTTTGAGGAAATCCTGCTGCAGCATCCGGGGAGCAGCTGAAGGGATCATAGAATCAGGGTTGGAAGGGACCTTGAAGATCAGCCAGGTCCAACCCTCCTGCCGTGGGCAGGGACACGTCCCCCCAGATCAGGATGCTCCAAGCCCCATCCAAACTCTCTTTGGACACTTCCACTGCCCACTTCTGGACTCTTTCTTTCTGTCTTTCTGTCTTCCTCTTTCTTTCTTTCTCTCTCTCTCTCTCTCTCTCTCTTCTGCTTCTGCTTCTGCTTCTGCTTCTGTTTCTGCTTCTTCTCTTCCTCCTTCTCCTCCTCCCCCTTGTCCTTCCTTCCTTCCTTCCTTCCTTCCTTCCTTCCTTCCTTCCTTCCTTCCTTCCTTCCTTCCTTCCTTCCTTCCTTCCTTCCTTCCTTCCTTCCTTCCTTCCTTCCTTCCTTCCTTCCTTCCTTCCTTCCTTCCTTCCTTCCTTCCTTCCTTCCTTCCTTCCTTCCTTCCTTCCTTCCTTCCTTCCTTCCTTCCTTCCTTCCTTCCTTCCTTCCTTCCTTCCTTCCTTCCTTCCTTCCTTCCTTCTTCCTTCCTTCCTTCCTTCCTTCCTTCCTTCCTTCCTTCCTTCCTTCCTTCCTTCCTCTCTCCCTCTCTCCCTCTCTCCCTCTCTCCCTCTCTCCCTCTCTCCCTCTCTCCCTCTCTCCCTCCCTTCTCTCTCTATCTGCAAGATTTTTTTCAAGGACTCAGAGTACACTTTGGAAATCAGATCACTTTGTTGTATATTTTCTATAACTAAATGCCTGCCATCCCAGCACACTTTCCATGCCATCATGAAGCAATTCTCCTTACTGGCTGAATGACCAGAATTCCCTCCATGCACTCTAAAACCATACATCCAGCTTTATTGCTGCAGAGTTATTTTAATAGGGATTCCCCTCAGGGCTGTCCAGACAGCAGATGGCATCATACATGAAAATTAAACTCCTGAACTGAGGCTCCAAACCTATTATGAGCCTTATAAACTACACCTGGAGGCTTTGGCTGAAGTGGGAAAGCCAGGAGGTTCCCAGCTCAACCAGAGATTGCTGAATGCACAGATAGAAAAAGTCCCATTTGATTTCCCAGCCCCAGCCCAATGACTGACTGCTCTCTGATTTGGTTTCATGAGTCCCAGGGCAGAGCTAAACACTCCTGCATTTCTTGAGCTGCTGCTGCTTTGTGCCATATAAATTTCAAGACAAGCCCACTCTTTTTCTTTTTTTCTTTTTCTTTTTCTTTTTCTTTTTCTTTTTCTTTTTCTCTTTCTTTTTCTTTCTTTTTCTTTTTCTTTCTTTTTCTTTCTTTCTTTCTTTCTTTCTTTCTTTCTTTCTTTCTTTCTTTCTTTCTTTCTTTCTTTCTTTCTTTCTTTCTTTCTTTCTTTCTTTCTTTCTTTCTTTCTTTCTTTCTTTCTTTCTTTCTTTCTTTCTTTCTTTCTTTCTTTCTTTCTTTCTTTCTTTCTTTCTTTCTTTCTTTCTTTCTTTCTTTCTTTCTTTCTTTCTTTCTTTCTTTCTTTCTTTCTTTCTTTCTTTCTTTCTTTCTTTCTTTCTTTCTTTCTTCCTTTCTTCCTTTCTTCCTTTCTTCCTTTCTTCCTTTCTTCCTTTCTTTCTTCCTTTCTTCCTTTCTTTCTTTCTTTCTTCCTTTCTTCCTTCCTTTCTTCCTTTCTTCCTTTCTTCCTTTCTTCCTTTCTTCCTTTCTTCCTTTCTCCCTTTCTTCCTTTCTCCCTTTCTTCCTTTCTTCCTTTCTTTCTATTTCTCTCTTTCTTTCACTTTCTCTCTCTTTCTTTCTCTTTCTTTCTCGCTTCCTCACTTCCTCTCTTCCTTTCTTTTTTTTTCCTTTTTGTCCTTTTTTTTTGTTTCTTATTTTCCTATTCTTTCCTTTCCTTTCCTTTCCTTTCCTTTCCTTTCCTTTCCTTTCCTTTCCTTTCCTTTCCTTTCCTTTCCTTTCCTTTCCTTTCCTTTCCTTTCCTTTCCTTTCCTTTCCTTTCCTTTCCTTTCCTTTCCTTTCCTTTCCTTTCCTTTCCTTTCCTTTCCTTTCCTTTCCTTTCCTTTCCTTTCCTTTCCTTTCCTTTCCTTTCCTTCCTGTGCCAGTTCTGGTTCACTCACAGGAAGGCAGAGTTGGATTTGATGAATAAACAAGAACTCTGCAGTGATATTGAAAGTTTGCCCATCCACACGAAAACTACAGAGCCTGGGAACAAGCAAATAAAACCTGATTTGCCTGGCAGGGTGTAAGCAGCAGAAGTCAGGCAATATTTGGGCCCAGCAGCAGCAGGAAATCTGCAGTTCCCTACAGCATTTTCTCATCCAGAAATCACAGAACCAGAGAAAGGATTGGAAGGGACCTGAAAAATCATCAAGATCCAACCCCCCTGCCATGGGCAGGGACACCTCCCCCAGCCCAGGCTGCTCCAAGCCCCATCCAACCTGGGCTTCAAAACTTCCAGGGATGGATGGGGCTTCCACCACCTCTCTGGGCAACCTGTGCCAGGCTCTCACCACCCTCATGGGGAAGAAGCTTTTTATCTACTGCCACCCCCAAGTTCTTTTCCTCAAGGTTTTTCTCTCCCCAGGCTGTGTTTGTGCCAAGCCAGGTGCAGGACCTTGCACTTGGCCATGATGAACTTCATGAGGTTTGCACAGGTCCTCCTCTCCAGATCAGGTCCCTCTGGATGATCTTTTAAAGCATTTTAAAGATTTTTGAAAGTAAAAAAAGAAAAGGAAAAGGAATCTGCATAAAATACCTGTGTTACATAGAAAAAAAAAAAAGGAAAAGGGATCTGCATAGAATATCTATGTCACAGAAAAAAAAAAAAAAGGAAAAGGAAAAGGAATCTGCACAAAATATCTTTGTCACATAGGAAAAAAAAAGGAAAAGGAATCTGCATAAAATATCTATGTCACAGAAAAAAAAAGGAAAAGGAATCTGCACAAAATATCTTTGTCACATAGAAAAAAAAAAGGAAAAGGAATCTGCATAGAATATCTATGTCACAGAAAAAAAAAAGGAAAAGGAAAAGGAATCTGCACAAAATATCTATGTCACAGAAAAAAAAGGAAAAGGAATCTGCATAAAATACTTATGTCACACAGAAAAAAAAAAGGAAAAGGAATCTGCATAAAATATCTATGTCACACAGAAAAAAAAAAAGGAAAAGGAATCTGCAGAAAATACTTATGTCACACAGAAAAAAAAAAAGGAAAAGGAATCTGCATAAAATATCTATGTCACACAGAAAAAAAAAGGAAAAGGAATCTGCAGAAAATATCTTTGTCACATATAAAAAAAAAAGGAAAAGGAATCTGCACAAAATATCTATGTCACAGAAAAAAAAGGAAAAGGAATCTGCATAAAATATCTGTCACACAGAAAAAAAAAAGGAAAAGGAATCTGCATAAAATACCTATGTCACACAGATAAAAAAATGATTAAAAAAGGCCTTTACCTTTGTGCCTCAGTTTCTCTTTTGATAATTATAGATAATTATAGATAGGAACCTTTCCCTGGGTAATAAGGGAATTTCACAGGAATCATATTTAAGATTTAGGAGGTTCCATGCTGACAAGAGTCACTGAAGCACCTTAGACAGACACAACCTGAATCCCACTTGCCTTGTGCAAGTTGTACAGTTCCAAACCACTGGAGATCTTTGCTCGAAGGCAAATAATGCACACACAGCCTATTTTGATTTTTCTCTGGAAGAATTCAGAGCAGAGATTTTTCCTTGACACATTTGCAGGACTTGCCAGGAAGAAATTCCAGTCCCCAGCATACTTTCTGCAGCTAAATAAATACCATAATGTGAATAAACATCATTAGTAATTGCTGATTGAGTTCAAGCCCCTCCAGTTTTGTAGGGGAAATGTTTTATTATAAACTTCTGTGAAGTCTGACCTCAGACTTGGTGACTGACTCGAAAAAAAAAAAAAAAAGAGAACATTTTTTTGGCAATGAAAATTGCTAAAAATGAATATTTTTCCTTCTTTTTTCTTAAGAATACTAAGATTTTGCCATTAAAACATGGTTTCTGGTGCAGTGGGAGAACAGTAGCAGTGTTCTGCATTTTTATAGTGCCAACCACCTGGTGTGTGAGTGAGTCCTGTGTGTGCATCACTCACCCTGCTGGAAGGGTTTTATCATTTTAGCTGTTCCATCATGAATTTTCTTATCCCTTATCCATTTGACATGACAAAAACGTGTCCATTTTGGATGAAATGTTCTTCTGAAACCTTCCCCTTTAAAAGAAAAATGAAAATTTTCAACATAGAGTAGCCCAATAGTTTAATGTATGGAGTTGAACTATGAACCATCAAGGTTTTCCTCTGGTTTTATTGGGTTGAAAACTGAAATTATCTTCCACATTTTGGATGTGTACTTCACCACCACACTTCTAGCTGCTTTTTAATGTGTCTGCTCCCCCTTTGCTCTTGGTTGTAAATTCCAGCCCAGAGTAATGTGACCCCAAGAAAACCTCTGGTGAACTGGCACACAAAAAATCATAAAGAGCTGTTTGGGATTGTGTTAAGTGGAGGGACATTGCTTTGCTAGAATTTATTAATCCAAATATTAAACCAGAAAGTAGTTCTTCCACTAGTGTAAATATTATTAAAAAAAAATGGAAATTGGATTTCCATCCTCTGGGAAATCTTGATAAATTAAGATTTACAGCCCTTTAAAACAGCCCTGGAAAATCCAAAGGATCCAAGTTTTCACAGAACTGAGTTCCAAAAAATCAGGGTGATGATTCTAAGGTCAGGTGAGCAGGAAGCTCTCATCTCCCTGAGCTGCTGCACTGCCTCATGGGGGCAGAAATTTCCCTTTCTCAATTGCTGGTTTCCAAAATGCCATTTTGTTTCACTTGATATCAGCTTCAGCTCCAGGAAAAAACCTATTCCTGAGAAAATAATGCTGTACTAGACCCTTTCCCATTTTTTTTTAGTGAAATTTTACAAACAAATCCATTCCTCTGGCCATCATTTCCTCAGGAAAATTTAAATTTCCTGGTAAATCCCATATATATTCATGTGGCCATGGACTTAATTATCTCTGTATATATCAGCCAAGCTCCAACTGGTTTATTTTGCTTGCTTCAGTCTTTTTTTAATGTCCCCTTTGCTTTTTGCTTTTAATTTGATGTCGTGGAAGGGAGAACATCAACTTGTCACGTGAACAGTTCCCATTTTTCCCACAAGCTTAACCTGACCACGGATAATTTTATTCCATGGTATAAAAGCTGCAGAGGAATCAGCCTTGAAGATGAGGAACCACCACAATTTCTCTTTATCCATCATTTTTTTTTTTTGGATGGTTTGCATCCATGTGTCCCGTGCCCTTCAGAGTTGGTGCCCCAGGCAACGAGAGGAGAGGAACAGCAGGTTTGGAGTCCATCACTCTGATGTTGGAGAAAAAGACAGAAAGAAGGGAGGACCATCCTCTTCCTCCCTTTCAGAAGTCCCTGGCATCCTCAGGACCAATTCCAGAAGGAATTCCTTCTGAATTACCTGCACTCACACCATCAAGAAATGGATGCTTGAAGCCCTCCAAGAAAACCCTTCCCATTTTGCCCTCCAGTTTGCTCCATGACCATCAGAAAATCCATATTCCTGCTCATTGTCCCCCCACTTTGGGAGGATCCCAAATAATCAAATAATCCAAATAATCAAATAATTAAATAATCCAAGCATTTTTCTTGAGAGGCTTTGCAGACAGGAGGTGATGAGTTTGCCAACACTGCTCTCAGCACTTGAACCAGAGCAAAACTCTTCCATCTCCAGAAATGAATAAGATGTGACATGGAAATTTATTTTTCTTCTAGGGATATCATGAAAAATTATTCTCCTCTTGTTTATCTCAGGGCAGGCTGTAAAACCATGAAGATTATTCAAGGCACTCTGGATTTGCTGTGGGACAAAGAACTCAGGATGTGGGTAGATCCAATGAACATATCCTTCAATCAGATTCCCATAAAATTCCCCCCAGACACACACAAAGGAAATAATCATAATATCAAAATGGAGGTGGTTGTGAAACTTCCTTTTGCCCTGTGAGAACTTGAGATTTGAGAAATTTTCCCTTCAAATCTTGACAGATTTTGAGGTCCAGTAATCTGTGAAAAATTGGAGATGGATAATTGCAGATATTTTTGGTCTTTTAGGTCCCATTAAAAATAAAATAAATATAGAGCACTAAGAATATTAGAGGAAGAGCCATTTCAAAGCAAATAAAATATATATTCTTCAAAGAAGCCCAAAGCTGTATACAATAACTCCAAAAAATCTTTTTTTTTCCCTTTTCTTTCCAATTTTAATGACATTCTTTTAATGACCTGAAGGAAATGGCTGCAGCTTGGTGAATCCAGGATCCTTCTAGGAAATAAAATGCAAGCAGAAAATTCTCAGCCAATACTAATCCACAAATTCTGTCTTTCCTCATTTCCTGAAGCAGCAGATGTGAAGAGGAGGAGGAAAAAGAGAGAAAAATCAACAATAGTTTGCCAATGAAATGAAAAATGCCACTTTTAGGCTATTTTTTTTTTCTCCAGTGACCTGGTCTGTTCTTAAGAGCCCCTTACCCCTCTCTCATCTGCTCTGCAAAGGGAGGGGAATAAGATTTGGAAGGGTGGACCTCAGATGTGGGGTAGAAGCAAGTTTCCTTGGATACCTTCTAGAGAAGGAGTTGGAGACCAATTAGGAACTTGCCCTGGTCTGCAAGAATTTATCAAGGACTTGAACATCACCTGGAATCTGGATTAATGACCAAAGCACAAGTGCAGCCACCTTCAGCAATTCCTGCTCGTTTGCTGATCATGTTTCCAGGATAGCTTTATTTAGCTTTATTTACTCTTTATTTAGCTTTATTTGCTCTTTATTTAACTTTATTTATTTGCTCGTTATTTAGCTTTATTTTTTCCCCTCTTCCTTCCTTGTTTTTATACATTAGTCCTGTTCCTCACCCAATTTATTTAAAATATTCCAAAATGGAAACTTTCTTACTAAGTAGTGGTGCAGAAAATCTGAGACATGCTGAAAAATCCAGTTTCAGTGAATTTTCTCTTAAATGCAGATAGGATCCCAGCTATTCCCCAGGATGTATTCCTTAACAGCTTCTCATTTTTCAGGAATGATCCCATCCCAGATTTCCAGTCCACTCAGACACACCATGGTGGGAATAGTTCTCTGGTTTCCTGGGAACTCCCAGTGAGTCTCAGCCACTGCTACTTCTGGACCATTCTGCACAAAGAAAATCATTTTCTCCAGTTGCTCAAAGCCTCTTTAGGTGCCCAAACTGTGTGATCAGTTTAGGACCAGACGTACATCCCATGAAAATGATTCATGGTCCAACACGAGGAAGAGGAAGGAAATTACTCCAGGGAAACCAAACTACTCACCAACCAACAGAAGGAGTTAATTTTTTCCAGGTTTCTTTCCCTGGAAATCTCAGTTCAGAGGTTTGTTGAAAAACTCTTGTTTGTATTCATGTTCAGCTTAAGCTGGGTTTTGATCAAATGCTGATTTTTTTTTTTTTTTTCATTGGACTAATGGCATCATAGACACCATCCTGCTCTTTTGCTCCAATGTTTTGTCCCATTGAAAAAAAAGCAGAATGACAACAGCAGAGAATAAACTCAAGAACTTAAAAAAAACCCAACTAAATCCTTCCCCAAGTATTAATATGCCATAGAAGTCATCCAGTAACAGGCATGAAGGATGAAAATGTCTGTACAGTAACTTCTGCTTGTTTTATAGGATCAGAGCCAGCAAGGAGGAACAGGAATCTCCAGAGCATGGTTCCAACCCTGTTAAAGTTGTTTCAGGGAGAGGAGCAGCTGCTGAGAGCTCAGCTGTGACACCAGGACCAGGCTCCTTACCTTGGTCCTTCTTTTTGGGCTACAAAAATATAGAAACAGAGAATTTTCAGTGTTGGAAGGGACCTTTAAGCTCATCCAGTTCCAACCCCCCTGCCATGGGCAGGGACACCTCCCACCAGCCCAGGCTGCTCAGAGCATCATCCAGCCTGACCTTCAAAACTTCCAGGGATGGATGGGGCTTCCACGACCTCTTTGGGCAACCTGTGCCAGGCTCTCACCACCCTCATGGGGAAGAACTTCTTCCTAACATCCAAGCTGAATCTCCCTTTCTCTAGTTTAAACCCATTTATATCCTGCAGACAGATATTAATAGCTCTTTTTTTTTTTTTTTTTTTTTTTTTTTTTTAAATCCTGATTTCTGACCAAATCAAGGGACAACACACAAGTGTGAAAGAAAAAATTTCACCCTGATTTAAAAAAAATATTTTTCTCAAATACTCTCAAGAATCTCTGAGTACAGACCTAGTCTTTCCCTAGCTCTGTTCCACTGGGGGTGCTGGGTACCCACACAACTGGCAGTCCAGTTGCTGAAACTTAACATATGGAGAAGTCTCTACCCAGAAGTTGAAAATTTTATGATAAAAATTTACCTGAAGTGATCTGCTTTGTGCTGGCTGATCTCTCCCATCAGATCACTGCATGAAGGCAACGAAACCCTCAGGGACAGAAATTTTTGTCTTTTCCTTAAGGCAGGAGCCTCACCGGGGACTTTGTTCATCCTGAGTCAGGAGTGAAGCCTGGGAGGAGGCAAAACCTGGGGGCTATGAGGATGAGGGAAACCTGGAAATGGTCTCTTGCTGTCAGGTTCCACTCACTCGTGTTAACCCAAGGTGTCCCCAAAGGCTGCAGAACAAATTCCTGCTGTGCAAAGGAAAGTGCTAATCCAGGAGTTCAAAGCTTGTGTGAGGAAATGTAATGCTTCCTCCAGAGATTTTTTTGAGGGAGAGTGGTTGACCACAAAAAAAAAAAAAAAATAAAGGCTCTTGCAGCTGATCCTGCCTGAGAGGGCTGTGGAGGAGGCACCTAGGAATGATTCCCATCCCAGTTTATGAATCAGCAGGGAAGGAGCAGCCCAGGTCAGTTTTTGGGAGATGCCTGAGCTGCCTGAAATCTCTCAGACCATGGGAATAGCTCAGGGGAAACCAAAGGGAGATCAGTGGGGTCTGGGGGATGTGGGAATTCAAGGCACTACGGATCATGATGGTGTTTGGCTTGACACAAGTGCCATGGAGATAGGATGGTGAGACCTGAGCTCCAGACCAACAGAGCTTTGATTCTCCTCTTCTTGCTATTTAATCATGGAAACATAGAAAAATTTTGGTTTTGAAAAGACCTTTAAGGTCCTCAAGTCCACCCATTAATTAAAAAACAGTTCTTGTGGGCATGAGTTGTCTTACCCCATTACTGTGTAATGTTTATTTCAGTGAATCTTAATCTCCTCTGGATTTTCCCACGTGTGACAAGCCTGGATCCAAACCTAGAACTCAGCTCATTAAAAGAACTTTAAATTTCATTCAGAGCTCCAAGAGCCTCAGAGGGATTTCTTCTAAGCACCACAACCCTTTTTAGCACAGAGATCAGGACTGAAAATTCAAATGCAACTCACGTCCCTCAAAAGAAATTAAAAAAATGCGTTCTCTCAAATTTGTGGGTTTTTTATTTTTCTGATCTGAGCTCTATCTTGGCACACTGGTACCAACATCAGAGTTCTGGGGTGTCCAAAAGCACTGAGCAACATCAGAAGAGAATCAGAGTCACAAATGTCAGCGTGAGATATTCAGAAATAAACTCCCTCCCCATTTTTTCCTTCCTCTAGGACAGGATCAACCCTACCTACAACGTGCTGGATGTGTGTTTCTAAAGTGCTAGAACCTCTGTTCATAGAGGTTTCCCAACAAACTTTGACATATCTCCATTGGAGAGAGAAATCCAGCCCTTGGCTGTTTGAAAAGTATGATAATACTTTTTAGGAATGTTTGGACTTCAATCTTTTGGCCTGGAGAAGGTGGATGTGTTGATATGGAACATTTTCTTAAGAATGTAAAAATCCGTGTGAAGCTTTTTCATGGAAGGCTTTTCCAGCTGGATTTCTGAGAAAAAGGGTAGACTTAATTGAGATATTCAAAAGAAATTATTTCCTGTGAGGGTGGTGAGAAATTAGCCCAAGTTACCCAGAGAAGCTGTGGCTGCCCCATCCCTGGAAGTGTTCAAGGCCAGGTTGGATGGGGCTTGGAGCAACCTAGGCTGGTTGGAAGTGCCCCTGCCCATGGCCAGGAGATTGGAACTGGATGATCTTTAAGGTCCCTTCCAACCAAAACCAGTCAGTGATTTCCCCCAAGGACAGATATTTCCTGTCTGTCAGGGATCTGATTAATTTTCTGTGTAACTCACCCCTGCTCAGGCTCTTTCCCTGCCTAATTCAGATTAATTACTCGAAACACAATCTTTTGCAACTCGGGTGAACATTTTACCCACCAACCTGTTACCTCCTTTTGGCCAATTCTGCCTTGTTTTGGACTATTCCTTCTCCAGTTTTAGCTTCCCTAAATCGAGTCTGGATTTCAACTCCTTATGGACTGAACCCCAAAACCTTGCCCTCCCCTTTCCTAAACAATGGGTTTTAGCTCTGATTCAGCAGCAAGAAGGCTGATAGCATGTGGCTGGTGGAACACGAGTCCCAACACCTCCAAACCAATTTCTGATGTTCCCTTGGGGATTTCAGAGCTTGGCCATGGCTCGAAGCCTGGGCTGAAACTCTTTCAGCTCCCTCGAAATCAACTTTTCCAAATGGATTTACTCCGAGTGAGATCCATGAAGTGCAAACACCCCGGGCCTAATGGTGCATGGAAAATAGAAAACACAACTCCTACTCATTTGCTGTGATAAATGAGCACCCCTGAATCCTAATGGCCATGGCAGTCTCTCAACATGTTCAACTCCTCCCCAGCACCAGATGAATGGTGGTGGTGGGTGAGTGTGGAGCTCAAATTATGTTGCTGATCTTGGCAAGGCCTGGATAATTTAACAAGGCTGATTAGATACTAAATAAATATTGGCTTTGCAATATGCTCACCAGTGGTTTCACTTGGATAAAAGAGGCCACGAATGCTGTGAGCTGGCAACAGGCACAAACACTTGAAAAGATCCTTTCAGGCTGTGACAAAAGTGTTTGAGAAGGCAATTTTGGTGGGATTGTGTTTTGCCCTAATGAACGCTCTCTGGTCTGCAGTGACTGAAGAAAATCAGCTCTTCCCCTCATTATTTCAGTGCTGTAAATGGAAGGTAAAGTGGCTATGGGGAAAAAATAAAAAAAATTAAAAAATTGAAGTCCCCAATAGACCCTGGATGACAGGTTAAGAGCTGTGGGAAGTTTCACACTGATGCAGAGAATTTCCTGATCCCACTTACAACTCCGAGGGTGCTGGAGCAGGGAAGTGCAAAGATTAAGATAACATCAGAAAGAAGAAAGGGGACTTGTCAGCTGCAGCCTCTTTGTGTGAGTCCCAGCACCCTGTAGATGAGCTCATTTCTTTTAATGTCCCATTAATTGGCTTTGGCAAAGGTTTGGGTGCTGAAGAGAAGCCTCATCACATCTGGCTGGGTGCATACAGATGTTTAGCATCACTTGAAGTGCCTGCATGTTTTCTTAGATAGTGGAAGAGAGAAGCCATAAAGAAGAACTTTTTTTAGGAGTAGTAAATAAAAGAGATGTCTAAGAAACAACAGTACTTTAAGGCATTTAAAATGTCCCTTTTTAGGCAACTGAATCATGCTCTGTGTGTCTACTCTTGAGCTGGATTTTTACCACAATCTACCAACATTTAAGCAATATTGCAACAAAGCTTAAGAGCACTTGGTAAGAATTTGGGTAAACTCAGGACCCATTGGAGAAAGCCTGGGGAGGAATAGCTGCAAAGATCAGAAGTTAATAAAAAAATGATGTGATCAGACCAAAGGAGACAGAGCTTTTATTCTAGAATCTGAAGGACAGGTTCTTGCACAGCAGAAAATGATCAGCTTTCCAGATCCATGGGGAGATCTGACATGAAGCCCCGAACATCAAATTCAGCTGTGAAATTTGGCCTATAAATAATGATCAACTTATCATTATTATTAATAATCATTATAAATAATAAAATGCTCACATGCTAAACCACACAACAGCAAAGGTAAGAAAGGTCTGGAACTGCCTTCCTGGAGAAGGAGAGGTGGTGTCTCTTTATCAGAATAATTGGAAACTAGATGGGCAGTCAAGGAAGGTATCACTGCAAAGGTTTCTGCCTTTAGTCTTGGCAGGACTCCTCAAACTTTGTTAATATCTGATTCTTTTGTCCCATGGCAGATAGCAGAGGGCTGCTCTGTACAGGTGTAAATCAGCATTGCTCAGCTATATCAGCAGAGTTGTGCTAAAAAGCTTCCAACATAGGTTTCTTCTCAGGAATTTTCTTATAATTATAGTCAAGAAAGGACAATTAGTGGGGTTTTTTTTGTTTGTTTGTTTATTTTGTTTTTGTTTTTTTTTTTATTTGGTTTCTTTTAACTCTACATAGATGCCTTCACTTACAAATTAGTTTTTTTTCTTACTCAGTGGTGTTACCTTCCCAATTTCTTGAAGCCCAACAAAAAATAACCAGATCTTCAGCTGGCATCACCCAGTTGTGGCCACCCTGCCCTGCAGAAGAGTTCAGACCTTTCTCAGAAGCAGCACTTGCTCACCTAGACTTTAATGTGATAAATATTTCTATTTATATCCCCTCTGCCCTATTCCAGCTTTTGAATTCACTGCAATGCTTTCTTTTTATTTTTTCTTTTTTTTTTCCCCCCCATCCCCAGTCCCAGCATAAATCCCAGTGAATTTAAATGGAGCTACACCCACTTAGACAAGCAAAACTTTTAGCACTGCCCAATCAATTTTAATTCCAGCTATCCACAAGGGGGGTGTCAATCAACAAAACTTGTGCATCAAGGGACAGGTTGTCTCAAACCTCCCCCAGATTTATGTTCCCCCAGGGCTGTGCAATGCAGCACATGATCCCTGCTCCCAGGAGGGAGCAAACCAGACCCACAACACCCTGGGTGCTTGTCAGAATTTAATCCTGCCAAAGGAAAATCTCACTCTGGTTAATTAGGTGCTGCTCCAGGTGTTGGGTAACTCTTTTCTTCTCCAAGATGAAGAAATGAAGGGGGAGTCTCCTCCCCTCCCTCATCTCATCCCCAAGCTCCTCTGGTTTATTAGCTCTGGTCCTGCTGAAAAGATGTGTGTGCTTCTACTCCCCCTGGCAGCATAAATTATATGGGGTAAAGCATTACCTAATTCATTTAGCTTGTCATGTTTTGCTCCCCTCTGAGGAAAACTCAGTCATTTTAAGAGCAAATGTTTGGGGCTGTGTTATGGTGGAGGTTTTGTGTTCAGCAGGGGAAAAAAAAAAACAACTTAAGTGGGATCGAAGGGAGAACTGGCTGTCAGGTAGGTCTCAGATGTCTGAGGTTCAGGATTTTCTGTCTTAGCCTAGAGAAGACCTACATGGATGTTTTTGGCTGACAGGGACAGATTTATGGCAGATGGAGTCAGAGGGAATGTTAATGTTCATCTCTCCACTGACTGCTTCTTGCAATTGGAGGTACAGCTGTGTGTCTTGTGTCCACCCAGGCACCAGGCATTCCTTAGCACACCTTTCTGGCCATTTAATCATCTAATAAAACCTGTTATGTGTCATATTCTTAAGGGTCCAAGTAGATAAAGTAAATGAGTTCATGCTTTTCATATAACGTGCTTATGCTGACTTTCTGGTTTTGCAGATGAGGGACTTTTCTTGCAGTCCTCACCTCCTTTGCTTTCCCTGTATGCACATGTATATTTTTTTTTTTTTCAGGTTTGCAAGCACATGGTGTTCCATGAGCAAAAACCCAGTTGAAGACTGGGCTAAAATGTTCTTCCAATGCTTTCCTGTTCAAATGAGGTAGAAAAAGCTTTAGATGAGTCCAGTTCTGGGCCCCTCAGCTCAGGAAGGAGATTGAGGTACTGGAGCAGGTCCAAAGGAGGCAACTGGGCTGGTGAAGGGACTTGAGCACAGATCCTATGAGGAGAGGCTGAGGGAGCTGGGGGTGTTGAGGCTGGAGAAGAGGAGGCTCAGGGGAGACCTCATCACTCTCTCCAACTCCCTGAAAGGAGGTTGGAGCCAGGGGGGGGTTGGGCTCTTTTCCCAGGCAACTCTCAGCAAGACAAGAGGGCACAAGAGGTCTCAAGTTGTGCCAGGGGAGGTTTAGGTTGGCCATGAGAAAGAATTTCTTTCTGGAGAGGGTGCTCAGGCATTGGAATGGGCTGCCCAGGGAAGGGGTGGATTCTCCATCCCTGGAGATATTTCCAAAGAGCCTGGATGTGGCACTCAGTGCCATGGGCTGGGAACCACAGGGGGAGTGGATCAAGGGTTGGACTTGATGATCTCTGAGGTCCCTTCCAACCCAGCCAATTCTATGATCCTATGAATTCCACTCTGACTTGTGCAAATACAAGTGGTAGATGCACCATTCTTAACCACTGGCTATATATAAACATCATTTTTAGCTTAAAATGCAATGGCCCTGACCTTCTGCTGGAGTAATTTTGTGTAAATGAACTTCTGTGGAGTTAATGGCATTTTGGTTCACACTCAGAGATATCAAGGAGGCCTCCAGATGTAAAGGTTGCCTTCTTGATAAGGGATGTAGAAACTCTCAAAACTGCAATTTGGCTTTGAAAAACTGCAATGTGGCTTTGAGGCAAGTATTGGTGTTGAAGGGAATGTTATTAGAAGTGTTAATGAAGAAAAAAAAAATCAATCTGTAGGAAGCCTCTGTATCTCAGGGGACCATAAGTAACAAACCCATCTGCAGTTCATCACCCAACCAGCATTGGGAACACTTAAAAAGAGACTTTAGTATAGATGTGTAGATGGTCTGGGCCTCTTCCCACTTTGTATCATCAAAGAATATCTTATCTTCTCAACCAAAGGAGCCTTGGAGGAAGCTGGGAAGTCATTTGGCATGATGGGAAGCAATTAATCTCATTATAAAATAGGAAAAGGATGTGTAAAGTTTCCTAGAGGAGACCAATAGACAATGGTTTGCTCCCGGAATGGGAGGGATGCTTGCAGGTTTGGACTTCAAAACTAAATAGTTGGAGGCTCAGCTGTGAATCTTGGCCTCCAAAAAGCAAGTGAGACTCTGACAGGTGTTTTTTGTTATAAAAATAAACCATCCTCACTACTACAATTTTTACCACCTGACCTGACAACCAGACCTGGTGGCTCACCAACCCTTTTACTTCATCCCATCATGGTAATGCCAATGGTTTCATGACGTTTTCCTCTGCAAAATCTGCTTTATAGCCCTTCAGAACCATCCACAGAGCTTCCAGGCTTTCTGTAAAATTCCCAAAACCAGAAGCTCCTGCACAGACCCTAAATATCCCCCCATTCAGCTGTGGGCAGCCTCCTCCCCCCCAGCTTCTCAATCACACTTATACCTTCATCTTCTTTCTGGCTTGCCCAGGAAAAAAATGTGAAAAAAAGAAAGGTCCAAAGGGTGTGATGTGTTTTTATTTGTGGGTAATTCATGACCCTGTTCCCCTGGGTCCTGCTGCAGCAACAAATGAAGTTTTTCCCACTCCCAGGCAAAAATCCTGCAGGACTTTTAAAATCAGGACACCAGGATTTCTAGTCCTCTCCTAGAGGTGATGACAGGGATGATAGAAGGAACCATCCTCACTACTACAATTTTTTTCACCTGACATCCTCACCAGCCTTGTGACAACCAGACCTGGTGGCTCACCAACCCTTTTACTTCATCCCATCATGGTAATCCCAACGGTTTCATGATGTTTTCCTCTGCAAATTCTGCTTTTTAGCCCTTCAGAACCAGCCACGGAGCTGCCAGGCTTTCTGTAAAATTCCCAAAACCAGAAGCTCCTGCACAGACCCTAAATATCCCCCCATTCAGCTGTGGGCAGCATCCTCCCCCCCAGCTTCTCAATCACACTTCTGCCTTAAACGTCTTTCTGGCTTGCCCAGGGGAAAAGCTGTGAAAAAAGAAAGGTCCAAAGGGTGTGATGTGTTTTTATTTGTGGGTAATTCATGACCCTGTTCCCATGGGTCCTGCTGCAGCAACAAATGAAGTTTTTCCCACTCAGAGGCAAAAATCCTACAGGACTTTTAAAACCAGTTGCAAGACACCAGGATTTCTAGTCCTCTCCTAGAGGTGATGGCAGGGATGATAGAAGGAACCATCCTACTTGAGATAACCCAGTGAGTAGTGTTGGAGTAAGCTGAGAGCCTGTACTCCTCATCTGTCAGGAAATTCCCTCCCCAACCATCATTCCTCTATCCCACAGCCAACACTTGATTTTATTACCAGACTGGTTGTCATGGAAACAGCCTAAAAAGAGGTTAGGTAATGTTGCAAGGCTAAATATAAGCAAAGCACTGAAAAAAACTTCAGCTTAGGGCTCCCCTGTGCCTGCCCTCAGAGCTCATATAGCTCTGCTGCTGAAACAGGACCCAAGGAGGGTGTTCAGCTGCTGGAGGCCACCAGGATTTGCAATTATGGGGACAAACAACCAGAAAAGCACTTATTTGGGTTTAGTGAACTTCCAGCCCACCAGGCACAAGGTGGGTGGCAAGGTGCCACGGAAAGGAAGAATTCTGGGGGTTGTCTTTGTGTGTGAAAGCAGAACCCATGTTTGCTGCTCCATGGGGTGGATTCTCCTGGTGCTTCCCAGCCCATCCTCATGGTGTTGTCACTACCACTCCTGGTGCCCCTCCTGATGCTGCAGAGCAAGTCTAAGACCTTCAAAACAGATAAATCAAAGTCCTTGCCTTGAGAAGAGAGTGGGAAGGAGAATCTATGGGATTCTCAACCTAGGGAATACGTGAGGAAGTGTCCTTATGGTCCTGTTGGCATTTTTATTTGCCCCCTGTATAACCTCACTCAGCCAAACTGAATATAAAAGGTCCTAAATAAAAACAAAGATAAAGGATTAGTGTGATGAAAAAAGTCCTTCTCTGAGAGGCTTCAAGGAGCAGTGAGGGTGAATGCTGGGAAGAGGTTTTAGCTCATGGCAAATGGGATGTTCCTCAGTTTTGGCTGAGGTGGCTCTCAGGAATTTTTAAATGGGGTTGAGCCCTTCTGAGATGACCCAGAGGAGGACACCCATGAATACATAACCCAGCACAAGGCAGCAGCTCACTTCTGCCTTGCCTCTTTGCCTTCCTGAAGAACCTGACAATTTCCAAGCTGTCAGGGTTTAACACTGGCCTGGCAATTAAACTGAGTCACAGAGGCTCTCTATTAATCTCCCTCTCCTCCCTGATAAAGAAAGGAGAGAGAATAAGGGAGAGAGACTGATGGGTTGGAAACTAAACTACACAACTTTAATGAAAGATTAATGATAAATAGGAAAAATGACTAAATCTATACAAATCTACAGGAAAATTGATCCCAGGTTCCTCCCCCCTTTCCCCCAATAACTCTCAGGTCACCCCCGAGGCTGCAGGGCAGCCCTGGGAAAGTCCAGGCTGGAATCCTGGGGTCAGCAGCAGTTGGGAGCTGGAGGCAGGAACACACAGATTCAGGCTGGGATGGATCAGGAGCACAGGCAGAGGAAGGGATGGAATCCTCCCAGGATGCCTGGAGAAGGAAGGGAGGCAGGAAAGGCAGGAAGGGCAGGCAGCTGGAAGCTGGAAGCAGGAAATGGATGGCTTGGCCCTTGTGATGCCTCAAATTTCTCCTGAGTATGAGGTGTATGGGATGGAATCCTCTGTTTGGTCAATTCTGGCATCTCTCTTGTCTGTTCCTCCCCAAAGGAGGCTGCAGGTGGGACCTTTTTATTCCTTCTGGAGGGTAAAATGTTCCTCAGAGCTGAGCAGTGTCCTTGGCTCTGCACACCAGTCTCCAGCAGTAACTCTAAACATCAAGTGTTTTCAGGCCTAGAAACACACACTGCCTGAGAAACTTGCTGTTCATTTCAGCAAGTGCAGCTCCTTACAAGAGACTGAGCTAAAAGCAAAAGTACAAGACAGAAAATCACCTTTATCCTGGCCCAAACTAGGACACAAGCCATTCAGTTTAAATCTCCCTTTGGCTCTGAAATATCAGAATCTGTAGGTGAGTCCAGAGCTGATGTCAGTTGTGGTCACTTTTGAAGGAAAAGATGTAATTTTTTTAAAACCTTTAATAAATATGGAGCAAGACTCATTCATATCATGAACTTCAGGTTAAAGTTCTCCTGCTGAGATCATCTTAACATGTGGTGAGGTCCAGAGAAGTGGAGCTGGTTTAAACCCTGCTCTGCAGAGGACTGCAGAGCCCCAGATCTGCCAAATACACAAGAAGCAGCTTAGTTTCCTGAAAAAAAAAATAAAAAAAATCAAGAATAGGTCCACACTTTTTCAACATTCCTTAAGGTCATGTCTACACTGATGTGTCAAGCTGTTTTGCTTTATTCAAGAAACTTTCCAGGCTCACTTGTGTAATATGGAATATTCAAACACAAACTTGGCTATTGGAAGATGAAGATGAAAGGTCTGACATCTCTCTGGGACAGAAGAGCTGGAGAATAACTGGGAATAAAGTAGTAGAGGATGACTGGCAAAGTTTTTCTTGTCTTGAGGCTTCTGACCTTCAGGAGAAGAAGATGAAGCAGGTTTTATCTCTTCACCTGGTAACTCTGCAGAGCTACTGGAGTTGCATGGGGTGTTTTTTGTGTGTATGAGTATCTGGGGAGCAGTTATTAGGTGCTGTTCTAATTTCAATTTAAATTGTCTTTCTATCTCATACGTCTTTCAGATGTAGAAGACATCTTAAAAATCTGTCCTGGGTGTGTTCCAGGGTTCTTCTCCAAAGAATCACTGGATTTTTTTGGTTGGAAAAGAACCTTAAGATCATGGAGTCCAACTGTTAATCCATCTCCCTCATCACCACCTCTACACCAGGCAACATCTGCTTCACTCACCAAACTCCCATCTCCAGTAGCAGAGCCATTGCTGTATTAAGGATTAAAAAAAAAAATAAATCTATTTGCATCCTGTGTTTTTCCAGCACTTTTTGCTCCAGTCTGAGCTCCCCAGGCTCAGCTCTCCACTGGCATTTTCAACACCAAGGTAATGTTTCTCAAGGTAACTAAAACCCTGTTGGAGCAGAAGCTATAAATCCCCATTTAAGGGCATAGAAGGTTATTGGAGGGCTCTTCAAAATTCTAAATTCCTCCAATTCCAATGATGTTCACAGGTTGGCATCCACCCTGAAGAGATAAATCCACGACCCCTCCTTTGTTTTTTCTCTGGAGCTTAAAAAGGTTCTCCTTAAAATTCCTCCTCCTAGCAGCTGGCTGGGTTGTGCTGAAAGAAATGGACCAGAGGCTTGAGAGGGACATCCCTGAGCATCCTGGGTGCCATATTATTTCTGTTGTAACCAACCTTTGGAGCATCTCCCTGTTTGTATGCAGTCAGGTGAAGTCCCTGACCAAACTTTCAGAAGGTTAAAAGGAGCTCTGAGGGTATTTATGGTGTCTCAGTGGTGGATTTAGGCACCTAACCAACCAGAGGACCATCAGCCATAGGAAGTAAAGCCCCAGCATTCCTCAGGACTGCATTAATCAGGATTCATCCATCCTGGCTTTGGAGCTGGAGCTCAGGGGTCAGCTCATCTGAGCAGAACCACACACAGTGTCAAAAGTAGTGTTGTTTTTCGTTTTTTTTTTTTTTTTTTTTTTTTCCCCCAAGTCAGGCAAATTGCCCAGACTGTGCCCTCATTTATCCCATAATAACCTCACAACATTAGCAAGTGTCTCCATGGGGATCTGAGGACATTTAGCACCTCCCTAAGGGGACTGAGACCTTGCCAGGCCTGGCCCTAAAGCTTTATTTTTCTACCAGAAACCCTCTTTGCAAACAGTTTGAGGAAGCTGTCAGTAACCCTGATGGGCTGAAGGTTGTTAGCAATTTGGTTTAACAGCTCCTTGTGGTTATTTTATTTTTTTTACTTTTTTTTTTCTTTCCCTCTGCCCCTTAACTGAAGTGGAAAACAGAAATTCCTGTCAGCATGTGTGCATCTGCTTCTGAAATCTGCCACCAGCATCACATGGAGCCCAGCAGATCCCTGAAACCCTTCCCAGGAGCTTTTTTTGGGGGAGGATGGTCCAGGCACTTCTGGAAATCCCCTCCTCACTGAGATCTACAGAACTCTGTGCTAGCAATTAGGAAAAAAAAGGTGGGAAAAGAGGTCTTCTGAGGTCACAGCAGGATTAATAAAGGTCTTTTTTTTTTTTTTTTTTCTCTTCTTTCCCAGCTCAAAATAGATGACTCCTATAAACTCTGCAAAACAACTATTGTGAGGGCTTGGGACTATAGGAGCTCTCAGGAGGTGTTTGAATCTGCTATGAACCTGCTGAATGCTCTTCAGTGCCTCGTTTGACATCCCTGGGTCTCTGTTTCACCATCTATAACTGGAAGGTACTGGTAATGATTTCCTTTCCAGTGTTTTGAGAGGTATTTATAATAGGGTTCAATACCCAAAACCACTGGTGACCCCTGTGAGCCTCTCCCAAACCCATAATAATTGTGTGCTTTTCATTTGGGGTACCTGCACTCCAGTGAGGAGAAAAATCTGGTCTGTGTTGGGCTTTTCAGAGGTGAAAGAAGGGGTTGAAAAGAAAAAAAAAAAAAAAAAAATAAAAGAAAATGAAAGAGAGAGCTCTTTGGAGCTGCCCAGCTGTGTTTCTAAGGTTGTGTCTCAGATGCTGGTCAGGATCCAGAGGCAGAAGTTCCTTCCAACCCTATCTGGAAGGGAAAAAAGCCACTGTCAATAAACACATTTGGGGTACTTAATGAATTTGGAGAGAACCTCATATTTATTTTTTGCAGGGAAGTTTTGAAGCAAGCCAGCTACAGCTGGGGTTGGGTGAGTGCATGCCAGATCTCAAAAAAAAAAATTAAAAAAAAAAGAGATTTTTTTTCTGGGAGCTTTGTCTAAGCTGGCAGATCTGCTCTGTACAGGATGTTGCTTTGTTCTCTGAGTCAGGAGAGCACAGCCTGGGCTGGATGACATGGGAGAAGCTGGCACCAGAGATTGGGTGCTGAAGGAATGGCCACACACTGAAGCTGGAGAGATGTTTCATGGCATCCATGAAGAAGATGACTTCTCCATGAAGAAACTGTGGTCTCTGCCTGGTTTTGCTTGCCAGGGGCTCTGGGTGGCATCTTTAAGAGTGAGAGAAGCTTGGTATGAGGACAGGCTGTGCAAGCATCACTGAGAGAGCTTGGTCTGGAGAAGCTGATGGAGGTGAGGACCCTCATCAAGTTATCAGCTTTGGATTATACCAGTTGAGACCTTTCCAGTCATTCCAGTTGTCACGATCCGAGTTATTATTTATATTTTGTTTGCGAGGAAATTTCAGCCACTACTCATAGACGACGCGTGAGTTTACAAAAATAACCAGGCTTTATGATTTAAACAAGTTCAAAGGATTTATTTAGGAATTATACAATTAGTTACTTGGGGGAGAAGAGTCGTTAAGAAGAGAAAAGAAAGAGGGTAATTAAGATGTTATCACCGCCCGCCGGCCTTGGCCTCTGGCTGTAGTCGGGTGCGTAGGGTCTGTCGCTCCTGCCGCTTCTCTGTCCCGGAGCTGAAGCCGAAGTGCCGAGAGAGGGGGGGGTCCAGAAGAAGCCGCCTCGCCGCTTTCCGCTTGGGCCTTCAGAGCTGCTTCCCGCCTTTTTGCGCCGAGCTGGCTGGAGTTTGTAGTCACAGGAGCTGGCTTCCACGTGTCCTTCTGAGCTGCTGGCTCCACCGAGCTGCTGGCTGCTCTGAGCTGCTGCGTCTTCGGTTCTTCTGGGGCGATTTTTATACAGGAAAAGAAAAGGGGTCCCTTTTTTGCATAAGGCCCTGATACATACAGATTTCCCGACTTCCCGGAGATGAGTCATCCTTATCTTTTAGTCTTTTTGGGTGTCCTGCTACCTTCATTGTTTCCATCATGCACCAGGAGACGACCTGATAAGTATTCTTATCTTTTAGGTGTCTGTCAGGCATATGGTGAGGTAAGCATATGTTAATTGACAAAATGTTGCAACATAGCAGGGAGAAAGAAAAAAAAATTGATTCAAGAGACAAATTTTTGTATTTTTAAAGTGTTTACATCACCAGTTTATGGGCTGTCAATGGGAGCTAGAGAAGAGGGACATTGACTTTATCTTGAGGTTTCAAACAGGGCTGTGTCAAAACCTACGAGGGGTTTTGCTGCTGGCTTCAGGGTGGTTGGGCCAGAGGATCTTGAGGAAGTTTCCACTCTTGAACACAAACCAGAACAGTAATGCAAAGGAGCTGCTGTTTTCTATAATTGCCTTCATTGCTGACGTTCTATTTTTCTTCAGTCAATCAACTCCTGCCTTAATTATACTTTAGAGAGCCTATGGACACCAGCATTTGCAGGGCTGATTCCCAGAAGCATTTAAAAGCCCTGCCTTGTTTTTAAATGGCCTGAATTGTGTTGCTTGTTAAAATAAATGCACTTGTCAAATCCCTTTCTTCAACAGCCTTGCCTTACACCTTGCCTTGACAGTGTAATAATGTCTGCAAAAACAACCTGAAGGCCAATTTTTACCTCCAGCCCTCAAATGAATGGTGAGAAGGGGGTGGGGAATAAGAAATAATAAGCTTGGGCTCTGGGATAGCTTCAGAAAACTCAGCCCCATTGGCATCACTGCTGAGAACAGGAGAACTCTGTAGACTTGAGAAGATGCTGGGGCAAAAGAAGCTGAGAGGAAATATGGATGGAAATATTCCATGTAGATTATTAAGGAAAAAAATGGGTGTTCTGTTACTTTTGGGAGGTTTGGGGTTTTTGATGGGTCCTCTGAGGGATGTGTTCTGCTGGATCTGTCTCTCTGGTCCAGATGATGTGGTTTCTGACTTCTGAGCAGCTCAGGGACAGGAAGATTTCCCATGGTGGGATGAGGGGAAGGGACCAGGCAACTCCTGACAAGGAAAAAGGGTTTGAAAATGGAGATGTGCCAAAAGAGCTCAAGTGTCTCAACCTTTCTGCTGCTGCAGAGAGAGGTCCCTGGGTGGCCATGCCCACGTTCTCCAGTTGCTCCACCATGGCAGGGGCACCCAGGCTGCTTCTGAGGGGTTGTACATAAGGAAAAAGGAGCCCAGCTGTCCCCCTGCCACTTGACCAACAGCCTCACTCTACACACCAGGGAAACATGGACACAACAGGGAATAAAATCTTGGGTTGTACTTGTAGATGGGGGCAACCAGAAATCAAGCTGGAGTAAGGTTACTTCAAACATAAATGAGCAAGTTTTGCCAGTGACAGAGGAGCCAGCCCTTGGGTTAGTGTCCCAAACTCCTTTTCCCAAAATCTTGGGAGCTGTTGGTTTGCCAGATTGTTGCTGACCCTTCTGGCTGTGTGTGGAGGCTCCACATTCTTTGGGATGGGAGTTTCCAGCCCCTGTTCCATTGAGGTGCTTCCTAGGGTTGTAAGAACCTGTGAGGTTCTCCAATGTCCTCCTGGCTCCACTGCAGTAGATGCCATCCCAAACAAGAGGAGTAGGGATCCATGGCAACTGAATCCTCTCCTCCTGGGAATCTCAGGAGTGTGAGATGATCAGAGGGAGCCCTCAGCCCTGTATTGGGGTGAGTGTCCCTAAATCTCCTTCTGTCCCATCACCAGAGCAGAGGAACAGGGAAGGGAAGGGAAGGGAAGGGAAGGGAAGGGAAGGGAAGGGAAGGGAAGGGAAGGGAAGGGAAGGGAAGGGAAGGGAAGGGAAGGGAAGGGAAGGGAAGGGAAGGGAAGGGAAGGGAAGGGAAGGGAAGGGAAGGGAAGGGAGTCCTTGCTGGATGGTCTGTGCACCAGGACTGTTCCCTGCTCATCCTGCCTGGATGCTGCTCCATGGGGGTCTCCTGGCTCCCCAAGAGTTTGATTTTAACCTTGCTTTGGGGACCTCCAATGCTTTTGGGGAGCACTAATGCCTCTAATGCTCAATAGCAGTTCCTGTAGTTTTCTCCTGTAGTTTTACCCAAGAGTTCTACACGGGGCACAGAAGTGGTGGAGAAACTGAGGCACGGAGAGGTGATGTGCATTGTCCAATCTATTTTAACAAGGAAGCAGTAAAGGCAGAAAAAAAAGTCTATTTTTCATCCTGGTCAGAGGAAACCCCACCTTATCAGTTGCTTCCTGGTGCAATGGATGGAATGGAAATGCACAGATGGAATGGAAAGGAAGAAGTCCAGCTCTGGGGAGTCAACACAAATGGTTGATTTACTCTGGGAGCTCCCCAGCTTTCAGCTTCTGGATTTGAAGCCTTCCCTTAAGCCCCTGCAAGAAAGAGGCCCAAAGGGGAGCCACTCACACCCTCCTGCTGCAACCAAAGAGTTAAATCACTTCCCATCACTCCTTGAGTGGGACACAGAAAGAACTTTTCCTACTGCATCCCCAGCTGCCAACAGGCCTCAGTGACAGCTTTATAAATCACACCTGAAGCAAATAAAAAAGCAGTGTTCAAAATGAGCCCTTATCTCTTCTTGTTTGCATTGGGCTATTTTGTTTCCAAAGGTCAGGGGTGGAAGCAGAAGGAGCTGTCTGGGGGTGATGTATGTTGCCTTTGGCACTGGGTGACTAATTTGCTGTTAGAGCAGAGTAACACAAAAGTGAATGGCAGAACTGGGGTGGGAAGAGATGAGAAAAGCTGCAAAACAAGAGGGCAGGTTAAAGAAAAGTGAAAGGGAAAAAAAAAAAATAACAAACAAAAAAAAAATAGAGATCTACGCAGCCTCCAAAACTCATAAACTTCCACGCAGCTGTTGAGGAAAAATTGGATGGGCAGATAAAAACCCCAAGGATTTTAGCCAGCTCCTGTCTTTTTTTTTTTTTTTTTTTAGTAAATAATGGAAAACCACTTTCTTGTGTTTCCAGGAGGGGAGGAGAAGGTTCCCTTTTGCCTGGTTCCTTTTACATGCCATCTTAATCTAGTTTGTACACTCACTGCACCCCTTATCAGGGGTCACCATAATGAAAATCCCATATTTACTGATTTAATCAGGAACCTTCCATCCTGGAAAGGAGGTGAGAAGTGGGAGGGGAGTTAGAAGAGAGCATCAGCCATTACACTTGCTAATAAGTTACGAAGAGTTCAAACCAGGGAATTTCCTTCAACATCTGTGGAATGACTCTAAAAAATTCTGTCTGGGCTGAATCATCACTTTCAGAAGGGCATTCAACCATGATTTCAAAGCAGTGGATGATGCAAAACCCACTGCCCCTTGGGGAAATTGCTTTAGTGGTTAAATATCTCAGACTCTAAAAAAAAAAATAATCAGGAATTTAGTTGAAATTGAATTTGTGAGCTCTGTGGCATTGGGTCTTGATCTCTTTCCTCCTGATGAACAAATTGTGTTTGGGCAACAGGAGCACAGGGCAAAATCTCAGCAGCCAGATCCCTCCAAACCTGTCTGAAATGGAAATAATATTTACAGTTCTTAGCAATGATTAGACTAAAAAGGAGGTTTCCTCAATTAAAATAAAATAAAATGTAAAAATCTCTGGGAAAATCAGTGAAAATGGATTTTGTCCTGGTGCAAGTAAACCCTTCCTGTCCAAATTTACACTCAGGGAGCACATCAGTTGTTCCAAGCTGCAAAAAATACCCAACACACTATGGTTTGAATTTTTGGAGATCCATACCTTCTGTGGCTAAAATCCTTTTTATTTACTTATTTATTTATTTTTAATTTTTTTTTTTTTATTCAAAGAAAAAAGCACGACCAAACAATTTGAGTAAGGTCTCTCTCCTGCCAAGTCTTGGTGTGGAAGTAATCAAGTGAGCACCAAAAGGACCATTTTAATGTCTCTCAAATTGGGCACAGCAGAACTTGGTCACCTGAGAAAAGTTAAGCCAATTCTTGCCCAGCTCAGGAACTCAAAGCACTTTGAAAACATGAAGGAATGAAACCACATGTCCTGTCTGTGGTAGGTGAAGTATTTTTATCCCTATTTTATAGCTGGGTAAACTCAGACAGGGAGAGGTTAAGTGGCTTGTTCAATGTCAGAGTTGGTTTGGGGGGGTGGAAGAAGTGAAGCCAGAGGCTGACCTGGACTGTGTGTGTGTTCAGGAACATTTGCTCAAGAGTTTCCTTCCCTCTAAAATCAAAGGAATCCATTTCACAGAGCTCTGGGTTGAAGCACACACCTTGTGCAGGGATTGGGAAGGGAGCCTGTGGATAAAGGAATCAAGGTGAGGTCAAAGAGGAACACAAGGACAAGTTGGCAGGGAGGTAGCTGGATAAAAGGATTAAGGGGTCAGCTGGGTTGTAGAAACAGGAAATCTTGTCTCTTTTGGAAACAACTGGAATTAGTTCAAAGTGCCCTGCATGGGATGTGAAAGCTTTGAGCAGAGCAGGCAGGGCCAGCATCCAGGTTTAGATGTGACCCAGCAGAAAGCTGATGGATCAGTAGTTCAGGCCAAGACTCTGAGGACCCAAAATTCAGCTCCTTGCTTCTTTTGCTGCCTCCTGGAGTCATTCGAGCAGGTGACTGGCAATGGGAATCATTTGCTTTCTTGCTGAAGTCTCAAATGGACATGAATCAGCTGCTCCATGGTCAAAAGGCTCTGGTGGTGCCAAAAAGATGAGAGCAGATATGGGTCTGCCATATGAAACAAGACTTAGGGGGAACCCAGTCCTCTTGAGCAGTAGCTGGAGGTCCTGTTGACACCCCATGGCTCACCAAAGAGTACCAGGTGCCTCTTTAGACACCTGAATCTCCCTTTTTACTGGGTGAGGACCATGCAGGTTGTCCATGTGACTTGGAGATGTCCATGTGTGCATGGCCAATTCTATTTGGGATGTGCTGGCTCCCAGCTGCTGTTTCACGTGGCCATGGGTCCTCTGTAGCTTCTGCCAGCTTCATGGCAATGTACTGATGGGTTTCTTTCCACACAAGGCCCCTCTATTCAGACATTTAACTCAATTAAACCTCTAATCAATACAGCAGATGTATCCCAATATCCCAAATAATGTCTCAGATCACAATACAGCTCACCCTACACACCTACATTTTCTTTGTATTGACTTTTGGCTGACCCATCAGCAAGAACAGAGCAAGACAGAGGAACCTACACCCTGCTGTCTAAATTTGCAAGCTAAATGCCCCTGTACTCAGCCCTGGGGAGGCCACAGCTTGAGTCCTGTGTCCAGTTCTGGGCCCCTCAGCTCAGGAAGGAGATTGAGGTGCTGGAGCAGGTCCAGAGAAGAGCAAGGAGGCTGGGAAGGGATCCAGCACAAGTCCTGTGAGGAAGGGCTGAGGGAGCTGGGGGTGTTGAGGCTGGAGAAGAGGAGGCTCAGGGGAGACCTCATCACTCTCTCCAACTCCCTGAAAGGAGGTTGGAGCCAGGGGGGGGTTGGGCTCTTTTCCCAGGCAACTCTCAGCAAGACAAGAGGGCACAAGAGGTCTCAAGTTGTGCCAGGGGAGGTTTAGGTTGGACATTAGAAAGAATTTCTTTCTGGAGAGGGTGATCAGCCATTGGAATGGGCTGCCCAGGGAAGGGGTGGATTCTCCATCCCTGGAGATATTTCAAAAGAGCCTGGATGTGGCACTCAGTGCCATGGGCTGGGAACCACGGGGGGAGTGGATCAAGGGTTGGACTTGATGATCTCTGAGGTCCCTTCCAACCCAGCCCATTCTAGGATTCTATGATTCTATGATATTCCAGTCCTCTGCCACTGGAGGACATGGAAAACTTACCCTGCCTATAGTGATTTACTATGGAAGTCTCACACCACTCTGAAAATGTTGACCAAAAGAAGCTGTGCTCATTAAAACATCTGCAGTCAGTGGAGCAAAATATCTCCCACACCAGAAAGGAAACTAAATTATTAAATGCTTTCAATCAGGCACAGCAAACAGAATGAATACACAGTTTAGGAGCAGGGCTGAACAGCCCCTTGTTAACATGTCAGGAGAAAACAGCCTCTGGTGAGGGATTCAGAGAGGAGGCTGTTGGGAAAGAGGCGCAAAGGTTAAGTCAGTTCTCCTCCATCTCTTGCTCCTCCTCTTCAACTTTTATCTGGAATATTGCATTCAGCTCTGGAGCTCTCAGTACAGGAAGGACTTGGAGCTGGTGGAGCACATCCAGAGAAATGCCACAAAAATGATTTGGGGGCTGGAACACCTCTGCTATGAAACCAGGCTGAGGGTTGTGCAGCCTGGAGAAGAGAAAACTCCAGGCAGACCTAAAAGTGACCTTCCAGTATCTGAAGGGGCTACAGGAAGGCTGGAGAGGGGCTGTGTGCAAGGGCCTGGAGTGATGGGATGGGGGCAATGGTTTGAAATTGGGGAATTTAATGTTTAAATGTTAGGAAAATGTTCTTTACTGTGAGGGGAGTGGATCAATAGCCCAGGTTGCCCAGGGAGGTGTTTGAGGCCTCATCCCTGGAGATGTTCAAGGTGAGGCTTGAGGAGGCTCTGAGCACCCTGATCTGGGTGAGGGTGTCCCTGATACTGCAGGGCTTGGACTGGGGGACCTTGGGAGGTCCCTTCCACTCCAAATTATTCTGTGATTCCATTATTCTATGATTCTCTGTCAGCACCATGAGGGCAGAAACAGCCCCAGCATCATGCAAGCAGAATGTAAAATGTGCTACATGAGAAGAGACTCAACTCCTGGGGGTTGGACTAGATGATCTTTCAAGGTCCCTTCCAACCCCTAGGATTCTATGATATGATTCTCTTTGTGTACCTGCTGGGTCCAGCTTCTTTTTGGAGACAACTGGGATTTGTACCTCACTGGAGGGCTGGGATGTGCCTGGAGCTATGGCAAGGGAGGTGCAGACCTGGTGTGGCTTCAGAGAGGAGCCATAGACCTCTCCTTACATGACTTTGTGATCCTTAAATCATTTTGTTTTCAGATCTCTGGTCATTTTCTCTCCACCCAATTCCCAACTGATCTCAAGAACATGTTAGAAGCAAAAATAATGGCAATAAGTACCCAAAAATGTGGGTAAGAGAGGGACAAGAAGGGCATCTAATCTATTAACAAGGCCATGTAATAATGAATTTTATAGATTTGACTGAAATCTCACTTCTTAGGCTCTTCTACAGGGGGCCACTTTGAGATAAAAAAGATTTTCCTTCCCTCAGAAACACATTTAACCCTTGACTTTTCCCAAGAAGCTGCCAAAGAGATGACTCCTACCTGCAAAAGAGCAGTAATGGTTTGGACATGACAGACATCCATCTAGGAGGGACCACCAGCTTCTTGATGGAAGCCAGAAGTTCTGGGTACCTCCATGAACTGACCTCCTGATGCTGTTACCCTTTGGCACCTTGGAACCACTGACCCAGAAAAGTGGATGGGACTTCAAACCCATTTGCTAAATATTGGGTTTATGTTGTTTTTGCCTGATCCTCACCACTGGGATTCTTAATTGAATTACTTGAGCCATGTGTAACACCGAGGCAGTAATTACAGCAGATCTTGGATTCAGCTGATGAGGCTGAGCAAATAGGATTAGAATTCTTCCTCCCAAATCAGCAGTGCAAATTAAATGTTTATTCTTTCATGTAGGGAAAATGTCAGCTGTTTCAAATTACCTGTGGAGGATCTCAAATGATTTGGAACCAGGGAAGATAAAAGTCTGATTTCTGAGTGAAAATGTTCCGTAGAGTTGGGGTTTTATTCCACCCTTTTTCTCTCTCTGGATTGAGATCAACTGAATATGTTTATGCTATTGTTTTTTGGGTTTTTTTCTTCTTCATCTTCATTTTTTTCATTTGTTAAAGCCAGGAAGGGGCTCTGCTGAGAACTGATCATTTTACTTTTATAGCTTGTAGAATTCCAGGCTTAAAAGGATACTGTCAAGTCAAATCTGACTCCAAATTAAATTGTGGGCTGGGAGTCAAGAGACATGAATTCTAATCCCAGTGACCTGCTGTGTGACCTGCTTCACCTCTTTGTGCCTCTTTTACCAGGTAAAAGAGAGATAAAAACTCCTTCCTCCAAGGAACTGCATCTCCTGTGATGATCTCCCACTTCCAGCCACTACAAAACAACTTTTTCCCCTTAAAGAAGGTCAGCATGGAAAGAAAGGTTATTTAGTAGTCAAAGAAACAGGCTGTGGAGTCACTTTTAGCATCCAAAGTTGTCCCTCTTGCAACTTTGCTGACGCCAAACGGTGTTGAACGTGGTCCAAGGTGTACACTCAGCTTCCTGAGGGGTGGCAATGGGGAAACCCAGCCAGTTAGAAAATGCAGCCCAAAGAAAATCAATCTCTGGGCTCCACCTGCCCAGGCACGTTCACTCACATCCTTATCAGTGCTAAATCCCAGCTCTGACCTCACACAATTTTGCAAGTCACTGGTGGGGCTGTGGGAACGATGTCAGCTCCCTGAGCCATGCAGAATTCAACCTCCTTTTCCTGTGTCATCCTGCATCCTATCTTGTTCTCAAGGTTTATTCCAGAAGCAATTCATGGAGAATATCTCATGGAATGATGATGACAAAGCACAATGTATCTCCTAGAGAAACTCCTCTGTGTTTGAGGCTCTGTCAGATCAAACCCTTCTTCCCTTCTCCTCACCTAAATGTCCCTTCTCACATAAATGCAACCTCTCTCCTGCTCTGGGAACCCCTCCACGTGCAAAAAAGCCAATTTTCAAAATAAAGGAGTGTCTGTGAGTGGTGTGTGGAGCATGGAGCAGAAGAAAGGCCACAGTCCTGGCTGAGGTTGGTCTCAAGCTGCAGAGACTGTGGGAATCATGAGGAAATCTACTCCAAGCTTGACCACCACCAGGCTTTTTATGTCTTGGCTGTCATGGCCATGTATGAATTAATTCCTGCTCAGTTAAGTAACAGAAACACCTACCTTGTGTCTATTTGTAGATTGAGGAAATTTTGCACTGTTAACCTCACTTGAATTTGGCTTTCCAAGACACCTTTACCTGGCCAGGGGTGGTGGATTGTAGCCCTGGTGGAGGGATGCTAAAAGGAACAAGGTAGAAAGGAGTCTCTTCTCCTCTCAGGAAAGGGCAACACAGGTGACAGACCCAGAAAGGTGCCTGGTAAACACCTCTTCTGTGAAGTCAGGCTCAGAGAGTTGGAGTTGTTCAGCCTGGAGAAGAGAGGAGTCCAGGGAGACCTTAGAGCATCTTGAAATACCTGGAGGGGATGCAGGAAAGCTGGGGAGGGACTTTTGACATGGAGTGACAGGATGAGGGGGGGTGATTTTAAACTGGAAGAGGGGAGGTTTAGATGGAGTACTAAGAAAAAATTCTTTCCTGGTGGTCAGGAACTGCTACAGTTTGCCCAGAGTGAACTTTGTGCCTGCCCCATCCCTGGAAGTGTTGAGGGCCAGGTTGGATGGGGCTTGGAGCAACCTGATCCAGTGGGAAGTGTCCCTACCCATGGAGAACTGGAACCAGGTGGCATTTTAGGTCCCTTCCAGCCCAGATTGTTCTATGAGTGATTCTATGATTCTTATTTTGGGATAAAAGAAATGAATGTGACTGTAAGTATTGGGATAGGCAGCTTTCTGCCATTTCAGGGTATTCCTTCATGCTCCTTTTCAATCTGCAACATCCTACCCACCCAAACCAGTTGTGGACTTCCCACCCAAAAGGAAAAAAACCCACAGAGCTCTTGCATCTATTCGGTGGTCCTGCTCAGCTCTGCTCCACCCCAGTGCTCTGAAACCCCCTGGCAGATGTGGCTTGGGACCAAGCAACCACTTGAATGGCAGGGATTTTACAAGCCCTTCCTTGTGTGGCTATTTTCATGCCCTCTTCCTCACTCTGGGAAACACGAGGGGACAGCCATAAATTTGTGATACATCATCGCTCCCACTCTCGGCCAAATCCAATATTCCCTCAGCGAGGCTTCATTAAGAGGAAATTCATGCCTTAAACACCTTGCAGCCTGCATTTTTGACAAGTCATCACATTTTTGTGTGCCCTGCTTTATTTTAAAGCCCCTCTCGTAATGACATTCCAGAACAGGGGCTGCTTTTGCAGCTTGCAGAGGGGGAGCCTTGGTCAGCTGGAAGGAGTGGAGAAGGAAAAATGGGATGCAGGATGGGGATTACAGTGCAGGGGGACAACCTGTTGTGTCACTTTGGCCTCTTGGACACCCATATGGCTGTCCCTTTTTTGGCAGGCATGGAAAAAAAAATGGAAAAAAAAAAATCCGTGTCAAATCAGTAGGTAAATGAAAGAGAAATTAGAGAGGTTAATTGTCAGGTTTATTTTCTTGAGGAGAAAATAGACAGTAAGAACTGTCAAAAGAGCATAATAATACAAATATAACTCCATTATAAGTTATAAGTTATAAGTACATCCCTGCTTTCACCAGCAAAAACATTGTAGGATGGCATTTTATCAAGGTTCAATACCACTAAAATTTTTCAAGAAAAATCCATTGCCTCTAGTATGACTTCTGCTACTCAGCATCACAGTGTCTTTAGTAAGATGCAAGGAAATTTTGCTTTCTTTTCATGTCATGTTACAAGGTCCAGAGACTTTGGACCAGAGACAGGCATTTCCTGCCTCTCCTGCATGAAGAACTTGGGTCAATTTCTGGTATTTTCATTTTTATATTGCTCTTTCCTCATTGTGCACTATTGAAGTTTTGGTTTTTACACCCTTCAGTTTTACCTATTTCAGTTTCACCTAACTTAGTATAAGCCAAGTTGGTGATAAATGTAACCAAAATGAGAATAAGAAGGAGATTTCAGGGGAATAAATCCAATTTACAGAATCTGTTGCTCTGGAGTCACTCCCACAAGCTGCTATTATCAAACAACTGCAAGAAACCTGCAGAATAAGCTATATCATTCTTTTCTAATCCATTTCCCCTGTTGTCTGAATATCCACCAAGAGAACACTGACATAAATTTTATAAATAAAGCTCCCTTGCCACACATAACCACACTGCACTCATAGAATCATAGAATAGAATAGGCTGGGTTGGAAGGGACCTCAGAGATCATCGAGTCCAACCCTTGAACAACTACCGCCACAGTCACCAGACCATGGCACTGAGTGCCACATCGAGTCGCTTTTTAAATGTCTCCAGGGACGACGAGTCCACCACCTCCCCAGGCAGCCCGTTCCAATATCTGATCACCCTTTCCGTGAAAAAATTCTTTCTAACATCCAATCTGAACTTCCCCTGGCACAATTTAAGACCATGCCCTCTTGTCTTGCTGAGAGTTGCCTGGGAAAAGAGCCCGACCCCCGCCTGGCTCCATCCTCCTTTCAGGGAGTTGTAGAGAGCAATGAGGTCTCCCCTGAGCCTCCTCTTCTTCAGGCTGAACAGCCCCAGCTCCCTCAGCCTCTCCTCATAGGATCTGTGCTCGAGTCCTTTCACCAGCCTGGTTGCCTCCTTTGGACCTGTTCGAGGACCTCAATATCCTTCTTGAACTGAGGGGCCCAGAACTGAACACAGGACTCAAGGTGTGGCCTTACCAGGGCTGAGTACAGGGGCAGAATCACCTCCTTGGACCTGCTGGTGACGCTGTTTCTGATACAGGCCAGGATGCCATTGGCCTTCTTGGCCACCTGGGCACACTGCTGCCTCCTCTTCAGCTTCCTGTCAATCCAGACTCCCAGGTCCCTTTCTGCCTGGCTGCTCTCCAACCACTCTGTCCCCAGTCTGTAGCGCTGCATGGGGTTGTTGTGGCCAAAGTGCAGGACCCGGCACTTGGCCTTGTTGAAGCTCATCCCGTTGGAGTCAGCCCATCTCTCCAGTCTGTCCAGGTCCCTCTGCAGAATCCTCCTGCCTTCCAGCTGATCAACACTTCTCCCCAGCTTGGTGTCATCAGCAAACTTGCTGATGATGGACTCAATCCCCTCATCCAAGTCATCAATAAAGATATTGAACAGGACTGGGCCCAGTACTGATCCCTGGGGGACACCACGGCCGCCAACTGGAAGCAGCCCCATTCAGCACCACTCTCTGGGCCCGGCCCTCCAGCCAATTCTTAACCCAGTGCAGAGTACGCTTGTCCAAGCTGTGGGCAGCCAGCTTTCTCAGGAGGATAAATGAACCTCATATCACCCACGAGGAGGGCAGGGTGAAACTTGGATGCTAGCACAGAGTGGTGCTTGAGTTATCCAAGAAACTGGCTTCAAATTTCAGAGCCCACCTTGAATTAACATCTTTTCCATGGCAGTGTTCTCCCTGCACATTTAATTTTGCTCATAGGTGCAAGAGGTGAATCCCTTCACTCTTGGAATCTTCATCACCACAAGGGGGACATTTCTGTGACTGCTGTGACACTATGTCTGGTGTCTGTTTGTAAATGTCTTGCTTGAAGCCCATGTCCTGCAGCAAAATTGTGGTATAAAGTGATTAACAGAATCATAACATCATAGAATGTCAGGTTGGAAGGGACCTCAAAATCATCTGGTCCAACCCTTTCAATGCTACAGTTTATGTGAGATGTCCCAGCACCCATTGAGCTGAGACATAAATCTTCCCAAAGTGGAGGAATTTACCACTTCCCCTGGGACACCATTCCAATGTCTGACTCTCCTCATGGGGAAAAATTTAATAGTTTTAACCATGGAGAGAAAACTGATTCCAGGGCTTGGGCCCAGACTTAAACTGGGACAAATAAGGATGGAATGAGGGATCTTTGAAAAGAAATCCTTTTCTTTGAGAAATTAAGTAGACAGGGAAATGCTTTCTAGCTTGGGTGGCTAAGGAGAACTACCCAAATCCATCTCTTCATGGAGATCCCAAGGATCTTCACTAACTTTTGGAATGATAAATGACAGATAAGTGGTTTTGATTTTGGTTTTATCTCTGTGAGATTCTAATACCAATAAAAATGAACCCAACTGCAGGCCTCCTAACCCCCAAATAGCTACCCAACAGTCTTTACCCAATACCTCAGTAAGATTCTGGGTAGAAGAATCTACTTTAAAGACCTGGATTTCCTACCATCCCTGAAAGCAGAGAAATCTGTTGTGTCCTGAAGGTTCAGATGAGCTGTGGAGACAGCTGTAAGGATTTCAGAAGACCATTTCCATCCAATGCCCTGAAACAATACATCCCTTACTGACCTAGTGGGTTATGGGAGTGTAAAGTCAGGAGGATTTGCTTAAACTACTTTCATTAGTAACTTAAACTAATCCTATAGCTGGGGCATTGAAGAAAACCCAGATGTGCTGCTAACTCCTGATGTAGCTGTGCTCTGAGTTAGGAATCAAGAGCTGGATGGACATTTGCAGAATGTCCCCTCTTTGGTTGCTCCAGAAATCATCTCTTCCTCCTGAATCTCCACTCTAAAATTATTTAGGAACAGGACAATTGTATGATGTGTTGTGAAGTCTGCCATGTCAGACCAGGAGGTACCAAACCCCCAGATCATCCCAAGTTGAGAAAAATGATTTTTTCATAGTCATGGATTACCCCTAAGGATCTCACTACTCCACAGGGTCACTGAGTTCTGTGAGACACTGGGTAAGAGATTTTCTACCATTCAGGTTGAAATCAGGAAATCATCTGATGTTCTGGTGAGGCTGACAGAGAGCCTGAACCCAGTTTGGGCCTAGGGAAATGGTGGGGTATGATGAGAAATTAAAGGAATTAAAGAGGGAGGCTGTGAGACTTAAATTGGACCATAGGTGGCCTCAGTAACCTTCAGTCTACTGAGCATCTACCTGATTTTTTTCGGGGTTTCTGTTTTGCAAACACTGCAGCTTCCAGCTAACCAAACAAAAAATAAAAAAAAAAAAATTACTTTTCTTGCAACCAGTGCCAAAGATGGACCTTGCACAAAGTTCTCAGTGGGTTGCTAACTCCTTGTTTTGTACCACCAGTGAGCATCCTGCAACTGGGACCTTGTTAATAATGTGCAAGGTGTAATTAATTACGTTCCCATCCTGCCAGATGGGGTGAGTTGTATTCCTATCAGGACAGAGTGATACTAGGGAGCTTTTTTAGGTGATCCTGGAATCCCAAGCCCTGGGGGCTGGTACATCAACAGAGCTGAGAAATAACACTGAAACCCTTCAAATATAGTGATTTTTTGTTGCTGTGAACTCATCAGGCCACTCAACTTACTCATGGGTTCTCTCCATGACCAAATAAATAAATAAATGTCTCTTTTTCATGATTTTCTCTCTACCTGCCTATTATTACTGCTATTGTTATTAACATCATTGCTAATAGGAGCAACCTACAGTCTAGATTGCAAATCCCACCTTTCCCTGGTGGGAATCATTTTCTACCTTTCCCTGGGTATCATTCCTTTGACTGTCAAAATCAGACTGAAAACCCAAGTTGTCCAAGGCAGATTTCACTCTGCAGACAACTTGCCAGAGAATTGCCCCTTTCTTACTCTTTTGTGAGATGCAAGAGGAGAATTCACTTTGATTTTCCAGCTGGAGGAAGTTCTGCTAAAATTTGGCATAATACGTTTTCCAAGAAGATTTGGCTTTGATTTGTGATCACTGAAATTAGAGAATCTAGCAGAGAGACCTAGGGATTGGAAGTGTGGGTATTTCACTTCTGCTGCCTCTGTAATCTCTGCAATCCTGTCCTTTTGGGGCCTGAATGAGGGCATAAATCACAGAAAAAATAAATACTCCAGGGCTGAAAACCCAGGGGACTAAAAGGGAGGAAGGACTGAAAGCTGGAGAGGGACTTTCTACAAGGGAATGGAGTGATAGAATAAGGAGGGAATAGTTTCATGCTGAAATATGGGAGATTTAGAGGAGATCTAAGGAAGAAGATCTTTCTTTTGAGGGTGGTGAAAGGTTACCCAGGGAAGTTGTGGATGCTCCGTGCCTGGAAGTGTTCAGACATTGGAAAATGTCCCTCCTCATGGATGGGGGCTTGGAGCCAGATGATCTTTAAGATCCATTCCAACCCAAACTATTCTGGGATTCTGAGTCAGGATGGAGCTCACAGGCCCAACCTCTAAGCAGAATTTGAACTGCAGGATCTCCTGAAGGCCAAGGGCTCAAGCTACTTAAAAATATTTGGGCCTTAGTGTCACTTCTGTGCTCTGACAATTTTTTTACAAAGGGTAATAGTTGCAAGAAGATTATTAGTTAATTATGAAAAAAAACCCAAAACAACCAACTGACCAAAAAAAAACCAAACAAACCCAACAACAGCAACAAAATCAAACTAAAAACCCAAACCAAACCCAAAGGATTGATGATGATTAGAGAAAAAAAAAGTCCTTTAGTCCTGAACAAGAATTTATCTTTCTATTGTAGCTTAAAATCACAGATGTGCTAAGAAGGGGAAAAAATCCACCTGAAAACGTCAGCTTCAAACTAAATGGGGCTACAAAAAATCTGTCCCCAAGGGTCAGACTTTACCCTGAAGCACCTAGGAGAGGTGTCTGCCAGGAGGCTGGGCAGGAGCAGAAGGTGGCACAGGCAGGGCTTAGGTGAGGTGACTTGTTTAAGGTTGGTAGGGAAGGTCAGAAAGCTCAGAGGTTGACTTCATACTTTTTGGCTCCTCTGTCCAAGCTGATAACTCACTTCACCTCCAACCTTGCTTCACTTTTCCCTGGACTGGGGTAGATCTTTCTTCTTGAAAGATCTTATCTCCTCTTTGAAGACATTTTAATGTTTGCTTTTCTTCCTCTCCACGGATTCTTCGTTTTCTGCCCCTTCTCTTTGTCTTCACTCAAGAGGATGGAATAAATTAGCAAGCAGCATGTGAGCCTCTGCCCTTGTTAGTTACACCTAAATACTACTAAGCCTATTAAGTTTATTCCTGGAACTGTCCTGTGCTCCCACCCCCAAGAACTTTTCTGTTCAGTAGATTTCATTTCCTTTGTTCTTACTTAATTTACTTGCAGCCAGGGGCTCCAGCAAGCCAGTCATTAGCTTACTGCTAATTAGCTGGCACTAACAGCCTCTCCTTACTCAGGAGGCTTGGAGAATGTTTGCTTGGAGTCAGTCACATGGTGGGACTTTTAATAACAACCATGCTGCCTAATTCTGCCTTTTCTCTGCCTCCTCATGTGGGTACCCAGGCTGAGTCCCCCAGCACTGCCTGGGGGATGCGTGGATTTTTATAAGGGATGGAAAAAGAGAAGTTATTCTCTAACATTCCTTTCTCTGGAGGTTGTTCCTCCTCCAGGGGTGTTCTGTGAAGGCTCAGGGACAATTTGAGATGTGGCTGTAGGACCTGTCCCTGGGGAAGGACTGGAGAAGCAATTAGGAGTTGGACTTGATGCTCCTGATGGGTCCCTTCCAACTTGGCAGATTCTGTTGTGTGTCCCCCTTGCCCACGTCTGTTGGGGGAGCTCTGTGATGGTTCCTCATCCTTTTATCTTCCACCACCTGCTTCTTGATGAGCTCCTTCATTTGGGATATTCAGATCATGATGTTACTCTCTACTTCTCTGAGCCTTTAGCTACGATTTCCAGAGGCTTGGCAGATGGACACTTCTGCCTGGAGGGATTCCCCATCACCTCCTCCCACCACCCTATGGGTTCTGGAGGGGTCTAGGGTGCCACCCCACCAAATTTTTGGACAGATGTTATTTAAACATGCAATCTGGAGCATCAGCCTTGGGTTAGGTGCCTCCCAGGAAGCACAGAGGTGAGGACACCCTCTGTCCTGCAAACACCCTCAAACTGCAAACCCCTGAGTACCTTGCCCCACTTGCCAGCAGATCAGGTGGTGTTTTCCTTGGCAAGCAGAGAGGTCTGGTGATCCAGGGAACCTGGGAACCCTCTCCACACCCTGCCCCAAATCCCCAGAAGATGCAGCTTTTGGCACTTGCTGGTCACCAGGTGCCTCTCTAGCTTGGTGGCAAAACAGGAAATGAGTCAAGCAGGGAAACACACACATTCCCATGAGGAATGGCCCTGGGAAGGCTGGAGAAGAGGCTGTCTTGGAGGTGTTTGTTATTCCTGGGCAAGGAGGATGCATCTGGACACCATTCCCTGAGGTGTCATGGCTGTGGCTGTCAGCAAAGGGTGGGAGCAGGTGGAAAAAGCTGATGTTTTCTGACACCCTGTTTACCCAAACCCTTCTGGCTCCTGGTGATTCCTCTGCATCCATTTCTCAATCATCTGGAAGGAACTTGCACTTCCCAGAGACCTGAAAGCAGTGGCACCTTCCCTGTGAGGCCCCAGCATCCATCTGGGAGACCTCAATCTCCCTGTGAGGAGTAACAACATAGCATATCTTTTTTTTTTAAGGTTGGCTCTTCAGTGAATCCCACAGAGGGATGCAGAACCTCTGAGCTCTGGTTGGCACCAGCATGGCCCTTGCACCCTGGCTTGGCTCCTGCATGAGTTTCACATCTCCCCCTCTAGCAAGGTGGGCTGCATGCAGGGGGAGGAATGATGTCTGCTCAGACATCCCCTTGGGCCTGCTGTGAAACCCACTTGGTGAGGAGTAAGGCTGTTAAATTTTCCATTTTTGGGTTGCAAGACTTCTGCAGGTTCTGGGAGGGGAGGAACAGCACAAACATTCTCCTTGAGAAGGGCCCTGAGCTATGGGTGCTTAAGGGCTGCACTGGTGATGGATTCATAGAATTGTTTTGGTTGGAAAAGACCTTTAGGATCAGAAAAAACAATTGTTAACCTAACACTGTCAAGTCCACCACTACCCCATGTCCCTCATCCCCACATCTCCAGGGCTCTGAAACCCCTCCAGGGATGATGGGGACTCCAGCCCTGCCCTGGGCAGCCTGGGCCAGGCCTTGACAACCCTTTCCAGGGAGAAATTGTTCCCAGTCTCAACCTCCCCTGGCACAACTTAAGGAAATTCCTCTTGTCCCATCACTTCTTCCTTGGGAGAAGAAGAGACCAAACCCCCCCTGGCTCCAACCTCCTCTCAGGGGGTTGCAGAGAGCCAGAAGGTCTCCCCTCAGCCTCCTCTGCTCCAGGATCAACACCCCCAGGGCCCTCAGCTGCTCCTCACAACTTCTCCAGACCCTTCTCCATCTTCTCCAGCCCCTCCTCCATGCCCTCCAGACCTTCTCCTTGTGCTCCAGACCCTTCCCCACCTCCATTCTCTTCTCTTGACACTCCCCAGCCCCTCAATCTCCTTCTGGTCCCAGAACTGACCCCAGGATTCAAGGCTCAACCTCACCAGCACAGAAAAGGAAAGCAAAAACTTGTGCTGTGTGTTGTCCTGCTTTTCCCTTCCTTTCCCGCCTCCACGTCGCTCTCCTCTTGGAGAAGTGACTGCATTTTGCCACGTTCCTGGCTCTGCCCCCATCTCTCTGCAGGGTCCAAATCCAAGTGGGAGGGTTCTGAGTGTGCTGCTTTATCATGTCACTGACAACCTCACCCCAAAGCTCCCAAGAAAGGAGGAAAAGTCCAAGTGTGGTTGTGTTTCCTGCCATAAAGCTCTTATCATCTCCCCATGACCTCGAGCAGGAGGCATAGGAAAGAGGGGGGAGGAGTACAGGGTTAGATGATCTCCTGAGGTCCCTGCCAAGCCCTAAATTTCTTTGATTTTTGTGGTCTTCAGTATCCCACCTGGGATGCTCAGGAGAGGGCTTCATGCTTCTCCTTCAAGATATAACAAGTGATTTAACCACACAAGGCAGAATCTTTCAGGAGGGTTGGACGTCACCTCAGGATTACAAAGGACAAACAACTTTCTACAAATAAAAGCCTGGTTCAGGCTGGATTCCCAAGTCTGAATTCAGAGAAAACAAGGAACCTGATTTCCAGCTGAGATCAAATCAACATAAGCTGCTGGGGGGTTTCCTCCCTGGTGTTAACCTTGGTTGTTATTCCACATGTGGATGTAGAACATCACACCTAAGGGCTCCTTTTCCTTTTCCTTTTCCTTTTCCTTTTCCTTTTCCTTTCCTTTTCCTTTTCCTTTTCCTTTTCCTTTCCTTTCCTTTCCTTTCCTTTCCTTTCCTTTCCTTTCCTTTCCTTTCCTTTCCTTTCCTTTCCTTTCCTTTCCTTTCCTTTCCTTTCCTTTCCTTTCCTTTCCTTTCCTTTCCTTTCCTTTCCTTTCCTTTCCTTTCCTTTCCTTTCCTTTCCTTTCCTTTCCTTTCCTTTCCTTTCCTTTCCTTTCCTTCCCTTTCCTTTCCTTCCCTTCCCTTCCCTTCCCTTCCCTTCCCTTTCCTTTCCTTTCCTTTCCTTTCCTTTCCTTTCCTTTCCTTTCCTTTCCTTTCCTTTCCTTTCCTTTCCTTTCCTTTCCTTTCCTTTCCTTTCCTTTCCTTTCCTTTCCTTTCCTTTCCTTTCCTTTCCTTTCCTTTCCTTTCCTTTCCTTTCCTTTCCTTTCCTTTCCTTTCCTTTCCTTTCCTTTCCTTTCCTTTTCCTTCTACTTTTCCTTCTACTTTTCCTTTTCCTTCTCCTTTTTTCTTTTCTTTTCCATCACTGGAAAATCATGAGGATGCTGGAGACAACTCCTCTTAGGAGTCTTCACCCTGAACTACCGGCAGGGAAGGGTTTCCAGCTTGTGCCTGCCAGACCAGAGTCCAGATGAGGATTTTTCCCCAAGAATTAGCATGTCTAAATCTCCTCAAGCCCTTTCTGCTCAAAGCCATGGGTTCCTTCCTGCTTGTCAAGCAGTTGGAGCCTGGAGACTTCTGAGATCTGACAGATGTGGCTCATGAAGGTATCTCCCCTCTACTCTGCTCTTCTCAGACCCCCCATCAAATCCTGCTCCCAGCTCTGGTGTCCCCACCAGAAGAAGGATACAGATCTCTTGGAATGAGCCCAGAGGAGGCCCCAGAGATGCCCCAGGGAATGGAGCAGCTCTGCTCCCAGGAGAGGCTGAGGAGCTGGGATTGTTCAGCCTGGAGAAGACTCCAGGGGGACCTTAGAGCTGCCCCCCAATCCCTGAAGGGAACCTCCAGGAAGGCTGCAGAGGGACTTTTCCTCAGAGTGTCCAGCCAGAGGACAAGGGGAAATGGATTGAAAGTGCAGGAGAAGAGGTTCAGGCTGGAGCTGAGGAAGAAGTTCTTCAGCAGGAGGGTGCTGAGCCTCTGGAACAGATTGCCCAGAGAAGCTGTGGCTGCCCCCTCCCTGGAGGTGTTCAAGGCCAGGTTGGATGAGGCTTGGAGCAACCTGGGCTGGATGAGAGGTGTCCCTGGGCATGGCAGGAGCTTGGAGCAGATGAGCTCTAAGTTCCCTTCCAACCTCAGCCATTCCATGACTCCATGATGATGATGGCAGAAGTGGAAAGATCACAAGTGCCACCTGAATTTTCACCATGCAGATACATATTTAGCCTGATCCCCTGGATTTGGCCAGTGGAGAAGTTCAACCAGGAGATGTAGATTTGAAAATGAAATATTTTATTTGCCCCAACTCCAAAACTTGAATCAAGAATCACCATTTTCCCACAGCACTCTGGGATTTGTGCTTTTCATTTCTTTGTGGGGTCTTCTGTTCCCATGGGACAGCAGAGCACACTCAGCCATCACTGCCTGGAAATATCTATGGTGGGGTTTACTTGGATTTTGGACATCTTGCTTGATCCTGGTTTGCCTTCATGATTAAAGGATGGGAGAAACATTTGAAAGAAGATTATTCTCCCCTTCTTTAGGAGGAGATGAAGTTAATTATCTAGACAGAGAGGAAAGACACCTAAATTTAAGATACAGAGAGCAGGAAATGTATAATAAAGATGTGAACTCCTCACTACAGGATGGGTAGGATATCCCTGGGGCTCAGGGGTGAATTAGATGAATTCATAGAAGTAGCATCCATTAAAGAAATCTTTTCCAGAAAATTCTTGGAGGCTGGGAGAATATTTGGAGAATTATCACTGCATGCTTTATCTGTCATAGAATCCTAGAATTGGCTGGGTTGGAAGGGACCTCAGAGCTCATCAAGTCCAACCCTTGATCCACTCCCCCCGTGGTTCCCAGCCCATGGCACTGAGTGCCACATCCAGGCTCTTTTGAAATATCTCCAGGGATGGAGAATCCACCCCTTCCCTGGGCAGCCCATTCCAATGGCTGATCACCCTCTCCAGAAAGAAATTCTTTCTAATGTCCAACCTAAACCTCCCCTGGCACAACTTGAGACCTCTTGTGCCCTCTTGTCTTGCTGAGAGTTGCCTGGGAAAAGAGCCCAACCCCCCCCTGGCTCCAACCTCCTTTCAGGGAGTTGGAGAGAGTGATGAGGTCTCCCCTGAGCCTCCTCTTCTCCAGCCTCAACACCCCCAGCTCCCTCAGCCCTTCCTCACAGGACTTGTGCTGGATCCCTTCCCAGCCTCCTTGCTCTTCTCTGGACCTGCTCCAGCACCTCAATCTCCTTCCTGAGCTGAGGGGCCCAGAACTGGACACAGGACTCAAGCTGTGGCCTCCCCAGGGCTGAGCACAGGGGCAGAAACCCTTCCCTGGACCTGCTGGCCACGCTCTTCCTGAGCCAGCCCAGGATGCCATTGGCCTTCTTGGCCACCTGGGCACACTGCTGCCTCCTCTTCAGCTTCCTGGCAATCCAGACTCCCAGCTCCCTTTCTGCCACTCTGTGCCCAGCCTGGAGCTCCCCATGGGGTTGTTGTGGCCAAAGTGCAGGACCCGGCACTTGGAATGTTGAACCTCATCCCCTTGGGATCAGCCCAACTCTCCAGTCTGTCCAGGTCCCTCTGCAGAGCCCTCCTGCCTTCCAGTTGATCCACACTCCCCCCAGCTTAGTGTCATCTGCAGATTTGCTGATGATGGACTCAATCCCCTCATCTAAATCATCAATAAAGATATTAAACAGCACTGGGCCCAACACTGATCCCTGGGGGACACCACTGGTGACCTTACATCTGCATTTAGAAATGGTGTTGGCCATTTGTGGAAACAAGATTCTGGGCTGAATGGGTCTGTGGTTTGAAGCCATAAGACAATTCTGACATCAGTGTAAATAGAAGACCTTTTTGGAAAGGAAGGGCAAGCTGCTGTTGTAACAGAAAAAGTCCCTGATAAATACACAGTGCATAAAGAGAGTGGGGCAACATTAAGTAAGTTAAAAGAATTAAAGTTAATACAAGGTATTTTGGTTTTTTTTTTTGGTTTGGTTTGGTTTCCAGCTATCAGCTTCACATATGACTCTTGCTTTCAAGTGTTGTATCATCTCTCTCCTTTGGGAGTGAGAATGATGGGAGAGGAGGATGAGAGAATATTTTAAGTAATCCCAGATGAACAGAAAAGGATGAATGTAGGTCTTGGGGTGTCTTATTCCATTTAAGGGAAAGCTGCAGAGTGAGCTCAGGGATCAGGAGCCATCAGTGAGCCCACTCATCAGCTCCCCAAGGCTTCATCAATTCTTCTGCTGGAAACCTTTTTTTCAGCCCTGGAAATGGATCTGCTGAGAGCTTTTCCTGAAAGGCTGCAGAGTCAGAAAAATGCTGTTTAGATTTCTCAGCTGGATGGGTTGGTGTGAGATGGACCTCAAGGATTCCAAGATGTGTTTCTCCAAGGCAGATAATTGCAGGTCAGCAAATGATTATGGGTGCATTGAAGTCATCCCCTTGGTGCATGGGCACTTTGACTGAGAAACCAGGGAGCTCCTGCCCCCCTCTGCACACCAGAGTAGGTGTAAGGAAGAAGAAGTAGGTATTTAATCACCCTATAAATTCTTATTAATGACTTTCCTGTTGGGGTATGAAAATACAAAGAGGTGGGATGGAGGTATCGTTCACACAGGCTTCCTAAAACTCCTCTCTCTTTTTCCCACTTGTCCCCAAATGCTCTTCTTCCAGCTTTAAACCCAAACAAAGCAGATTTCCCTTCCCAAATTGGCTGTGGTTCAGCAGTCACTTCTGTTCAGAATGAATTGCTTTACATCCTGCAAACAGCTTGTGTTGCACAGCCCATATGCCTCCAGTTCTCAGTTCACATCCCCTCTTTGACTTTCCCATCACCTTGCACTTGCAAAGCAAGGAGATGCCTCAGGAGCAGCTCAGTTTGCTCCCTGATGGAGCAGAACAGCCTTAAAAATCCCAATTTTCCCTCTTAGCAGAAAGACCTGGGCTGCTCTTTGTAATTAGAGCCGTGTACATTTAATCAGAGCTTCAGTCAACACACAAAGCAGACACATTTGAAACACTGTATCCAAAAAAGAACTAATCAATTGGTAATCTGATTAATTGATCTCATCCAAGGAGAATGAAGCTGATACTTTGTACCCTCTGTAGACTCTGAAGTGCACCAAAGGTGTCTGTCCCACTTGTAGTGATTTATGTTGTGAGTTTAGGAGGAAAAATCCCAGTCTTGTACCCAGCCCTTACAGCCTTAATCTCATATCCTGGAGGAACTGACTTTCTGCCACATAATCAAAAAAAAAAAAAAAATGCAAGAAAGATTCTAGTGCTTCATATTCCACCTTGAATCTTTCATGATCTCCAGGAGCATGGGCTGGCAGCTGTGTCTCAACTGAGAAGTAAATAAAATGAACACAAAATTTAATCACAGAATCATCACAGTTGGAAAAGACCTTTCAGATCACTGTGTCCAACTGTCAACATTCTCCCTGAATAAAAAAAAAAATAAAATAAAATATATATATATATATATATATATATCTGTATCACCCACTAGAGCACGTCCCAAAGTGCCCCATCTCACAGTTTTTAAACACCTCCAGGGATAGGGACTCCAGCACCTCCCTGGGCAGCCCATTCCAATCCCTGACTGCTCTCTCAGGAAAGAAATCCTTCCTCAGATTTGCTCTAAACCTCCCCTGGGGCAACTTCAGCCCATTCCCTGGGCTCCTCTCATTGTTCCCTGGGGAGAAGAGCCCAGCACCCACCTCCCTACAACCTCCTCTCAGGGAGCTGTGGAGCTCCCAACTAAAGATTCCCAATTCTTTTCTCCATATAAATACTATATATAAATATATCTGTATAAATAATTCCCAATTATTTTCTCCAAACTAAATATTCCCAGTTCCCAAGGCCTCTCCTCACAGGATTTGTCCTCCAGACCCTTCCCCAAGGATGGCAGTCAGGATGATGGGAAGTGCAAGGCTTGGAGCTCCTCAACAAAGGAATGAGCATCCCAAGCCCTGCAGCCAAGGCCAAAGAGCCCAGCACCCACCTCCCTACAACCTCCTCTCAGGGAGCTGCAGACAGCAAGAAGGTCTCCTCTCAGCCTCCTCTTCTCCAAACTCAACATTCCCAAGCCCCTCAGATTTCTTCTCCAGACCCTTCCCCACTTGCTTGCCCTTCTCTCAACTCCCTCCAGCCCCTCAATGTCCTTCTTGGAGTGAGGGGCCCAGAACTGAACACAGCCCAGGGGCACCATCCCTGCCCTTCTCCTGCTGGCCACACCATTCCTGATCCAAGCCAGGATGCTGGTGGCCTTTTTGGCCACCTGGGCTCACTGCTGGCTTCTACTCAGCCAGGTATCTAATGGACTTCCAAATGTAAGCCATAACTTCTTGGGGAAAATGAGAAATACAGAGAGGGAAGCAAAACTAGAAACGTTCCCCAGCCTTCACATTGCTAAAGAATGAGCCTTGCTACATGCCTCAGGTTTTATGGGGCATGCACTGTGTGTGCTCAGGTCTCTGCCAACTCAAATGGACAGAGCTAAGCAGCATTTTAATGTTTTGTTTTTTTCCAACTCTGGATTTAAGTCCTATTTTTTTAAACTCCTGTAACGCCTTTCGACCTTTCCAAGAAGTATCCTGGCTGTCAGTCTATGACTTACATGTCCAAGGTGGCAGCAGGAAAAAAGACCCAGATCCTTTTGTGTACAAACTGCTTCAACATAGCCTAGGGAAGATGTTTCAAGTTTGTGACACATCTTTGGAGCATCCTTACTGAACACACGAGAGGTTGAGATGACACAGAATGCTCAACAAGTTCAAACATCATTTTAGTGCAAGTTCCTTCCAGATTCTTGATGCCCCATGGAAGGGAAAGCTCTGTCCTCAGCAGACTTCTGCCCTTCACAATCTCAGCAGCACTCCCAGTAGTGATCTGGGAGTAGCTCATGGCTGATTATGCTGTGAAATCAAATCTTTTTCCTGGGTCCTACCAAAATTCTGCCTTCAGGTGACCCAGATATATTCCAAGAATCAGTCAGGGAGAAAATATTGACGAGAGGGTCAGGAGAGATGCCAACACAATCAATCTGATTGAAAGCAAATCCCATTTATTTACCTCCAGGACTCTGCTTATACACAAAAAAGTGTATCTTTACTAAATACATGGCATTTAGTGATTGGTTATTATGATATGATCACACTCTTTAAAGCTAATTGGTTAATTAATAGCAATGACCACATACAGATTACGTAGTGCTAATTCAGTCCACGATTTAGCATGTAGTTCCATCCATATCTTCTGCATGTAGCTCATCTTTTTTTAGTAAATTTTTTTTGCTTCCAGGTCTTCAGCTCAGCATAATTTACAAGACCACGTTGTCTTTTATAAAACAGCATTGTCTTAAATTAAGGTTAAAACAGCCTAAGTTTGTTAAACAGTAGAAAACAGCATTGTCTAAACTTATTTTCTGACACTCCCAGCACTGCCTATTCCTGATTCCCATGGCACATGGTTTAACACTACCAGTATTTCTCATGGCTTATATGGCCATTCATTTCACAAAAACCCCACAGAGGAAAGGGAATCAGGATTTTCTAATGTGACTTTTGGCTCCTTGGTGGATGAGTGGCTGCAGGAGCTGGAATATCCTCAGGGCTGCAACTTCCTGCACCACCTAATTTTGGAAAGGGCTTCAGATTTGAATTCTTGTTGACTTAATAGGAAATTTTTCTCTGAGGAAAGGCAGGAGGCAGGCTTGGGCTTAGCCTGGGAAATCCTTTGTGTGAGCACCATCCAGACACTTGTCCCAAAGCGTGGAAAGGTGCCAGGAGAAAAGCAGCCTCAGTGAACATGTGTAGGCCAGGGAAATTAATTTTATTAGGTAAGAAGATAGCCAAGCTCTCCAGAAGCTATCTCAAAGGCATTTCCTCCAATTGTTTAGTCCTTTGCTTTTAGCATTGTGCATTCTCTCTTCCTCTCCTGCCAGAGGGTTTGCTGGGAACTGTCCTAAGCCTGGAGACATTTGTCACTGAAGTGACACATAAAAGGCAGAGTGCCACAGTATCCATGGCTTGTCAACAGATCTCTCTCTCAAATACTTGCTAAGCAGCTTGCCTTGGTGGTTTCCAGGTCAGTGAGGGCTTTTTGGTGTTGTTTTTCCAAGTAATTTGTATCTTGTCCATTTCCTTTTCCATCTCTCCTGACGCTTTGACATTTATTAGCCACGTGAAGCACGTTTTGGAGGAATCATTCCATCACTTGACCTCTTCTCCTTCCTCTCTGCTGTGATATCCTGTACATCTCCTGCCCTTCACTCTTCCCTGAAGTCATGAAACTCTCCTTCCCAAGTTTTACTCGTTGTTCTGCTTCTGATGGGGAAGAGAAAAATTTTTATCAGTAAAACAATCTCAGCTGAGACTCAGGGCACTACAGGACACATGAAGAGAGAGCCCTTGCACTGAAAAACTTGATATTCAAACAGGATAAAGCTGCCTTTTCACTGTTATTGAGTACAACTAAAAAGTTGAAAGACCACCACAACCATAGAAAGAGATTTTGGGTGTACTTTTAGCCTCTCTCTCACTAAAATGAAAAATGTAGTGGGCTGTTACTGTGGCTCACTATATGAAAAAAAAATTACAAGGAGAATTCAGCAGATGATTTGATTCTCTGGCCATTTTAAAAACGTGAGGAGCATTTCATCTACACCCACCCTTTAGAAGTTACAGGAGGAAGAGATTTTTATCAGTAAAACAATCTCAGTTGTGACTCAGGGCACTACAGGACACATGAAGAGAGAGCCCTTGCACTATAAAACTTGATATTCAAAGAAGATAAGGCAGCCTTTTCACTGTTATTGAGTACAAGTAAAAAGTTGAAAGACCACCACAACCATAGAAAGAGATTTGGGGTGTGTTTTTAACCTCTCTCTCACTAAAATGAAAAATGTAGTGGGCTGTTACTGTGGCTCACTATATGAAAAAATAATTACAAGGAGAATTCAGCAGCTGATTTGATTCTCTGGCCATTTTAAAAACATGAGGAGCATTTCATCTACACCCACCCTTTAGAAGTTACAGGAGGAGGAAATTTTTATCAGTAAAACAATCTCAGTTGTGACTCAGGGCACTACAGGACACAAGGAGAGAGAGCCCTTGCACTGAAAAACTTGATATTCAAAGAGGATAAAGCTGCCTTTTCACTGTTATTGAGTACAACTAAAAAGTTGAAAGACCACCACAACCATAGAAAGAGATTTTGGGTGTACTTTTAGCCTCTCTCTCACTAAAATGAAAAATGTAGTGGGCTGTTACTGTGGCTCACTATATGAAAAAATAATTACAAGGAGAATTCAGCAGCTGATTTGATTCTCTGGCCATTTTAAAAACTTGAGGAGCATTTCATCTACTCCCACCCTTTAGAAGTTACAGGAGGAGGAAATTTTTATCAGTAAAACAATCTCAGCTGAGACTCAGGGCACTACAGGACACATGGAGAGAGAGCCCTTGCACTATAAAACTTGATATTCAAAGAGGATAAGGCAGCCTTTTCACTGTTATTGAGTACAACTAAAAAGTTGAAAGACCACCACAACCATAGAAAGAGATTTTGGGTGTACTTTTAGCCTCTCTCTCACTAAAATGAAAAATGTAGTGGGCTGTTACTGTGGCTCACTATATGAAAAAAAAATTACAAGGAGAATTCAGCAGCTGATTTGATTCTCTGGCCATTTTAAAAATGTGAGGAGCATTTCATCTACTCCCACCCTTTAGAAGTTACAGGAGGAGGAAATTTTTATCAGTAAAACAATCTCAGTTGAGACTCAGGGCACTACAGGACACATGGAGAGAGAGCCCTTGCACTATAAAACTTGATATTCAAAGAAGATAAGGCAGCCTTTTCACTGTTATTGAGTACAAGTAAAAAGTTGAAAGACCACCACAACCATAGAAAGAGATTTGGGGTGTGTTTTTAACCTCTCTCTCACTAAAATGAAAACGCAGGACTGGGCTGTTACTGTGGCTCACTATATGAAAAAAAAATTACCAGAATTCAGAAGCTGATTTGATTCTCTGGCCATTTTAAAAACTTGAGGAGCATTTCATCTACACCCACCCTTTAGAAGTTACAGGAGGAAGAGATTTTTATCAGTAAAACAATCTCAGCTGAGACTCAGGGCACTACAGGACACAAGGAGAGAGAGCCCTTGCACTATAAAACTTGATATTCAAAGAGGATAAAGCTGCCTTTTCACTGTTATTGAGTACAACTAAAAAATTGAAAGACCACCACAACCATAGTAAGAGATTTGGGGTGTGTTTTTAACCTCTCTCTCACTAAAATGAAAATGCAGGACTGGGCTGTTACTGTGGCTCACTATATGAAAAAAAAAATTACCAGGAGAATTCAGCAGCTGATTTGATTCTCTGGCCATTTTAAAAACGTGAGGAGCATTTCATCTACACCCACCCTTTAGAAGTTACAGGAGGAGGAGAGAAATCAGATGTGACAAAGCCCTATTTGTCTGAACTGCTTTCATAGTCTGTTTAAAAGCAAGATGAATTCTGCCCCATTTCTCTCTGTTGGCCCTACAGAGCTTGAGGTGACCACCAGGAATGAAAATATCAGGGAGCAGAAAATTTTCCATTAGGACAGAACAAACCAGAAGCTGAGGACAACCCCAGCCCAGGCTGGGAGATGCTCTCACTGAACTTCCACAGAATTTCTGGACCAGTGAGGAGGAGGTCCCAGGTCTGCAAGGATACTCAGTGTCCTGGCAGAGGTAGATATTTTAGATAATGTCTCCCATCGCTTATCAGGATGGAAAATGCTAGAAAAATTAAGATTAGAACCTACAGTTGCAGTTTAGCATGAAATCTCAGCTATCAGCTGGTCAAGCATGGTATCTGCTGAATCATTTCCACAGAGGTTCTTCAGTTTCTATTTTAATCCAAAAATTTTGTGGTCACTATGTTGTTGGGCTTTTTTGTTATCTTGAAAAGTGACTCCACTCTAATGGGTATCATTAAATAAATAAATAGGCTTGGGACAAAGTTTCCTTTTCACTCAGTTAAATAGATTTAGAGCTGCTATGCACAAAACCAACAGTGAAATCCTAGGAGAGAGAAAATATTAAATATTAATATTAATGCTAATATTAATGCATTAATATTATTAAATTAAATATAAAATTAATATAAAATAACATAAAATAAAAAATAAAATGAATATTAAAATGTTATGTTGCCTACTCAGTCTAAGTCACAATTGTTACTGCACTTTTTCTTTCCAAGATATTGTCCATTTTAAAGAAAAATGTTGACAAGTCAAAGGTGTTTTAACACAGAGCTGAATACATTGGTTTCTCAGGAGAAAATCAAGGGATAGCATGGGAACAGGTTTTAATGCATGAAAATACCTGCAAATAGGTCAGAGTAGACCCTTTGCTTCTATAAAAAGCCTAAGTCATCATGATCAATATTGCTGATGGACATGGGGTGAGGTTCACCTCCTCTTAACAAATACCTAAATCAGGTCAGATGAATCATTAACTAAAATTCCCTTTTTTTTTTTTTCCCTTTGACCATAACAAGGGAAATTAAAGGCTGGGCTTTGGGGCTGCTGAAGGCAGAAGGTTCTCATCCTCCACTGATATTGATGCAGGGTTAAATAGCTCCTATATTTGACAGAAATGCTTACCATTGCCCCCAGTTCTGATTATTACATCACTGACCCTGTGTCTGGAACAGAAATCAAGGAGGAAAGTTGATGTTCTTTGTTAGCAGAAGGAAAAAAAAATCACTTATCCAAGATAAAACCTTGCTGTGAGTTTGCCAATCCTTTCAGACTTTCCACCTTCTTGGCCTGCAAACCAAGGGAAGTGTAATGCTAAAAATGTCATGAAATTAAAGAGAATATCACCTTTGAATACCTGAACTACTGGATTGCTATATATATATTCATATATATATATTTTCATTTATATATATATACTCAATGGCAGCTGTTGAGAGACATCTGTCACACAATACCCAACCCTGCCCACCAGCTCTGATATATTTACATTATTTCCACATTAACATCCACATTAACCTTAAACCTCATCAAAATGCTCCTTGTCTAAACAACCTTGGCTCAGAAATTAGGAATTTTTCCTCATCACCCAGTGCCAGAGCATCCTCAGGACCCCAGCCCAACACCTGCCAAGCCAACAAATTAACACATCCCGGAGCTTTTCTGCCCTGTTACCCAATTAACCAAAGCCAGATGCCTTCTCCTCTGTCAAATGCAAATTGTTTGCCACATCCCAGGATGCCAACAAGCATCACTTCCAAGCCTCTGGGTTCCCAGGGGCCCAGCTCCTTTTCTAGTATTATTATTATTATTAATTAATTCTATTAATACAGTTGCCTGAAGTCTTAAAGGGGTTTTGCTGAGAAGTTTGTTACCTGGGAGTCTGGTCCTGAAAAGCTGACCCTGATTGGGATGGTGAACAAAGGTCCTGATGCCATTGTTTTCTGAAGCAGGAAACTTGGCTGCAGTTTCAGGGCACAAAAATACAAGAAAAAACCAAAACAAAGTAAAATCAAAGGGGAAAACATCCCCTTGGTTTGCTTCAGTACCTGTCTCACTCATGAGGTGAGCTCTTGTCTTAAAATCTGATTCCTGGGAAGACTTTTTATCCAGTTCCTCTCAGAAGAAGGCTTCAGGCATTTTGTCCACTTTCTTGTTTGTTTTTTTCTTTCTTTTCCTTTTATTTTTTCTCTTTTTTTGAACAGGAGGGCCTATTGCTTCTCTCCTACTTAGTGCTTTCTGAATTTTTTCCATAATAATTATTTGCCACATTAAAAAAAACAACAATAAAAATTAAACCACCACAGGGAATGCATTTTTAATGCTAACTCTTAGCTTACTGAGTCCTCTAAATATGTTTTCTTTGATGAGGAGAAGAATTACACACAACTGATCTGTTTCAGACCTCTAGGTCTCCTAGAAAAAACAGAAATAAACCTTAATTCAAGTGACACATACATTAAACTCAAAAATCATACTCAAAATCTCTCTATCCCAAACCTAGTCACTTAAGTCACCACCTACCATACCTTTAATAAATTCTATTTTATGGAAATAGACATTTTATGTGTAAATGACCACACCTTTTCTTTTCCCAAACACTTTCCCCACCCAATCTCCATATAAAATGCTGAATTAATGCTGATTGCATTTAGGAAGTAGTTAGCAGGAGCCAAAACTTTCAGTGAAATGGAAAAGCAATGAGGGTTTTTTTTTTCATGGCTTGGATGTATTTAAGATTGTGGATATGCATTTTTAGTTAAAAGACACCTTTGGGATATATTGGTCTAAACAGAAGAAATAACTATTAGGAGAGTCAGCAAAAAAATCAAATGAAGGCAGACCAGCAATCTGGAAGAGATTTCAAAGAATCACAAAAAAGAAGTGGAAAGAAACTCAAGAAGTCATCTAGTTTAAGAATGGATTAAGCATTCCTGATGTGGCTTTTTTTTTAAAAAAAAAAAGCTTTCTACAATTACTAATGATAAATTCTCTTCCCCACTGCCAGTCAAGTTCAATTCATCTTGTGCTTTACCATGAAGAAAATGAGCCTTGGATCTCACCTGAGTTTTCAGAGGTGGCTTCCAAGCATGGCACCTCTCCTGTCCTTAGCAAACTAAGAAATTTGTCCTTTTTTTTTTTTTTTTTTTTTTTTTCCACCTTTGAAGACTGTTGCCACAACTTTTTTTTTTTTTCCTAGACTATTTCTTTAGCTCATGTTAACTACAGCATTAGTTTTTTGGGATTACAGTGGACAGGGGTAGATATTGCTCCATGTTGATGCTCAACTGAGGACACCCAAGTCTACTTCTGAGTTTTTCCCTTCCTTCACATAGACATTATTTGTGCTGTGCCCAAATAATACCTAAAAGAAAAGATAAAATACCCAGAAAAATCTGGTTTTAAAACTCTCTTTAAGCATGAAGTAGGATGACTTGGCTGAAGTTACAGAGTAACTTCATGAGTTAAAAGAAATAGCTCCATGAGTTAAAAGAAATATCTGAGAATTATTTGTTTCACTCTAAGTTAGACATCCATGGAGCTCCCTGGAGCCACCCAAGAGGACCAGAAGCTCAGAAGGATGCACACAGCTTATTTTAGATGTCTGCTTTATGATCATTTGCCCTCCAGATTCTGCCTCTGAAACTCTGAAGCCCACCTTATACCTCTAAAAATTCATCACGTGGAATTCTTTCCTTTTGCCTTTTATCTTAATTTTTGGAATTAAGTTTTGGGGCTAGAGGTGTCTGTAGCTTTAATTTGTGGTTTGAAACTCTGCCAAGAATGGTACCCAGGAGAGGTTAAGATTCCTATTTACTGATAGCAAAATTAGTTTTGCAAGTTGGATCTAATTCTGGTTCCAGCATTCACAGGCTAAGAACTCCTCATTAAATGATGTCAGTAACACTTCCATTGGTTTGAACAAAGAAATGCAAAATCAGAGCTGAAGCTGTGAGGTTTCTTACCCTGGACCCAAGCTTTGGGTTTAGAGGGGGATCATTTTTTTTGGACCAGACAGAACATCTTTCCTAGGAAAATATAGAGAGAGATCACTCCCAAATTCAGGAATTTAACAGATTCAGGCATCTAATTCAGTACAAAGTTATCAGATACTCTGCTGTATCCCACTTACCTCCCACCTCCTGACCCACAATGTCAAAGCCCTCCTGTAGGTCCTGTATCCCCTCTACCACCTTTGGGTGCCACAGATACAACAGGGTATCTCAGTTTGCAGTGAGCTTAAGCTGATAACTGGGTCCCACCTAGTACATCTTAAAATTAATTTTACCCCATCAAAAATTTGAATTTTACCCCATGAAAAATTTGATTTTACCCTGTAGGCAGCAGGTGGCAGGACCTGCCGAGTAATGAGCTCAGTGGGTGCTCAGCTTCACCTGTGCCCAGTTAGGGCTGGCCCAAGTGCACATGCTCAAAGATCAAGGGCCAATAAAAGGTGGGGCTTGAGACTGGCAAGGGGCTCACTCTGAAGCAGGTCAGCAGCCGTGCTGGTTGGAGGCCAGTCCTCTACTGATCCTGTCCTCACTCAGAGCCTATCATCGCTGTGAAGTTCATCTCCTGCTACATCTGGTGGAGAATGCGGGCACTTTCTTGGGGGGGAACGCTTCAGTTTTTAGTAATGGAGGTGTGGCAGTGGCGAGTGCCGCCTTCACCTCGGTTTTCATCATCACCAGTAGGCCGCATACGACCCTCCAAGTGCTATCGGCGCCGATGATGTTGCCGTTAATTTCTTTTGAATTGAGGTCCTCCAGTAGGTCATAAACCTCTTCCCATAAGTCCCGGGCTTTAGCAGGACCCGGGGAGCCAAGGAGTTCCTGGCTCTCTGCTTGTGCCACATTTTTTTCGGTGGTGGCAGCTTCAGTGAGTTTACTGGCAGTAAGACCCATCTTTCAACAAGAGGCTTAGCAATGTAAGTAATAAGAGAAAAAAGGGGTCTCTCTTACCCTAATTTCTCGAGTTCCGGAAGAAAGATGAGAAGTTCACTCGGAGAAGATGGTTTAGACAAGAGTCTATGCCCACATTCTCCATCAGATGTAGCAGGAGATGAACTTCACAGCGATGATAGGCTCTGAGTGAGGACAGGATCAGTAGGGGACTGGCCTCCAACCAGCACAGCTGCTGACCTGGCTTCAGAATGAGCCCCTTGCCCCTCTCAGGCCCCGCCTTTTATTGGCCCTTGATCTTTGAGCATGTGCACTTGGGCCAGCCCTAACTGGGCACAGGTGAGGCTGAGCACCGACTGAGCTCATTACTCGGCAGGTCCTGCCACCTGCTGCCTACATTACCCCATCAAAAATACCAATGATTTCTCTTACCCTACAGCAGACAGCCACTGAGTTAACTCCGTGTCTCTGTAAGCTCCATGACTGATCTGGAAGGTTTCTCAAAAATCCTTTCCCAAAGCACTGGCTTTATCTTACCCACTATTAAACACCTCCAGTATGGTTGTCTACAAGCTACTCAATCTTCCTTTACAGTTAAAAAGAGAGAAACAGACATTTTTAAGACACAGCAAATCCCTCTTTATTTTGGCTTCTACTTTGGGATGAAAAGTCACTGGCTGCACACTGACTCCAATGGGACACCTGCTGAAAGGCTCATATGGACAAATCTTTATTAAATTATAAGCTTATGAAGTGAAATTTTGGGTGGAGAAAGCCTGTGATGATGCTGGGAAGTAGCTGACATTTCATTTTTTCAGTTCCCAACCAGAAAACTGCTGGGAAGTGCCTGTTACCCTGCAAGATCCAACACCTCCCATCTTCCCTTCTGCATGGTGCAGGCAGAAGTTGTCTTCATGCAAAACACCCCCATGGTGGAACAGGATTGCTCTCTAAGAAAATCCTTGGCTGGTCATGTTGAAAAATATTTGGGTTTTGCAATGGTGCTGAGAGGCTGCCCAAAAGATGATTTGAGTGTGGAGAACTTTGTTTTTCAGTTCTACCTTGTTTGCCTGTGGGGGTTGGTTTTGGAAATGCAGGCATGAAGGGAAAAAAAAAAAAACCAACAACTGCTTGGAATTCAGTTGCAAACAGGAAAACTGAGTGGGAAAAGTGAGAAGTTGTTCACATGGATATTAGAAATGTTGCCCTTAGAGACCATTGCTGGGGAATTAAAAATGACCATGAGGCAGGGGAGCCACTTCAGCTTGGGAAGCTAAACCTCCCTTCAGAGCTTTTCAGACCTGGAAAAAAGGCCAGAAACCCAAAAGTGCTCCAGAATGCTGGTTGAAAACCTGTTTTGGGGGAATGGTGTGGCCACGGGATGATGCCATGTGCCATGTGCCATGTCCTGAGGTGTGGGCAGCCACCAGCAGCTCAGGAGCCATCAGCTGAGGTTTTGCTCTGATTCCCATTCTGGAAGGCAGGGATAATATAATAATGTCCTATTTAAAAGCCACAGAAATTGAAGGAACCTCTTCCTATTAAACTTCTTGGGTATGAGTCCCTCAGCATCACCTTGAGAACCTCTTGCAGGTTTTGACTCACACTGCAAGTCCCTGAAGGCAAAAAATAGTTTTGTCACCCAACTGATGCCACTCTTTCTGGTACCAGCAACACCAAAACTTCAGGGTGGCCAAAGAGATGTTGCTAGAATTGTTTTTATTCCAGAAGTGAAGGTGAAAGAGTTCTGCATGGAGTCACTCTATGCACAACTGGCCTCTATCCAACCCATCTGCAATTCCAAGCCTTCTCTCCCAGGCTTTAAGATGGATGTTGGGCTGGTTAAGATGCATGGTTGGTATTTCTGAGGTCTTCTAGATACCTAAATGTGGGTCTCTGTGACAGAGAAAAGGGCAATGGATCAGGCTGGATGCTGGGAATTCTCTAGGATCTTACCTGCAAGGGTTGCTTTCCACTTCAGCATCACCCTCAGCATCTCTGTGTCACTGATGTCTGCTGATTCTGCATTTTTGGTTCTCTCTGTGTCACTGATGTCTGTTGGTTCTGTATTTTTTGTTCTCTCTGTGTCACTGATGTCTGTTGATTCTTTATTTTTCGTTCATAAGTGTCTCAGAAAAAAGGAGGGAGAAAGGGTTTGTGTGTAAGTTTGAATGTCTTGCTCCCAGCAAACAGAACTAAGGTCTAATCATGAGATGCTCCAGTGAAACAGAGCTAAGCTGGTGGGACACAGTGATTTTTTAAGAATTTTACAAAGTGTGCCTGACCTCCTGCAGGTAAAGAAGACAGCTCATAGGAAAGCTGAAGCTCCTGCTCCTCTCTTCCTCTTCTCTCTGAGCTCAGTGCAAGACAATGAGCAAAGCAGAAAAGAAAATAAGAAGTGACCAAGCATTGATGCATGGGGAGGCCTGAACAAAAAACCCTTCTGCCTGGAAAGATATTTATTTTCTGCTTGCACCTCCACCCTGTTGTCACAGCAGCTGAAAGCTGAGGATGATGAATATCCAGGAGGAGAAACTGGTGCTCAACAGATCCCTACAGCACGGGACAGGATTTTTCCTGTGAGGAGACGGGAGGGCTGGAGCAGAGGCAAGAGATAAACTTGTCAACTTTGCTGCTGATATGCAAAAAGGTCACCTCACCCAAGGGAAACTTCAATAAACAAATGGTTGTCCAGGGCTACAGCAAGATTAACACTTACTCATAGCCTCTTCTTCCCAAAAAGAACATTTTAAAAGGGGGCTCAGCTAGGACAGAGTCACCAGAGAGCAAGAACCAAACTCCCTTTGGATGTTGGAAGAAATCTCATGGGAAATCATGTAGGAAATCTCTGAGGCAAGAGGTCCCCTTCTGACCTTCACCCACAGAATTCCATCCAGGACAGCTCCTGGGGAAGGGTGACAACACTATGGTGTAAGAAGAAGAAGAGAGAGGAGCTCCTTGGGGACCTCCTGCCCAGGATATCCCCAGGATTTAACAAATTCCCCACCCCCCAGCTGTGCTGCTGAGTTGGGCTGGATCGGGCTCCCTCCACCACATCCCTCCAAATCCAACGGGGTTCTCCATACCCTGGAAAAAGAGAGGGCTATGGATGGTGAGGGTCCTGTTGCCAGCCCAGCAGAGAAAGATAGAAAAGAAAGGGAGTCTGGAGCTGTGTCACTGAGTTATGAGCTGTGAGAAAGAGAAAAAGGTTCTGACAGGTGAGAATGACACTGATGGCTGCTGATATGCAAAAAGGTCACCTCAACCAAGGGAAACTCCAATATACAAGTGGTTGTCCAGGGCTACAGCAAGATTAACACTTACTCACAGCCTCTTCTTCCCAAAAAGAATATTTTAAAAGAGGGTCCAGCTAAGCCAGAGTCACCAGAGAGCAAGAACCAAACTCCCTTCGGATGTTGGAAGAAATCTTATGGGAAATCATGTAGGAAATCTCTGAGGCAAGAGGTCCCCTTCTGACCTTCACCCACAGAATTCCATCCAGGACACCTCCTGGGGAAGGGTGACAACACTATGGTGTAAGAAGAAAAAGAGAGAGGAGAGGAAATCCCCAGGATTTAACAAATTCCCCACCTCCCCAGCTGTGCTGCTGAGTTGGGCTGGATGGGGCTCCCTCCATCACATCCCTCCAAATCCAACTGGGTTCTCCATACCCTGGAAAAAGAGGGGGCTATGGGTGGTGAGGGTCCTGTTGCCAGCCCAGCAGAGAAGGATGGGGAGAAAGGGAGTCTGGAGCTGTGTCACTGAGCTATGGGCTATGAGAAAGAGAAAAAGGTTCTGACAGGTGAGAATGACACTGATGGCTGCTGATATGCAAAAAGGTCACCTCACCTGAGGAAAACTTCAGTATACAAGTGGCTGTCCAGGGCTACAGCAAGATTAACACTTACTCATAGCCTCTTCTTCCCAAAAAGAATATTTTAAAAGAGGGTCCAGCTAAGCCAGAGTCACCAGAGAGCAAGAACCAAACTCCCTTCGGATGTTGGAAGAAATCTCATGGGAAATCATGTAGGAAATCTCTGAGGCAAGAGGTCCCCTTCTGACCTTCACCCACAGAATTCCATCCAGGACACCTCCTGGGGAAGGGTGACAGCACTATGGTGTAAGAAGAAAAAGAGAGAGGAGAGGAAATCCCCAGGATTTTACAAATTCCCCACCTCCCCAGCTGTGCTGCTGAGTTGGGCTGGATGGGGCTTCCTCCACCACATCCCTCCAAATCCAACTGGGTTCTCCATACTCTGGAAAAAGAGAGGGCTATGGATGGTGAGGGTCCTGTTGCCAGCCCAGCAGAGAAAGATGGGGAGAAAGGGAGTCTGGAGCTGTGTCACTGAGCTATGAGCTGTAAGAAAAAGAAGTTCTGACAGGTGAGAATGACACTGATGGCTGCTGATATGCAAAAAGGTCACCTCACCTGAGGAAAACTTCAATAAACAGGTGGTTGTCCAGGGCTACAGCAAGATTAACACTTACTCACAGCCTCTTCTTCCCAAAAAGAATATTTTAAAAGAGGGTCCAGCTAAGCCAGAGTCACCAGAGAGCATCCCTTTGGATGTGGGAAATCTCATGAGAAGTCATGTAGGAAATCTCTGAGGCAAGAGGTCCCCTTCTGACCTTCACCCACAGAATTCCATCCAGGACACCTCCTGGGGAAGGGTGACAACACTATGGTGTAAGAAGAAGAAGAGAGAGAAGCTCCTTGGGGACCTCCTGCCAAGGAAATCCCCAGGATCTGACAAATTCCCCACTCCCCAGCTGTGCTGCTGAGTAGGGATGGATGGGGCTTCCTCCACCACCTCCCTCCAAATCCAACGGGGTTCTCCATACCCTGGAAAAAGAGAGGGCTATGGATGGTGAGGGTCCTGTTGCCAGCCCAGCAGAGAAGGATAGAAAAGAAAGGGAGAGGAGAAGAGGATAGAAGGATAGAAAAGAAAGGGAGAAAGGGAGTCTGGAGCAGTGTCACTGAGCTAAGAGCTGTAAGAAAGAGAAAAAAGTTCTGACAAGTGAGAATAACACTGATGGCAAAGGGATTTGCCACTCTGGAACTGAGGAAAAAAACCACTTTAATAAACTCACGGGTTAGTGAAAACTTTTTCCTTTCTTTTTTTTTTTTTTTTTTTTTTTTTTTTTTTTTTTTTATTTTTTTTTTTTTATTTTTTTTTTTTATTTTATTTTTCATTTTTTTTAATTTTGAAAACTACATTTAACACAGAAATTGAACCATGACTTAGAGTGTCCCTTGGTACAAAAACATGTCCTTGGCAGGCTGCAGGGCGTTAGGGTGACTCAGGGAGCATCTGTAGGAGGCAGCTGACGTGTATCTGCCCTGTTTTGGGAGACAAGGTGTTCCACCCCAGGTGGTTTCTGGGCCACAAAAGGGTCACACAAATTTCCCTGGATCTGTGCTGCAAGAAATCTCTTAGTTCCGGGGAAGAGACCTTGAGAACTGCAGGAATTAAATAGGTAGAAGGAGGCTCCAGACACTCTTTCACTCTTTCACTCTTTCACTTTTTCCAGACACGGAAGCTCTTAGTTCCGGGGAAGAGACCTTGAGAACTGCAGGAATTAAATAGGTAGAAGGAGGCTCCAGACACTCTTTCACAGGTTGTGGAACAAAAAGTGGAAAAAAAGGGCCAGATAAAACTGGAGCAGAGATAAAATTGTGTTTGGAGATAATTACCAAGGGTTTTTTTGTAAAAGGGAAGGATGCAGCAAGCTGGGGCACGTTGGCATCTGTGCTGGCTCTGGGGGGGTTCTCACCTTCATCCAAGGCAGGTGTGGTGGAAGAGGGAAGGATCTGGTGATATTTGTGGATGACACAAAGCTGTTCCGGATTGCAAGGTATGTTCCAAAATAGGATTAAAATTCAGATGACCTTGGAACGCTGGGGAATGGTTTAAAGAAAAGAAAAAAAAAAAAAAAAAAAAAGCAAACGAAACAGCCCTGTAATTCAAGGGAGGGGTTTGTTTTGCTTTGGGTTTAGTTCTGTTGGAAGCAAAGGGAAATTTCAGTGGGAAATGAAGAAATTTGAAGGTGAGTGGTAAGTGCAAAAAAATAAAATGAATGTAAGTGAATAACTAACTAAATAAATAAAAATAAAGTAAAAAAAAATAAGGTAAAGTAAATTAAAATAAAATAAAGTAAAATAAAATAAGGTAAAATAAAATAAAATATGATAAAGTAAAACAAAATAAAATAAAATAATAAAATAAAATGAAATAAAATAAAATAAAGTAAAATAAAGTAAGGTAAAATAAAATAAAATAATAAAATAAAATAAAGTAAAATAAGGTAAAATAAAATAAAATAAAATAAGATAAAATAAAGTAAAACAAAGTAAAATAAAATAATAAAATAAAATAAAGTAAAATAAAACAAAGTAAAATAAAATAAGGTAAAATAAAATAAAATAAGATAAAATAAAATAATAAAATAAAATGAAATGAAATAAAATAAAATAAAATAAAATAAAATAAAATAAAATAAAATAAAATAAAACAAAGTAAAATAAAATAAGGTAAAATAAAATAAGATAAAATAAAATAAAATAAAATAAAACAAAACAAAACAATGTAAAATAAAGGTGGTTTCTCACACGTGGGTATGAATATGGGTAATAAGAGTGTGTAACCCCTTGGCACTGAGTGCTTTAGAGACAAATTTTTCACGAGTTCACAGAGAAGCTAAAAAAAAAAAACCAGTGGAAGAAAAAAACCATGAAAAGGTACAAAATGCAGAGAAACCATGGCCAGCTTAAGAAGTCCCCAAAGAAGAAATTGTTATAGACTGTGAAAGTATTTGCCATACGCTCACTGCATTCTTACACTCGTTTGGTATTTGCAACTTTATGAAATAGGATATTGTGTGAGGTGGATGCTGGGGCTGACCTGTTTGGCCCAAACACCCAACAGATTCTGGGTCTTGGAGCAAGATCTTCAGCCTGGCAGTTAATTTACTTCAGCTCACCTGCAACCCCAGCACCCAGCAGGAGACGGGTCCATTTATAAGCTGACAACTTTCAAACAGGATTTTTTAAGCAACTGTTAAGGCAAATGGTAGGAGAAGCTCAAGTAGATTATTTTAGCAGTGAGCACAGTTTTTTTTTGGGGGGAAGAACCTGGAGTTCGTTTTTGTGCATCTGCTTCTCCCTCTGGTGGCTTCAGCACCTTGACCCCTCAGGATGTTTGAGTGGTTGGTTGGGTGCAGCCCTTGCTGGGGTGTATTAGGAACAGAGAATTGGATGTTTTTTCACATCCAGCTGTGTGGAAATAACACATAAACCTTCCCAAGGGATACTTGTCCTCCTATACCTCATGTCCTTTTAAAAAGGGGGCAATAAAATCCAGAGGGAACTCAACACTGAGAGCAGTGCTCTGAAAAATCATGTGGCCATTATCCAGAAGTTTCTGGCCTAATAGAAGGAGGAGAAAATACATCAGTCTTGGTCCTTTTTGCCAGTCTAAACCCTGGAAATTAAACCAAAGTCTGGGTAACCACTTCCTTTCAGCATCTTTATTGCAGGGATGGGAAGGACCAAGGCAGAAGGAGATTAAGGAGATAAATACTGATTGTGCCTTCTTGGGTTGGAAATCCTGCTCTTTTCTCTGTGAGTAGAACAAAAAGGAAAATCAGTGGATGAAGCAAAAAAACATTAAAAGGTACAAAACGCACAGAAATCCATCCACAAAACTTCTGTTTCCAAGGATAAAGTCAAATGACCACCACAGCACATGGTGGCAATGCCAAGAGCAGCACCTCTGGGAGCCCTTGTGCTGTGCTGCTACAGATCCATCAGTAAAAACTGACCCTTGTCTCATTCCCTCCACTTCCCTCCTGCTCTTTTTCCTCACTTTGTCCCATCTGCAATTCCTTTCCCTCTTCTGAGAAGAGGCCAAGTGTCAACCTGAGAGGAAGTACTTTGGGAAGTCAAAAGGAAAGGCAGTGGAGCTTGCTTACACACACTTGACCAGAAAGCAGAAAGCTTCCCCAGCCTTTCAGCAAGCCTTCCCCTGGCTTCACTTTCATGATTAGCTTTGGCAGCTGCAGTGCTTTTTGTTCTTCATAAATCAGGCAGAGAGCTCCAGCAGCCCAAAGCTGGCCACGTGTCCCCAGCCATCAGCTGAAAGCAGGGAGCACCCCTGGGAACACAAATCCTGACCTTTAGAGGCCATGGAGAGCTATTCAGGGATTTAAAAAAAAAAAAAAAAAAAATCAAGAAGGAAGATCAGGAAAAAAAATAAAACAAAAGAAAACATTTAAACCCTTTTCTTATCACCTCTCTTAGGCTGTGTAACTCTGTACTGGGGCTGAAATCAATAGCTCACCCCCAGTTTGTGTTGGGTGGGGATGTGACCATACCAAAGATGTCCTGCCTATTATGTCTGGCATGAGATGGAGACCTTGCAGTTGCTCCAGGAGAGTGGGAAAGAAACTTTGTACCCTCCTACCCTCCGAGGTAGAGGAAGGAGGAAGCTTTTTGGTGGTGTTAATCTCAATGGCAATGAATCTGTCAGTAGCACATAACTCAGCAGCAGGGTAAAACAGAGGCAGTGGGAGCCAGAAGGGATGAGAGGAGTTGAGAGGCAGCCCCTCTGGGCTTGCTTTTCATCCTCTCCTTACCCTTGGAGGCGATTGGTTCTGGGGACAAGGTTTTCATGTTTTTTAGCACACCAGGACACCTTTGTGATAAGTAAATTATACCACTAGTGCAAGGGTTAGGATGTCAAGTCTTTAATAAAGGCATCCCACTAAGGAAAGAACTGGAGATGCACTCAGATTTTAGCACCTAAAAGAAGAGCTTCTCATTCTGTGAGCTGGCTATGTTGTTATGCATCTCCCAACTCTTTCCATAGAATCATAAAGTTATGGAATAATTACGTTGGGAAGGGACTGTAAAGATCATCAAGATCCAACCCCCTCCATGGGCAGGGACACCTCCCAGCAGACCAGCTTGCACAAAGCCTCATCCAACCTGGCCTTCAACACTTCCAGGGAAGAGGCATCAACAACCTCCCTAGGAAACCTATTCCAGAATCTGATTGCCTTCATGATGAGGAATTTTTACCCCATCCTGCTGCTCCCTCTGCTTTTGATGCAGCCAGGACATGGATGGCTGTGAGATCCCATTGCTGGCTTGTGTTGAGCTTCCCATCAACCAACACCCCCAGGTCTCTCTCCTCAGAGCTGCTCTCAATCCATTCTCCTCCCAGCTTGGAATTATGCTTGGGATTGCCCTGACCCAGCTGCAGGACCTTTTCCCATATTTTCCCACAACCTAAATGCAAGTTCTGCCAAGACCAGTTCTGCCAAGACCCAGGGCTCACAAGAGCTGAAACCCAGTGTGATGTCTCCAAAAAAGAAACTAGAAGAGGCTGGAAGTGTTGCCTACATCTGAGGGTCCTGGAAGGTCCAATATAAACTCAGGAAACTCCTACCAGGGAACCACTGCTAAAGGTGACTGAAGATCTGCAAAAGTCAGGGGGAAGCTGATGTGAAATAAGAGAGGCTTCACAGCTTTTTGCAAGCTTGAGAAAAATGATGTGAGAGGAAAAAAAAAACCCACAGGTTCTGAATTTCTGCCTCTAATCAACCCCGTGCTAAAAAAAAATTAAAAAAAATTAAAAAGTCCCTTTCCATTTGCAGTGAATTGTAGCCACTCAGGTGTTGGGAAGTGTATTTTTTATTCTGTAGTTCACCTAGAGTGGAGGAAACACAGGATGCTATTTTCTGCTAACTGCAGTGATTTAAGCAGCTACATTTGCTGCTGGAGACTGTTGGAGGGCTTAGGGATGCAGAGTGGGCTTTAGACACTTTTCTCTCATTTTAGACTCTTTTTTGAACAGGAACAATTATCTGAGAGGGTAAATGACTGACTGTTTCCCTCCCTTTTGTAAATTAACTAAAAGCTTGGGAATTTGTTCCCACTGGAAAAGCTGTTATGACAATTTTCAGCACAATTTTAGGATATATTCTTGTAATGAATCCTGGTGGTTTTATGTAAAAATTAGAAAAATTTATTATAAAAATTGTTTATTATAAAATTATAAAATACTATGTAAAAATAATAATGATGTAAGAAAAGTCACAAATGATGAAATAAAAAAAAAAAAGAGTGGATCGTGAAAAATCAAGATTTGGGGATTCCATTTTTCAATTCCCTCTTAAATCAGGATCTCTGGTGAGTGACCAGCTGCAATTATGAATTCTATTTATGCAGCCATAGAGCCTCTGAGGGTCTTTCCATTCTAGAGAACTCTTTGCCCAAGATGCTCTTCCAGCATCATTTGAAAACACAATAGTTCCCCAGACACCATTTTGTCTGCAAAGTGACTTAAACTTCCTATTAATTGCCTCAGATCTTCAGCCCGTGTACAGCTGTCTTCTGTTTCTCTAAAACGGTGTGAGAAATGGGGATACTAAAATAATATCACCAAAAATCATAATATTTCCCATCTCCCTAGTTCTCTAGAGCCCTGAATTTCCAACTCTCTTTCCTACTTCATGGTAAAAAGCCATTTGCAGCAAGGGAATCCTATTCTAGCATCCTTCAACCAAATATTTTGACTTGGTGTAGGGGTGGGTTACAAATCTGCTTTTACAAGGGCTGAGTTGCTCCAGCTTTAGTTTTATGATGCTGAAGTAGTAGCTGAAGGATGGCTTTTGAGGTTACAGCACCTATTAATCTCATTTTGGGAACTGGGAAGCTGCTTTAAACATGGTTCTGGCCCCCAGCCATGGGCTTCAAGTCTTTTTTGGACAGTGTTAGTTTCTTCTTTTGTCTGGACAGCACCCTGAAAGGTTCATGACTGGGGCTGGGAAGAAAAAAATACAATAAATGTATTTTTCTTTTTCCTGTTCTGTGCGTTATTGGCATTATTATGAGGCTGAACTCATTCATGTTTGAAGAAACCTTTGAAAGCCACCAGCAAAATGTTCCACTGGGTCCTGCTGACATTGGAGTGCTTCGTTTCCATCAAATTCCCAAATGTGAGAGAGCTGTTAGGAAGCTGAAAGGAAGAGAGGGAATCTCCAAAGAACCCCCCAGACCCCACTGACTTTCAGAATCTACGTAAATCAGGGAATTGAGTGGTAAAAAAATCCCTCAGCTGATGGGGGGGTGAAGTTTGCTTGATGGGAAACACCAGAACCTTCAGATGGGAGGGAAACACTTTCAAGCTGCTTTCCAAGCAGCAGAATACACAGGAGGTATGGGAACTGGCAGGCAAAATTCTGATATATATGGGCTGCCCTCTGATTTCCCTTTCTTTTGGGCCAACTCTTCCCTGGATGACTGCAGGATGTCTTACCACAATCCCTTTTTTTTGGGTTTGTTTTTTTTTTAATTTTCTCTGGCCTGTGCTGAACAAGGTCAACCTCAATGAAAAGTTTCACTGAAGACCTCCACGAAACACCTTTCTGGTGGAGAAAGTTGTGCTGGGGATGCAAGAAATGGCAGATTTCCCTCTGAGTCAGAGCTGGATTGGTCCAACTGGCCAGGAGGAAGGAAGTTTGAGCTATGGAGTAAAGAGCAAGAGAGACTTTAGGGTATTTCCTATCCAGCCAGGTTTCAGATTTAAGAAGGGGTGCCAATGTCTTGTCCAACCCACATCCCAAAATCTCCATCTGTTGTCAGTGTAACCTGACCATCACCACACAAATGTCCTGTTGTGTCACCTCAGCAGGGTGGGATATAAAAAACCCTGAGTAATTTCACCCCAAGCAACTGGTAAAAGAGAATATTTAAGGTCAGAGAATTCTCACCTCACTTCAGGCTCTTCATGGAGGAGGTTAATTGCTCTCTAACTAGAAACAGGAAAAAGAGGGAGGAAAAAAAACTTCCAGATGGCAAAGCCAGGCTGGAGGTCTTCATTAGCTTTGAGGTTTGATAACCTCATTTTTTCTAGTCCAAATCCAAGGCAAGGAGCCAGGAGTTCAAGACACTAAAGCTCAGATATAATTTAATCTCTGCTTGATTGATCCTATTGATTCAGAGAAAGGTCTCTTGGTTACCTTAAATCATATTATCTCCTTCCCTGTTTTCTGGGAAATCTCAGGTTGGTTGTACATCCTTTGCCTCAAATTTTTGGGAGGGTGCAAGAAGCTGGAGTGTTTGGGGCTGTTGCACAATCTGTATTTCTTAGATCTAACTATGACTGCACAGAACCAGAGCAGAAAACCACCTGGAGTCCCAAGTAGGATACAAAAGCTTCCCAGAGATAATGCTCATGTCAGAAAACTTTTAACTGGTTTGCAGAATCATGGTCTTGGAGTGTTGCACTTTCTCACTCCAAAGGGTTATATTTCTGCAGCAGATAAAATGAACCTGGTGGGATTCATCCTCCCTTGGCTTCTCTACAAGCTGCACCAGCAGGAACATGGACTAAAAGAAGCCAAAAACAAGCTTCAGGCTTTGAAGCAGAAATTCTGTAGACACAGAGCATTAATTGATCTATTTATGGATTTCACCAAGAGGTTGGGAGGTGTAAGAATAAAGGGTGGTGGTAAAGGGAGAGAGGCAAATTTGGGGGGACAAATTTGGGGATTCAGTATAATTGATCTGGACTAAGAATCATCAGCTAGACTGAAAAGAGCTTTACACTGAAGGTGTAATTCAGTTTATAAAGCTTGGCAGACTCAAACTGGAGGAGGCAGCACTAAACCCAATAAAAAGCAAACATCACAAGTGCATCCAGGAGATCTTCACAGGAAGCTCCAGCAATCCATCCAGCTAAAGAGTAGTTCCAGGGGACAAAATCTGACAATGCCCCTCCTTTTAGTATCTGTCCTCATAGGCACAATTCCACTGAATTAAATTTAAAAAAAAAAATATTAAAATAAGTTATATTTGAGGCTGTTCTGCTGAGTCCAACCAGTGAGTCTATAAGCAAGCACCAAGCTCAGCAGCAGCATCCTTCATGTCTCATCTTCCCCTTTTATTGGCAATTTCTGTTTCCAGGTAGAATGAAAAAGTCTGGATTAAAAGAACCAGGTTCCTCCTCTGATCTAATGTAGATGAAGTCACACCAGGGTTTTAGTTGGAGTTTTTTTTGAATTACCCCAAAAAATCTGCTTTATAACCTGTGCTACACACCATGTCTCAAGGATGTAGGTAGTTTAAAGATGATGTCAAAAATAAAAAAACCTAAAACACATTTTCCTTTCTTTTTTATTTTTCTGTCTTCCAATTCTTTATGAATTCTTTCTTCTTCTTCTATTCTTCCTATTCTTTATGATTAAATTCTACTGCTAATGAGATTTACACAATAGTTGCTTGAAGTATAATGTAGAAAGTCATGTGCCAGACTTTCAGTCCCTTCTTTCATGTTCCTATGGGCACTGAGAAAATAATTCACTTTTTATGGGAATCCAAAATTAGATAGAATCACAGAATCCTAGAATGGGCTGGGTTGGAAGGGACGTCAGAGCTCATCAAGTCCAACCCTTGATCCACTCCCCCCGTGGTTCCCAGCCCATGGCACTGAGTGCCACATCCAGGCTCTTTGGAAATATCTCCAGGGATGGAGAATCCACCCCTTCCCTGGGCAGCCCATTCCAATGCCTGATCACCCTCTCCAGAAAGAAATTCTTTCTGCTGTCCAACCTAAACCTCCCCTGGCACAACTTGAGACCTCTTGTGCCCTCTTGTCTTGCTGAGAGTTGCCTGGGAAAAGAGCCCAACCCCCCCTGGCTCCAACCTCCTTTCAGGGAGTTGGAGAGAGTGATGAGGTCTCCCCTGAGCCTCCTCTTCTCCAGCCTCAACACCCCCAGCTCCCTCAGCCCTTCCTCACAGGACTTGTGCTGGATCCCTTCCCAGCCTCCTTGCTCTTCTCTGGACCTGCTCCAGCACCTCAATCTCCTTCCTGAGCTGAGGGGCCCAGAACTGGACACAGGACTCAAGCTGTGGCCTCCCCAGGGCTGAGCACAGGGGCAGAATCCCTTCCCTGGACCTGCTGGCCACGCTGTTCCTGAGCCAGCCCAGGATGCCATTGGCCTTCTTGGCCACCTGGGCACACTGCTGCCTCCTCTTCAGCTTCCTGGCAATCCAGACTCCCAGCTCCCTTTCTGCCACTCTGTGCCCAGCCTGGAGCTCCCCATGGGGTTGTTGTGGCCAAAGTGCAGGACCCGGCACTTGGAATGTTGAACCTCATCCCGTTGGGATCAGCCCAACATGTACCTAGGGCAAGCATTACAAAGGGTAAAATCAGTTGGGCATCTATTTCCTTGGACAACTCTCAGAGAGTGGTGTAGGGGGGTGAATAACAACTGGAAACCAAAAGGGATGCTCAGCTTGCAGGGAGGTGAAGGAAAAAAAACAGAACATGGGCAAGGCAGAGTATTCCATGCTAAACATTCCCAAGACAGTGCTCAGTGGGCTTTAAAGTCCAGTTAAAACTGAAAAAGGGGGAAAGAGAAGGGAAAAAAGGATAAAAAAAGAAAAACAACCAGAAGAGGAATGTTGCTGATGTCTGTTTTCCCATTTGGTATTGACCAGGGGGAAAAAATATAAAGAAAAAAAAAAAGAAAAATAGGAAAGGGGAAGGGGGAAGGGGAAGGGGAAGGGGAAGGGGAAGGGGAAGGGGAAGGGGAGGAAGGGGAAGGAAAGGAAGCGGAAGGGGAGGAAGGGGAAAGAAAGGAAGGAAAGGAAAGGAAAGGAAAGGAAAGGAAAGGAAAGGAAAGGAAAGGAAAGGAAAGGAAAGGAAAGGAAAGGAAAGGAAAGGAAAGGAAAGGAAAGGAAAGGAAAGGAAAGGAAAGGAAAGGAAAGGAAAGGAAAGGAAAGGAAAGGAAAGGAAAGGAAAGGAAAGGAAAGGAAAGGAAAGGAAAGGAAAGGAAAGGAAAGGAAAGGAAAGGAAAGGAAAGGAAAGGAAAGGAAAGGAAAGGAAAGGAAAGGAAAGGAAAGGAAAGGAAAGGAGAAAAAAAAAGTCACCACCCAGGCCCTTTTTCTGATTAGTAAAATGTGATGGAAATTTCATATGTTGTCTCAGCTCTTAAACACTTCTCAGCCACATCTGGCACTGTGAGTTCCTTCCAGCTTCTTTATGTTCACAAGGAGAACATTTTTTCCAGCCCTGTCAACAATTATTGTTTCCCCCATGGGGAGGTCAGAGCTTGTCCCTCACTTCAGTCACAAAAAAAGCTTTGAAGTGCCTCCTTGGTCATTATTTCATTTCTTGGTGCCTGTCCCAGCAGAACGAGGACACAGAGGAGACCTGGACCTTGATTTCTTCTCTTCCAGAAGTAGATGAGGAGCTGCTATTGAAATAGAACCAAATTTCCTCGAGGGTAAGTGGCAGCAGGGATGCACATCTCACCTCAGGGGTGGTTTGTACCCTCCTGGCAAGGCAGAGGATGCAGGAGAAATGAATCAGTGCCTTTGATTCTGAGATTTTGGCTCCCTTTTACCCCTCCTTTTGATCTCAGGGTTTGTTTGCAGAGAGGAGATGTTTTTATGGGCTCTTGATGAGCTTGGATGACTTCCCATTGGAGGCTGGGGGACTGGGGGTGGGGAAGGAGAACAAAACCCAAGCAAACCCCAGAGGTCTAAGGCCCAAACTGGAAGAGCCACAGGTGAGGCAGATATCATGTCCTCAGAAAATGAAGGGAAAACAACCACATCTTTTATTTAGGCAATAAAAAGCAGCTTTAGGAGCCCTGCCAGCCCCTGGTCAAGCTCTCTCCAACCCCAGGAGTAGTACATGAGTAGTACATGAATAGCACTACATAGCTGTACATGAGCAAGACTTTTGGTTCAGTGTCTCCTTCCTCTTCATAAAGTTAATTTTGAGCTCTCTGACTGGTCCTGATCCAGCCCTTAACCAGAGTTTAAGAAAGGAAGACAGCAAGGTAAAGTGATGCATCCAAGGCTGCAGTGAAAATCAGGATCAAAGGCAACAACCAGCACCAAACTCTCCTAATGCCCTCATTCTGATTTCAGAATTTACACTGTCTGGTCCTAATTCTTTCAGAGTACTAAGGAGAAGAAAATTCCCTTTTTCAAGAGCAGATCTCTTCAGGTCTACCCGGCTATTCCTCATTTTTATGATTTTTCCAGAGGCATTTGGAGGTGAAGATGATCAGGGAAGGTTGACAAGAGAGAGCTCTGCCAGTGATGCCATAGGAGAAGTTCTCCTCTCTGCCAGCACCCAGCCCATCACCCTGCATCATAATAACTGCAAGCAGAACCATCAGAGAGGTCAGCAGGTGATCTTGGAAGGAAAAAGGGATTGCTCTGGACTTATCACCAAGATGCTGAGGTTGGAGGTGGTTTCTGGAGACAAATCAGAGAATCATTCACCTCTCCTGGGCAGACAGACTGAGAGAGTTGGGGTTGTTCAGTCTGGAGAGGAGAAGGCTCCAAGGAGACCTTAGTGTGGCCTTCCAGGATCTGAAGGGGCTACAGGAAAGCTGGGGAGGGACCTTTTAGGATGTCAGGGAGTGACAGGACATGGGGAATGGATCCAAACTAGAGGAGGGGAGATTTAGATTGGATGTTAGGAAGAAGTTCTTCCCCATGAGGGTCGTGAGAGCCTGGCACAGGTTGCCCAGAGAGGTGGTGGAAGCCCCATCCATCCCTGGAAGTTTTGAAGGGACAGGGCTGTGAGCAACCCCATGGCAGGGGGTTGGAATTGGATGATCTTAAAGCTCCCTTCCAACCCTGAAAATGCTATGAATCACAGAATTGAGGGGTTGGTCAGTCAGTGGAGGGAGCAGAGGGAAACTGTGCTGTGCTCAGCAGTTTTCAGCAGTTTTCAGCTCATCCTTTCAGCCTTGAGCACTGATGGAGAGGAGGCACTCACCTCCTTTCTGAGCTCACCCAAGTTCTATGTGACACCCAGATCCTGCAAGGGCTGCTGGGGCTTCTGCTGAAGTCTTGGATGCCCAGACAGAAGTTAGTGAGGGCAAACGAGGTCAGAAGGCTTTGCCTTGCCTTGGAAGTGCCCATTTCTCTGCACTGCTTATAAAGAGGTGTCCGGGGTGTCTGACTCAGCTGGAATCTTCTATCCTGTACACAGAGGATTAAATGACATCCCAGGATGAAAAGGGAGGCCTGAACTTAAAATACAGCTCAGCCTTGCAGTCTTTGATGTTTTCAGTAATCAGATGGACGTGTGTCACCACTCCTTGTTGGAAATGCTCCTGTATCCTGATTGATAACAAAAAATACCCTTCTGCTGACTCTCTTCCACCTCCAGATCTGCCTCCTTCAGTGGTTAGAAAGCAGCATGGTAGGGATGTAAGCAACCCCAGCCACCCAGTGAGCCAGCTTTAGTCAACTGGAGATGCTCTGGTTCCTAGAAAGGTGTTGGAAAGCCCTTATCACAGCTGTACCTGGCTGCACAAGGAGAGGAGTCTGGGAGGTTGAATTCCATCCATTAGAAAGGAGAAGAGCTCAAGTTCCTTGAGAGAGTCCAGGACATGAGTGGGGAGAGAGAGACAAAGCTAAACTTGACCAAAGGCATGAAAAAAAATGCAAATTTGGCACAAGGCAAAAACTCTTGGAGAGCAGAGCTGGGCACCCAGGGTTTTACAAGTTAAAAGCAAAGGAAATTTTTTTCCAAAGATCAAAACTTTGTCTCTTCCCTTCTTATCATTGGGCACTGCTCAAAGAAAGACCTTTTGCTGCAATCTTCTCCTTCCTTCCTTCTCTCCAAATTAGCTGTACACAGTATTTTCTCACTAACAAATGTAAAATCTGCTGCAGGTTATTCCAATTTTTTAGATTAGCATCAAGACCAGACCAGGCTATTGCAAAGATCATTTTCTTTACTCAGGTGAGATATCCTGCTTTTTATTGCTCAGCCTTCTAGTAGATCAGATCAGTTATTTGGTTTTAGGGTTCTGCAGAAGTTCTTGCTGCAATGCCCATCCCTAAATCTCCAGGTGGGAAGAGATTACCATTTATATTACTTTATTATGGAGTTTTTTTTGAGGGTTTTTTTTTTGGTTTTTTGTTTTTGTTTTTGTTTGTTTGGTTTGGTTTTTTTGTTTGTTTTTTTTTGGTTTGCTTTTTTAATTTTGTTTTTCTGGTTTGTTTCTTTTTTTCCTTTGTTGTTGATTGTTTTGTTTTGTTTTTTTTTTAAAGAATCTGTGACCCAGCAGGATGTTAATGATGGATTTCTACTTTACACAGAATAGGCAGGGAATGAGAAGTTAATTAAAGCTCTCTCCATCCTGTTCTCATCTCCAGGTAGCCAAACAAACCTGGCATCTCTTTACTTTCCTATATTTAGAGCAGGTAGGAGCACGGATGTTATTAATCTGAGAAATGATACCCTGATGATAATATTTTGTGTTTGTTTAGCTGTCTGTTGGTACCTACCCACCTACTCTTCCACCCACTGGATGTCCCCCAGTGATTAAGCATTTCCCAGGGCTCCTTTTTGAACTATTGGCAGCATCTATTAATGACAATTAAATAGAGGGGGGCAAAATTAATCCAGGAGGCACCCACTGACCACATCTACACCACACAGCACCTGGTTACAGGGCTGATTTTGCTGATGAACTCAAGTCATCCTTCTTGTTCTTTGTTCAAAGTGCCTGAAATAGTCTGAAGGGTTTGCTGTGGTCCAACAGTGGTGTTATCAGAAGAAAAAGAAGCAATAAACAGATTTTCCTTCCTGTGGGGTTGTCCTGGCTTGGGCCAGGATAAAGGGGATTTTCTGTCTGGTACTTTTGCTTTCAGCTCAGTCTCTTGTCAGGAGCTGCACTGCTGAAATGAACAGCAAGTTTCTCAGGCAGTGGCTGCTCTGGGACTGATAACTCTGGGTGTTTATAGTTACAGCTGGGAATGGGCTGCAGAACCAGGGACACTGCTCAGCTCTGAGGAACATTTTGCCCTCCAGAAGGAATAAAGAGGTCCCACCTGAAACCTCCTTTGGGGAGGAAGGGACAAGATAGATGCCAGAATTGACCAAACAGAGGATTCCATCCCATACACCTCATACTCAGGAGAAATTTGAGGCATCACCAGAGTCAAACCCCTTCCTGCTTCCCCTTCTTCCCCTGTCCCTGTTTGCTTCAGCATCCTGGGAGGATTCCATCCCTTCCTCTGCCTGTGCTCCTGATCCATCCCAGCCTGAATCTGTGTGTTCCTGCCTCCAGCTCCCAACTGCTGCTGACCCCAGGATTCCAGCCTGGACTTTCCCAGGTCTGCCCTGCAGCCTCAGTGGAGATTTGAACATTACTGGGGTGGAAAGGGGGAGGAACATGGGATCAACTTTCCTTTATATTTGTATAGATTTAGTCATTTTTCCTATTTATCATTCCTGTTTCATTAAAGCTGTGTAGTTTAGTTCCCAACCCATCAGTCTCTCTCCCTTATTCTCCCTCCTTTCTTTATCAGGGAGGAGAGGGGAATTAATAGAGAGGATCTGTTATTGAGTTTAATTGCCAGGCCAGTGTTAAACCCTGGCAGGAGTATGACAAGAGGACAAAGAGTTTGAGGATGAAAATCTTTCTAGGCTGGCACTGGGGGATTGTAGGATGGACTCTTGCTCGTTTTGCTTGTGATCACTGGGGTGTACTGTTCTGAGCTGTGTCTGGACCTTGTCTCAGAGAGGTCTGTGGGCCAAAAAATCCCCAGCTGAGTGTTTGAGCTTGTTTTCTAACTCTTGCCATCACAAACATGATTTTTAGGGCTCCACTTTTCAGAAGCTGGGTGTACAGTATTGAATTTAAGACTGCTGCCTTTAGAAGCCTCTTTTAGGTTTCAAATAGAGGAAGCTGCTTCTTCTTAAGCCCCTTGCTAGAGCTGTGAATACCTGTAAGTATTAGGGAGAAAAAAAACCCTCACTCATGGAAGTTTTTCTCTTTGCAACATGAAATCCTTTTTATCCATCAGTAAGTGGCAAATAAAGCAGAATAATTTTAGTTAGCAGTGAAGATGCTGGGCCTTGACAGCTCTTAGATTTAAGAATTGAAGTATTTAATTTAATTTAAATATTTAAATTGTCCCCAAGCACTCCCCTCCTCTCTCTGCTCTCCTAATCCCTCACAACCCTCTGGGAACAAATGGTCTCAAGCAACCACTTGATCCTTGCATCCTTCTTTGCTCCCAGTTTGAGCAGCAGCCAGGACATCTGCCTCTCAACCTCTGCCCTTCAAGCAGGTGTTTGACTTGTTGATAAAAAAACTTCTGCCCAGCTAAAGCTGACTCACAGCCAGCAGAGTAAAGAGGAGATGGTTTATCACCTTCAGCCATAATATAAACCAAGCCCTTTCCCCTGGAACTGGAAATGGTCCCATTTCAGCCTTGGTGTTTGTGTGAGGGTTGCTTCAGTCTTTAAACAAAGATGGAAATGGCTCTTGCAGCACAGGATGTAGGGAAGTGAACATATGAGTTTCTCCAGGTTGCACATCCTGGTTTTTTGGCTGACTGGAGGAGGAAAAGCTGCAAATGGGTTGCTGCTGTCATCCTGGCACTGTACCTCAGAGTTTACACCACCTGAAATTCTCTACCCTAGAACCATGTTCGTTTCAGCACAGAGCAAAAGCTTCATCCTCAGAAAATCCCATTTTTTTTCAGTGTAGGTTGCCAGCAGGAGAAACCAAAGATCCAATTTCATCCTACAGAATCTGATCATCTGGAAGAGTTTCAAACCCCTTCTGTCCCACATAGGGATGTTGGGACATCCAAAGACCTTGGAGGAAATAATGGATCCCTTCAGTATGTCAGTTTTACTCTTGGCCACCTCATTCACTGAAAATCCTTGACAGCAAACAGATGGGAAATCAGGAGACAGGGTAGAAAGTAATGGAATTTGCCTTCATTGGATTCCACCTCTTATGCTGCTTTAATTGGCAGAGATAGGAACTGAAGTCATCACTTGATGAGATCAGGCTTTGCTGAAATTTTCTGCCTTATCTGGCACACAATCTTATTCAGTTTGATTTTAGCAAGAGATCAGGAATTAGGGAACATAATGAGATTTTATGGTCTAGACAAAACAAGCCAGAGACCAAGGATGCCAAGGAAAGGAGGAGGGACTGGGACAAGGAGTGTTCAATATGTGACCAAAGACAGAACTCAGGGAAATGTCTGGAAGCTGAATCAGGGGAGGTTTAGGTTAGATATAAGGGAAGTTTTTCACCCAGTGTGTGGCTGAGCAGTGGAAAAGCTCCCCAGGGATGTGGTCACAGCACCAAAGTTGCCTGAGTTCAAGAAGTGTTGGGATGATGCTCTCAGGCACCTGGGGTGATGCTGGGGGTGCCCTGCACAGGGACAGGAGTTGGAATTGTTGATCCTGCTGGGTCCCTTCCAACTCAGAATACTCTTTGACTCTATTATCTCAACTTGCAAGGAGCTGCAAATCTGATTATTACTCACAGCAAAGTTTCATCACCCCATACACATTTTGGTTCAAGTCTTGGAGCTGCAGACTTTATCCCTCTCAGCTAGAGGACTGGGCTAAGTTCATTTGCTGCTCTGCCTTATCCAAAGTCAATGCTCAGATTTGGAGCTCTGGTTACAACTATTCCCTGGGACCAGTCAGAGTCCAAACCTGTCCCCTGCCTAAGTTTAAATCCACTGAGGGAAAGGAAATTCTGATTTATTCCCTCCTTCTCCACTTTGGGATTTTCAAAGGGCTTGATTCACCATTTTGGCATCTCTGTGTTGTGCTGAAGTCATTCTCCTGGTTTCTCTGGCACCAGAATGAGTTCAACCAGTGTTTAATTTTATGGCTGTTTCTCTTCCTACTTTTCCCCATATCCCATACCCTAAAGGTTGGTGTGATACCTCTGGTTACTGTAATGTCAGTGATGTCCAAGCCACTGGGTACAAAACCATCACATGAACCTTGCCCCATGTTCTATATCAGAGAGGGTTTGAAGGTAACTTCACCCAGCTCCTCCCAAGATACCCTTCCCATATGATCCCACCTACAAACTGGAAATATTCTTCTTCATTTACCTAAGCACTTGGATCTTCCATCCTCTTCCTCTTATCAAAGGCCTCTTTCACTTTTTCATCCCTTTTTTCCCACCCTACGACTTTGGTGCTCATCTTCTTCTTTGAAGTTCACCCCCAGCATTTGTCCTTCCTTCTCCTTTGCTAAACTGAATAAGCCAAAGAACTGCCAATTTTCCTTGGTAAAAGAAGCTCTCCAGGAATTTGATCCCAGCAGGATTTATGATCTCCAGCCACCCCTGACATAACTCAGCCTGACTGAAGATGAGCTGGTCACCCCCAGCATTTCTCCTTCCTTCTTTGCTAAACTGAATAAGCCAAAGCCTTGTCAATTTTCTTTGGTAAAAGAAAGGGTTTGGCCATTGCTCTTATCAGAGAACAGCTACAGGGACTCTGAAGACCAATTCTTCTCCCTGGGACAAGAAATCTATGAAAGGACTCATTCACAGTTAATTATGGCAGCATAACAAGATGAGATGAGTTGGCCAAGGTTATGAATCCCTGGCAAGGTCAGTAATGGAATATCAGAGTCCCTGTTTTGTTGGTTTTGGGTTTTTTGGGGGTGCAGGTGGTTGAGATTTTTTTATTTGGTTTGGTTTATTTCCCTCTAGTGTTCTACATACTTTTATGGCTCATCAACATCGTCCTTGGAGCCATCCAGAATCCCAAGGGGATTCCTGTCTGGTCAAAACACACAATTCCTTTACCTGTGTTCCAAACCAGTTGGCCATCAGCTCAGGTCTGTCCACCAGAACTGTGCTAAAAAGCCAGAAAATATTCAATAAAACCTTCAGCACTGCTGAAGTGTCTACCCAGTGTGTCTCCAGAGGATCTGGAGGTGGGATAGAGCCTGTTCACACCTGTTTTTAAAACACCATGACAACAAAATCTACATTTGCAACCAAAACTGAATCCCCATCACCTGCCACTGGACTCCTCTCTCGACTGTCAGAAATGAAATTGGATCTTTTCCTTCTCTCTCCCTGTCTTTTTCTTTTTCTCTATTTTTTTTTTCCCCCAGATGCTTAATGAGTATTTTTTAACCTGCTTGGTACATGTTGAAATCAGTCTGTTATAGAAACCAGATTATTTTTTCTTCCCAGTTCAAATAGACTTCTAAAGAGTTTCTGGACTTCACAGCTTGGTTTATATGACAAATTATGAGTGTTTTTTCCTTCCACACTTCTTTTCATTCCCCTTTCTGATCATCTTGGCAAAAAACTATGGAATCTGGGGAAGACAGAAGGGTCCATCTGGAGGAAGTTCTCCTGGCCTTACTTCAAGGAGAGCTTGCATGTCAGAGGAATAAAGGAGGCATCAAAATATCTGGTGATGGATTTATGGCATCAACATCTACCCAGCCTGGAGATACATGTAGCAGCAGCTCATCCACCCAAGTGAGGTGATCCCAAGGACATCTATGCGAGAGTCTATTGGGAAATGAACGTTTTTCCTGCCTTGTCTGAAGTCACCATCTGGAAAAAAAACCACTTGTCCTCTCCTTCAAGAAGGATGGATTTGAATCTCTTGTGGTTTCTAGTGTCCCTGCCTTTTTTCTGGCAATCAGCAAGGTCCAGGTGTCCCCCAATGGCATCAGAATCTACTTGGGTAGAGGTGAGTATGAAACTTTGGGACTAATTTCATTTCTTTAATGTGAGAACATCCATAATTATAAATAAATAGATATAAAAGTTTAGAGAGAGGTCCATCTGCAAAGCTTCCTTCTAGCATTGCTCCAGACAAACCTGCAATTGCTTCTCTTCTGCCCAAAAAAAAAAAAAAAAAAAAAAAATTGGGAGGGAGAAGAAGTGAAAATAATGAGAAGCAGGAAGAGATTTTAGGTGCTGCTCAGAGCTCACGTTTCACCTCTTCTCCTGAAAGCTCAGCACAAAGGGACCATAGAGGTGACCTCGTCTGCATTTATTGGCAATGAGAGAAAATCTCCTACTCAGGAGTAAAAATCTGGGTTCCCAGATCTCCACTCAGCTCACAGCAGATCAGTAACTCTGTGCTAAGAAATTGGGAGGAAAAAAGCCTTTTTTTGCTGTTGGGGTTGAAGATGGCTTTTCTGTCTGAATATCTTCAGTTCAAGTATAAAACCAAAAAGAAAAGGATAAGACATCAGCCCAAGCTTTGATCCAGACCTCCCAAGGGCCTCATGGAACTGATAAGACCTCAGGTCCAGCTTTGATCTAGACCTCCCAAAAGTCCTATCTGACTTTAAGCAAATAATTTCACCTCCACACATTAATACCTCCCAGTGGAAAATTGCCCTAAAATGATTTTCCACTCATCCTCTTCCTTGTTGTGTCTAATAGAGTTGGGGGAGGGTGAAAAATATTCATCCCAGGCAAGCCAAAATATTTCACTAATTTCAGCTCCACTGCCAAATTATCATTTGCTCAAGAAGCTCTGAACCAACAGTCTGGAGCTTTTTTAGAATATTTTCAACATCCATCTGTCACTGTTGATTAAATGTCAGTAGATGTCCTCTCTATCAGAAGGACTGGATGCCATCTCCTCAGGACACTTCTAACCCTCTCCAACCCAAATAGATATTTTTGGAACCAGTTGTAATATTTCCATGACACGACGTTTGGGTAAAAGTTTCCATTATTTCAAAGATACTCTTTAATTTGGAATTTTTCTTCCATCTCCTGGTACAAATTATCCTGCAGATAGAAGCGTGGATTTCAAGAAAGAAAAATAAGAATAAAAAAGCTTCTGGTGTATAAGTTGGATTTCCTTGTTTTAACTTTTTATCTTGCTAGAGTCAAATATATCTGGACTCACCAAAATCTTTTCCTCTGCAGTTTTAGGAAATTTATAGCAAAGCAAAAAAATTTTCACTTGTCACTTGGCTCTGACAAAGGAAATCCAATTTTCTGTATGATGCAGAGTAAGTCTGAATCCAGGAGCTGTCTGTTCCTATAAGATCCCTCCAACCTTTCTGTATAGGGGAGAGAGGTATCATTTCAGGAAGTTCTTCTTGCTGGTGTTACTGCAGAATTTGGGGAGGAAAGATCTGAAACATTTTAGATGACAAACTCTTGCTCTTCTAATTAGAAAAATGTATTTTTTTCTTCAAACTCATCATTCATTCTTTATATATAAGTAAACCCAGCATCTATGTCCTTTGACAGATACATACTGATATAAATCACCACTCTGGAAACATTTTCTATCATCAGTACCTAAGTTTACTAATTTTAAATTTCAAATATTTATTGTCCCTTTAATTCAAAACAAGGACAAAAATTTCCTTTTTCTTTTTTAAGACTTTGTTTTAAAACAATATAAAGACAAAGCCAAGAGTTTTAATGAAGTTACAAGGACTATATTCCTTATTGCTGCTATTATCTTGTTATTTATCCATTTATTTTCCATACAGATCACTTCTGAAATGAGGACTTAAGTGTTCATTTTTAGCAGAGTGACCAAATGAGAACAGTATCTTCTGGAAAACATCTTAGCTGCTCAACCAAAACTCATCTGTCAAAATTTTAGAAGTGCAGAGCTGCCTCAAATTGTGTGCAATAATATTTGTACTTCTTGTCCAGGCAGGTGGTAAGCAATATATCTTTTGGGATATGCTTGCCTTCAGCTATCATCACATAGTGCATTAGTTGCCTTAAATCATGTGTAATTTGGCAGAAGCTATTGATATGTGTCAGCAAGCCATTCATTCTGCTTCAGCCTTGCCTGATTAGGAAAGATGCTTTCCTACAGCTAAAAAATTCTGGTTTTTAAGGGATAGATCTTACACTCTCCTCCAATCTCAGCCCAACGTGGCTCTGGAAAATCTGGTACACAAAATGTTATTCTTAGTTGCTTCTTTTAGGAGTGTTTCTCTTTGCACAGAAGAGTGGCCTGGGCTGTTGAAGTTTTGCACAGTTCCCAGTTTCAGCCAGTTTGAAATGGGGAAGCATGGAGGAGATGTTACAGTAACCAGTGAACACATTGGCAAGGAGAGGCTGTCACTGAAATATAGGACTTTGTCAGGTGTGGCTGCAAAAGGAAAAAATCTCAAAAAAAAAAATCCCAAAATTTTAAGTGAAACATCAACAAGTAAAATCTCATCAGTGTCTTGCAACCCAGCTTTAAAAGCACAGGAATACCACATGGTGGTCACTGATGGAGAAGATGTGACATGGAATGGCAGCTGCAAAAATGGTGATGGCAACCTAACTCATCAGTGCAAGGTGAAAAATAAGCATGAAGAAATCCTGTGGCTTTTTTATGACCTCATAAAAACATGAACAGGAGCCAGCAGTGTGCCCAGGTGGCCAAGAAGGCCAATGGCATCCTGGGCTGGCTCAGGAAGAGCGTGGCCAGCAGGTCCAGGGAAGGGATTCTGCCCCTGTGCTCAGCCCTGGGGAGGCCAGAGCTTGAGTCCTGTGTCCAGTTCTGGGCCCCTCAGCTCAGGAAGGAGATTGAGGTGCTGGAGCAGGTCCAGAGAAGAGCAAGGAGGCTGGGAAGGGATCCAGCACAAGTCCTGTGAGGAAGGGCTGAGGGAGCTGGGGGTGTTGAGGCTGGAGAAGAGGAGGCTCAGGGGAGACCTCATCACTCTCTCCAACTCCCTGAAAGGAGGTTGGAGCCAGGGGGGGGTTGGGCTCTTTTCCCAGGCAACTCTCAGCAAGACAAGAGGGCACAAGAGGTCTCAAGTTGTGCCAGGGGAGGTTTAGGTTGGACATTAGAAAGAATTTCTTTAGGGAGAGGGTGATCAGCCATTGGAATGGGCTGCCCAGGGAAGGGGTGGATTCTCCATCCCTGGAGATATTTCAAAAGAGCCTGGATGTGGCACTCAGTGCCATGGGCTGGGAACTGCAGCGGGAGTGGATCAAGGGTTGGACTTGATGATCTCTCAGGTCCCTTCCAACCCAGACAATTCTATGATTCTATGATACGAAAGATCTTCTTGCCTGTAAGTTCACAGAATCTTAGAATCCTCATGGTTGGAAAGGATCTTCAAGATCATCCAGTCCAATCATCAGCCCTGCACCTCCTTAACCACTCAATCATCTCCCAAAGCACCACATCTTCCTTTTTTTGTAACACCTCCAGGGATGGTGACTCCACCACCTCCCTGGGCAACCTGTTCCAATTCTTCCCCACTCTTTCAGTGAAGAAATTTTTCCTAATATCCAATCTGAACCTCACATGGCTCGACTTAAACCCATTTCCTCTTCTCCCTGGGGAGGAGGCCAACCCCAGCATCACTCCAGCCTCCTTTCAGGGAGTTGTAGAGGACAACAAAGTCTCCCCTCAACCTCTTCTTCTCCAGGCTGAACAGCCCCAGCTCCTTCAGCCTCTCCACTTAAACCCTGTTCTCCAGACCCCTAACTCAGCCCAGTTGCCCTTCTCTCCATGCCCAGCACCTCCAGGTCCTTCCCATACTGTGATGCCTCAAAGCACACAAAATATTCAAGGTGCTGCACCAAGGGTAAAATCCCCTCCTTGGCCCTGCCAGCCACAGTGTCCCTGATCCAGGCCAGAAAATCAGTAACCAGCTCCTCCAGAAAAAAGAACATTTATAAAAACTCCCTTTGGAGTTAAGGATAGAGAAAGATGACTTTTCACTTCTTTTTTTTCACCACTCACTAAATCTGATGTGAAAGATGGAATTTTTTCGCTCGGATCTTTTTTTTTTTTTTCTCAATACCTTTTACTATTATTTTTTCTCTTCATGTGCTAGCAAGTCAAGGCAGAAAAGGAGGAAGCAGTGAGCAAACTGGGCAGCTCCCTGGGAATCTGAAATTACAGCCCATTATGACTATCAGTTAATAATGCTTGACCTTCAGGTGGTGGCAACCTTCATTTCTGCTGCTGGAATTCCTCCCAACAAGTTTTGGTCACCTACAAACACTGGGAGAGGTCTTCTCTGGATTAAAAGAGTGCAAATCAGATCAAAGGTTTTTCTTCTTAAGAGATAAAGTTGGAGAAGGGAGAGGAACTACCCAGAACTCCAGTTGCTCTTCTTCAAGGCTCTCTGCAAACCCTGCCAGCCAAAAGATGTGCATTTCAAGCCATCCAATGAAGCTGTAAATGAGTTGTTTTCTTTTTCCTTCCTTTCTCTTAAATAATATCTGAGCTTTGAGCCTGCCCTCAGCCTCCAAGGCCAGGTTCAGGTTCACCCTTTTATATGGAGAAAATTGTTCTCTCCTAGCTGAGCACAAGTTCCCAGCTGAAGAGACCTCTCCTGCCTGTACATCTGCATGGAGGGAAATTACAAAATGTTCCAATTTTTCTAAAATGTCAACTTAAAACAAAAAAAAATAACCACGCATGCAAGGCCAAATAGAAAACAGATGCACCGTGGCAGCCTGGGAGATATAAATTTAAGGTTTGGAGCTGTCTTCACATCCCTCACGACCACTTTTATGGTCCTGCTTTCCCTGGAGCACACCTGAGACCTGCTGCTAAGACATTTCTTTAGCCCATGGGTGACTCCTCAGTTGAAAAAAAAAGCCATGCAAAAACCTACTATGCCTGAGGAAAAAAAAATAATAAATAAACACTAAAAGGGACACCTCCTGGCATCGACTCAGATTCTGCCAACTTTATTCCATTTCAGCTCGTGTTCATCCCTGGAAGATCTGAGCTGATATCTTCAGAAGCAAAAGCAGGTAGCAAACATATTTCCTGGAGTTTCTGGTTGCATTGCTGTTAAATCTTCCCACTCCATAACAGGAGGAACAGATGAGGCATGGAGGACTCCAAGTGTCCAACCAACAGAACTCACCCCTTGCTCTCATGTACTGAAGTCTGTTCTGAACCCTCTTCACTTCATTTTCTTTCCATTTTTTCCCTTTCCCATGACACATTTCCCCATGAATCGAAGGCAAAACTCACTGGTGGAAAAGAACTTGACTTCAGGTCAATGTATCTGATGCATTTGTTTATAAGAATTCATGATTGAGTAACATTTTTTTATAATTATTGCCTTCAATAATTAAAGCCTCTGATAGAAAACCTGCCCTAGCCCCATAATTTTTTTTGAGTCATGGTGTTGTTTTGTGTCATGTCTGCTGATGGATTTAAACCAAAAACAACCAAACAAGCAAATCAACCAACAAAACCCAAAAAAATCAGCATTAAAAACCCAGAAACATCAAGAAAAAGGAAAATAAGGGAAGAAATTGGAACATTAGTAGGATCTAAATGGAGGCAGGCAGACAAAATACTCCCTGGAGAGAGTTCCCATGTGTCCAGAAGTCCTACATGTCTAAGCATCCATGTCTTTAAGCCTTCCTGAACAAATATTTTTCATTAAAACAACAAAGCTTCAAGACTTACCAATAATTCTCTCAGAAATCCCACAGAGAGGCAGAAAAGCTGTGGGTGATAATGCTGGAGTTTGCTCTGCAGTTTTTGGATTTGAGTGTGGTCTCCATCAAATATGAGAATAAAGCTTTGCTCACCTTCCACCACTGCCTTTGGAAATTCAGCATCAGAGAGGAAGACAGAGGTGAAAAAATCAGAAATCAGAAGGGGACTGGAAAGTTTGTCTTGGCAGTAAAATTATCCTGAGCTCTGATAAACAGGGCTCATAAATACTGCAAGAATTTCAAAAAGAAATCAGCACAAACTATAAATACATTTTGTCAGTCAGTCTTTCCAGGCACTCCATCTGGGATGCATGAAGGGAAAGGGCAGGATAAAATCTTACTTTTTCAGCTCCAAGTTTCCTAATAATCCATCCTTTACCATAATGCTTTGGATTTTCAGTGGGAATTGAAACAAAATGAATTTTTATTGCTCTTTATACTCTTTCCTAAACCACTTGTTGTGTGTCACTGGTGGGAGCAAGAGGACAGATTGCAGTGATTTGGTTAAACTCAGAGTGGCCACTCTTATTTTTCATTGTATCAGCTGGATACCTTTTTTTTGGTTTGTTTTTTTTTTTTTATCCATTTGATTTTAATTTTATGCCCCATCCCTGGAAGTGCCTTTTGCTCTTCTCTTTCCCTATTATTTTTTCTCTCTACACTTCTCCATCCTGAGAACTTTTTCCCCTGCCTCTTGTTTCTCTGATAAAACACTTGCTGAGATTTCTGGAGATATTTTTCAGTCTTTTTCTGGAGGTGTTTTTCAAGGTATCTTTTCCAGTTTGCTCAGGACTGGGGCAGCAAAGCTGAGGCAAAGCTGTGGTCTCACCTTGTATTTCTCCATTCCTCTTTGTCTCCATCCTGCCTGGGTCTCACATTTATGTTGATAACTAAAAGTTCCTTCTTCAAAGTCTGCAGTTATGGAAGATGCAAAATTTCCTAAATTTTCCTAAAATTTTCCTAAAGAGCTCCTCAGCATCCTTCTTTAAAAAAAGCAGATAAAACCATCCCATGGGGAGCACCTGTATTGACAAGATGTCTCTACATCTGAAACAACTGATTAGAGGAGAAAAATCCAGATTTTTGCTCTGAAATGTCAGCTAAATTCAGTTTTGTTTTTCTTTTTTTAATTGTAAGTAGCAAAGAGGGAAACAATATCCATAAAGTGGAATATTCAGAGTGAAAGAAATAATTTGTGGATAAAAGTAATTACCAGCAAAGTGTCAAAAGGATGGAATCTGCTATCTCTACTGTTTAGTGTTTTACTGAATAATCTGGAGAAGAAATAAGAAATAAGACAATGAACTTTTCCAGTGACAGAAGAAACTCTTCAAGGTAGGGATCACTAACAGCTACACAAAAAATAACAATAAAAAAGAGACAAAAGCCCTAAAGAAAAAAAAACAAAAAGAAAGAAACAAGAAGCATAGCCACATATGTTAAATATCCATAGCATTTGACAGATTACAGCATTTTAATATGCAGGAAAATGATCTTTGTGAGGAAATATACAAGAAAAAAATTCTCACAGGTTAATCAGTGTCAAAAAAAAAGCAAGGAGGTTGTTAGGAATAGTTAGGAAAAGGTTAGATAAGAAAACAACCTGGTCATGCTCAGGTCTGGATGGTGGTGTCTGTGAGTTTTACTTGTTTGAATACAACTTTCTGACCCTTGTCAGAAATATAGAATGGATGTAAAAAAAAGATAAGGAATAGTTTCCATGTGAGAAGAGAATAAACAGAATTGTTGTTTTCTGTCTGGAAAACAAGTGGAGGAGAAACATCTTGGAGAGGTCACAGCATCACAGTGTTGTAGGAAAGGTGACTGTGGAACTGATCATTGTTCTCATATCAAGAGAAAATCTGAAACAAGCAGAAGAATAATCTGCTGTAACACACTTCACCATCCAAAAATATCTCTGGATTCTATCAGCTATATTTGTGGGAACAAAACTCATCAAAGATGCTACAAACAGGAGCTCAGGTAGCTCCTTCAGCAACAAAATTCACAGCTCTGTGTCTGAATCCAGGTGTGTAAGGAAGGGATGTCCTGGGGGGAAGTATTAATCCATGTCTCCTGCTCTTTCCTAAACTCTTTCCTAAACTTTCTTTCCTATTCTCTTTCCTAAACCACTTGTTGGGTGTCACTGGTGGGAGCAGAGGACAGACTGCAGTGATTTGGTTTGACTCAGAGTGGCCACTTTTTTTTTTTAAATTATAACAGATGGATACTTTTTTTTTTTTTTTCCTGATATTTCAGTATACATTTGATTTTAATTTTATGCCCCATCCCTGGAAATCTCTCAGGCCAGGCTGGATGAGTCCTTGAACAACCTGGTCAAGTGGGAGGTGGCCCTGCCCATGGCAGTGGTGTTGGAAGTAGATGATTTTTAAGGTCCCTTCACCGTAATCATTCTCTGATTCTACAGCTCTATGATATTGATTTATCATCAATATTCATGTTCAATAATTCACATTTTTCCTTCCATAAATAAATAAATAAACTCCCTACCCATGAATTCTTACACAAAAGAAACAGAGGCACGACAGGAACCACTGTGATGGGTTTTACCTTGTCTTTTAACCCTGCAGAAGACCCAGTGACCTGCAAGGATTAACTGGGCAGCATTCACCTGGAATTTCCAATGGATTCAGTGCTCAGGAAGCTCCCACAATATTTTTCCCAACTCCCACATTCACCAAATTTCAGCCCATCAGAGTCCTGAGTTCTGGCAGGAAATTATTTCAGGTTCTGCTTTGGACACATTTAAATCCATCATAATGTGGATCCATCCACATCCATAATGAGACAAACTAATGTTTTGAGTGTTTTTTATTGGTTTTGTTTTGTTTTTTTCTTGTTTTGGGGTTTTTTTGCTTGTTTTTTGTTTGTTTTTTAATAAAGAAACTCCACCTTCCCTGTGTCTCCTGGTATATCTCAAGCTATTTATGCACTCTTTGGCTTCATCATGGAAAAAATAAAGGTCGATTTTTATAGAGGGCTTTTGTGGGCTTATAAAATGAAATAAGAATGTTACAGAATTCCTTGCATCTGGACTGCTGCATATATTAAAGGTTGCCATCTGTTCTTTTAAGGCTGTTGATTATTTTTGTGGGCTTGGTCGATTTCTAAGCAAAAGAAACTGGAGTTTAATGTACTTATTACTACCTTCTTCAAAAAAAAAATAAGAATAAACTACTGAAGGGCTGCAGCTCAAGTCAGAGGAAAACAGAGAAGTGAAAATGAAATTAAAATGAATAAAAAGAAAGGATGGACAGCAATAAGATGAATGTTGCCTCCCACCTGCTAAAGGTGTAGAGGGTACTTCAGGTATTTTTATTAACAACTATTTTTCTGTGGACAGAGAGGACTTTCCTAGGGCTGTAAAGAAGAAAAATTCTCTAAAGTAGCAGAGCTTTTTAAAAGGCAGAGTATCCCTCTATTCCCTTTGGAAATAGCCCAGACCTCCTCCTTACTCAAGCTCCAAGAGCAAAATGCTGGGTCCTGCACTTTGGCCACAACAACCCCATGGGGAGCTCCAGGCTGGGCACAGAGTGGCAGAAAGGGAGCTGGGAGTCTGGATTGCCAGGAAGCTGAAGAGGAGGCAGCAGTGTGCCCAGGTGGCCAAGAAGGCCAATGGCATCCTGGGCTGGCTCAGGAACAGCGTGGCCAGCAGGTCCAGGGAAGGGATTCTGCCCCTGTGCTCAGCCCTGGGGAGGCCACAGCTTGAGTCCTGTGTCCAGTTCTGGGCCCCTCAGCTCAGGAAGGAGATTGAGGTGCTGGAGCAGGTCCAGAGAAGAGCAAGGAGGCTGGGAAGGGATCCAGCACAAGTCCTGTGAGGAAGGGCTGAGGGAGCTGGGGGTGTTGAGGCTGGAGAAGAGGAGGCTCAGGGGAGACCTCATCACTCTCTCCAACTCCCTGAAAGGAGGTTGGAGCCAGGGGGGGTTGGGCTCTTTTCCCAGGCAACTCTCAGCAAGACAAGAGGGCACAAGAGGTCTCAAGTTGTGCCAGGGGAGGTTTAGGTTGGACATTAGAAAGAATTTCTTTCTGGAGAGGGTGATCAGCCATTGGAATGGGCTGCCCAGGGAAGGGGTGGATTCTCCATCCCTGGAGACATTTCAAAAGAGCCTGGATGTGGCACTCAGTGCCATGGGCTGGGAACCACGGGGGAGTGGATCAAGGGTTGGACTTGATGATCTCTGAGGTCCCTTCCAACCCAGCCCATTCTAGGATTCTATGAAATAATGAGAATAATGAAACACATTGTAGAGGTGAATCTCTTCAAAATCAGTGTCAGGCTGGGAATAATCTCAGGACTAATATACAGACCCACTTGAGAATCCTGTTTCTTTTGGGGAGTATTAGTGGGTTACAGTGACACAAACTTTTCTTTGCTGCTGACCACCTAAGCAGAAGTTTTTGTCCTGAAGAATGAACACACTGGACTTTTCATACTATGATATCTTAGTTTTTTCTTTGCTTACTGCTGCAAATCACTTCCAAACCTTTCCCAGGAGAGAATTTCTCCTCTGTTGCTGCAGTTGCCCTGGGACTCCTGTTTATGACCTTCCTGTTTGCCTTACCCATAATTAATTTCCTTGTCTTTCTGCACTATTTCTGCTCCAGTATATGAACTGATTCTCCTCTATATGTTCTCACCTTATGTTTTTTTCCTCCTTTTGCTCATCTCTCTGTTCTGTTAATCACACAGTGCCCTTCACATCAACAAATCACTATCCTCCTGCCAGCAGTTCTTGGGTTTTACAAGAGTTATGAAGACAGAAGTGAGGATGAGAGAAAATAATTTATTCACTTAGAGCCTGATCTACTCAGTCTATGAAAGGAGATTGACAGCTGACTTGATTAGAACACCAATGCCCCTTTACAGGCACACAGTGCTGGCAGATGATGTGTTCTAGGTAGGAAAAAAAAAAAAAAAAGGACAAAATGAAAACCATTTGTAGAAGCTGAAGCCAGAGAAGTTCAAATGGGAAACAAATGACACATTTGCAAGGGAATCTTGCCAGCAGAGAAACCCCCTGAAAATGGGGGTAAATTTTCCAGCATTTTTCATGTGATGCAGATTGCAGAGTAAAGGCAGGTTGAGATGTCTGGATGGGAGCTGTATCTATATGTGGCTTTAAATTCCCACTGGATGCAGATTTTTGGCACGATTCAGTTGCTTATCCATGGATATCTAACATAATTCTGTCAGGAATTCAACAGCCTGTCCAGATGCCAGCTAGAGATTCATAGCCTGAACCTCCTGTGCCAGAGCTTCCAGGTCTTGTGGGTGTCTGGGATGCTCAGGGGTTTCTCATAGATGATTAGGCAGTAATTAGAGAAAAAAAATTATTGTTCTAGCTAAATCATTCTCCTTTAGATGAGCACAGCTACTTTCTAGACTCTACTGATTATATTAATTAGGGACTTGACAATTGCACCTTGTCCCATCTGGGGTGCTCCAAGATGATCCTCCTGGCTACAGCTGCATCTTTAGTAGGGAAAGGACCTCCTGTGAATCAAAACTTGGAGGCAGGTCTGTGAAAATGCCTTGGCTATGCCAAGTTACCTCAAATGGGAGAAATTATCTGCATTTGGGCAATAAATTCCATCTTCATCTAATGCAGGTGACTGAGCCTTAGAGAGTTATTCACCCAACCTACACGTAACCCACTCCTTGCTGGAGCAGCATCTGGAAACCAGGCAAGATACAGTGACTAAAATAGAACTAGACACCTCTATTTATTTTCCTAGAGTTCCAGGAAGTTGTGGGATGGGAGCAGTGGTTTTTAACTCAGGGCATTCTGAAAAAGCTCACCTGATTTAAATACATCCAGACTCCTTATGAAAATGTTGCAGGAAAACACCCAAGAATTACTCAAATGCCAAAAAAAAAAAGAAAATTTCAAGTGAGAGAAGAAATTCCTTGGATGTGAGGAAGCTGTAAGAGTTGACACCTGTAGGTGGTCTTAATTTCAAGTCCCAAAGGTGGTGTTAGATCACTCTGTCTCTCTCAGCTCATCAGGTTTCACCTGGTCACCTTGTTACAAACCCAAAGGATTTGAGTCCTCAGCAAACAAAGTCAGGTTTCAAGGCAGATAAGTTCAATCTGCTGCAGGGAATGGGTAGGGAAGTTGTTCACAGTTGTGCCACCAGGTAAAATGTGGTTTATGTAGCAAAGAAAGCTGAAATCACAGAGGAAAATTATTTCCAGACCAAGGTGTATAATGTGGTTGTGAATATTATAGTATACAACATCAATATGATGCCTGCTTCTAAAGTTTAATTCAATATTGTCAAAGAAAAGGAATCCTGAATATGTTCACAATGCTTCTGCACCCTTGGTTGCAGAGGTGATGTTATTGTACACCCACACATTGCAGAACAGTTCCTCTGACTTCTAGAGAAAAAAAAAATTGCTTATTAAAGAATAAAAAAGTCAGAATATAACTTCATGCTGATGAGATTTGCCAGGGACTACCTATGAAAATGGGATGAATTATGTGAACTTCATCCATGACTCTTCTCAACCCCACATTCCAGCCTTTTGTTTGCAGCTGAGCAGCAAGAAAACCAACCCAGACCCAATCACTATGATGTGAAAAAATAAATAATGAGCTTTGGATAATGACCTTATCCATATTCTTCTGTTACCTACAATATATTTTTCTTCTTATGTTAAAAATGGGAAGCTGTAGAAGTCTCTTTTAGTTTACTGACAATAATGGATAATATCCTTGAAGATAAGAGCAAGAGAAATTATTCTAGAGGACAATTCACAGAAAGATCTGCACTGATGCTGAGTGCTAAACCTCTGCCAGGAGGAACAAATCTCTCCAGCTGTAGAAGGAACCTCCAGATAGTAGCTCCAAGAAATAGTAGAGTGGAACTTAACCTGTCTTTTCTAAGAAGAAGGGAGAAATCTGCTTTCTGAAAGCAATATTGTTGAGTTTTCCATGATGTGCTGAAGTGAAGAACCCCTGGTGAAAAGGGTTTGGCTTTACACCAATCCAATGCTACTTTTCAAGAAAGTGTGAAGTTCAGGTAGAAAAAGCCCATGACTTGCCAAAAGAAATTATGGCAAATTGCCCCAAACTCATGTCCTCCCCAAAGGCTGAGAAGAGGTGAAGATCACCTCACCCAAGTCCAACCATCTCAGATTTAAGCACCTACTCTGAGCAAAACATCAAGGCTCCTACAATCAGTGGAAATCAGGGATACTTCTTCCAGGTTTTGAGTCATCCTCTCCTGGCAGAGGTGGCCAAAAGAGTTGGCCTGAGATGCCTCTCTCTCTTTTCAGTGACTATTAAGGAAACCCAGATGAGTGCTTGGGACCACAGGCATCCATTTCTGGTGGTTAAGGTTCCACAGGATAAAGCCAGTTCTCACCTCAAAGCTTTCAATAAATTGGTCTTTCTTTTCATCACATTAAAGAACCAATTAGGAAGTTCTCCACAAAACTTGGCTTAGAAAACATCTAACTGTTCTTCCAATACCTCTCTAACAAGAAACAAACAAGAAATGGACCAGAGAATCTCTGTAGCTCTGAAGATGCAGAAAAAAGCATCGTCAGGAAAAAAATAGAATTTTTTCAAGCAAGAAAGAAAGGTGAATTTTTTTTGTTATGTTTTGCTTAGGAACTGTGTCACATTGTGCTCTTCTAGATGTGTTAAATATCAGTTGGGTGCTTTGGATTAGCTACATTATTTCAAATATACTGTAGACACAAAATCCTGAAAAAAAACCCCCACAAAAACAACAAAAAAAGGCAACCCAAAAAACAAACAAACAAAAAACCAAACAACCAACCAAACCACAAAAACATCAAAGAGTTGCTAATATTTTGTATGCAATAATCAAACAAAAGGTTCCTCTCAACCTGGAACTGAAAGAACCAAATGTCTAGATAATGGCAGCAAATTTCCCCTTCAGAAATTTCTGTTCTTTTAAAAGAATTAATTATTTTGCAGAAAGAGAAATCCATGAGATCTTCATGATTTCTGACCACATTCCTGTACTCTTTACCACAGAACATTTCTTTTCCAGGAGGAGTGTGGCCAGCAGATCAAGAGAGGGGATTCTCCCCTTCTAGTCTGTGAGACCCCCCCTCAAATCCTGTATCCAGGTCTGGTGTCCCCACCATAGGAAGGACACGGATCTGTTGGAATGAGTCCAGAGGAGGCCACAGGGAATGATCCAGGGAATGGAGCAGCTCTGTTCCTAGGAGAAGCTGAGGAGCTGGGATTGTTCAGCCTGGAGAAGAGAAGACTCCAGGGGAACCTTAGAGCTGCCCCCCAATCCCTGAAGGGAACCTCCAGGAAGGCTGCAGAGGGACTTTTCCTCAGAGTGTCCAGCCAGAGGACAAGGGGAAATGGATTGAAACTGCAGGAGAAGAGGTTCAGGCTGGAGCTGAGGAAGAAGTTCTTCAGCAGGAGGGTGCTGAGCCTCTGGAACAGATTGCCCAGAGAAGCTGTGGCTGCCCCCTCCCTGGAGGTGTTCAAGGCCAGGCTGGAGGAGGCTTGGAGCAACCTGGGATGGATAAATCCCAGAATCACTTGGGTTGGAAAGGAGCTCTGGGATCACCAAGTCCAACCCTTGATCCACTCCCCCCATGGTTCCCAGCCCAGGGCGCTCAGTGCCACATTCAGTCTCTTCTTAAAAACCTCCAGGGATGGAGAATCCAACCCCTCCCTGGGCAGCCCATTCCAATGCCTGAGCACCCTCTCTGGGAAGAATTTTTTCCTAATATCCAACCTAAACCTCCCCTGGCAGAGCTTTAGACCATTCCCTCTTATCTTACTGAGAGCTGGATGAGAGGAATCCTTGCCTGTGGCAGGAGGTTGGAGGAGATGATCTTTAATTCCCATCCCACCTAAACCATTGTATTATTTTATGAAATAATGGAATATTTTAATCAGTTTTTTTGTATTCTGCAGCTCTGCTATGACAGAACAGGTGCCTTCCCTTGTTTAGCTCCAAGGTTTCTGCATATTCACTGCCTCACAGTTTTTACAGATGTTGCCATGACAAAGTCATTGATGCCGAGGGACAGGCCAAGACTGTTCCCTATTACTCAGCTGTAACCTGAGATAGAAATTAGCTTGCAGTTTAAAATAAAGCTAATTTTGTCTAAATGTAAAGGTTCAGTGGCAGTTGGCACATCCTGACAGAACCCATTTAATGCTCCTGGATGTTCACAACACCTCGTGGTTCCTGTGTCCAATCTGTCAGCCCCCTCTGGACCTCTCTGAAACCCAGGGGTCTCAGATGTTGTCATTCATCCATGGTTGGGTAATTAAATTGCATCCCAGCAGCTCCTGAGCAAGAGCTCTCAGAACACATCCTGTTCACTGCAGATCTGGTCAGGGGGATCAACTGAGTTTTAGGATCATTTTAAGATTTTAGGATCATTTTAGCTCATGAAATGCAAGGGTTTGATATTTCATCAGCTGAATATTCCAAAGAACTCTCTGAGGTTTATGCCCATTCTCAACCTTGGTTGGGGAGGTAAGTGCCTGGATTTTTTAATTTTTTTTTTTTTTTTTTTTTTTTTTTTTTTTTTTTTTTTTTGTCTTTTGGAGTCAGGCATCTAAACTGAAGGGTTTGAATTTCACACTCATCTGGGTACACAAAGACATTTTATCATCTCTATAAAACTGTTCAGTGTCACAGGGAAGTCTAAGAAGGAAAACAAGGTTTAAACAGAGTCTTCTGCTGCCTTTCCAGTAAAACCACAGACCTACATAAGATCTCTTCATGGAAACCAGTCCTCTTGCTGGCACAGGTGCAAATCCTCTGTGACACAACTCTTACATCATGAAATTATTCAGCCCTTTCTTAAACTTTGGATTTTGTCCAAGAGCAGCAGCCATGGTGACTCAAAAGTGGTGCAGAGATGAGGCCGTGGATTAAAGGTTAAATCAAAATATTGAACTGCATTCATTGCATTGGGAAGAACCCAGGCCAGCCACAAAACCGTGCAGCTTCAAGAAGGGAAAAAAATTCTTTATCTTACCCACAACTCACTGCAAAATGTATTTACATGTTTTTCCTATATGAAGTTTCTACTCCCAGCCACTAGATGGGAGCAAACATTAATTTATGTGCTGATGCCAGCTGTGCAGAGTGTATTTAATGTCTGAATGCCAACGTGTGTGGTCTTGTGGGTTTGACTTCACCTTTTTAATACTGTTTAATGAGGGAAATGTAGAACTTTGAGCAAATCAATTCTCGGACATCATAAAAGGTGCAGATTGGCTAAGGACCAAGGGACCACTTTGGTGCAAAATGGGGAAAAAGTGGAAACCTGGAGTCCTTTTTCCTAGAAAGTGAATCAAATGGAGGTGTTTGCTCACGGGGTGTTTTATTTTTAATTCTTGACTAATGTTTGCTTCATCTGCAGGGACAATATTTGCAATCTGGATCTCTTGGTGTTCACTCACCACCCTCCCATTACTTTTTGTCCAGTGGGCCAGGAATAAATCATGGGTCATTATGGGCTGTGCCACCAAAGTCAAACAATTTCTGGGGTTTTATTGAGTACACTCGTGTCAGCTTTCCAAGAACTGTCTCTAAGTGAGCTGTATGTTTTGTTGCAGCAGTGAAAACTGAATTTTCAGGGCACTGTTGGCTGGGAATGGTCAATAAATGAAAGTGTCAATGGAGTTACTCCTGAGTTACTATGGCTTGTAGGAAATTCAAGCAGAGCTCCATGGTGGGGCATCTATCATGTGCTGGATAATGAGGTGATGCTTGCATAAAGGCTTCTTCTTCATCCAGATGCCCAATATAGGGAGGGAGTTGATGGCCAGAGACAACTGAAACCCTACCTGAGATGTTTGCCTGGAATCCAGCTCCTCAGCAAACCTGGTCCCACATTTCACCCCTTCTGAACCTTTGGAGTTTCTCACTGTGATCAATTTTTTAGGTCTTCCTCAGCTTTTAGGACTACATGAAATGTGATGACTCTTCTGTCCTGAGGCTTTGCAGGGCTTTAGAGAGTGATGATAAATCCCTGTGGATGGTGTATATCCTCATTTTCCTAGTGATTGTGATGTAGCCTTGGATGACTGAGTTTAGACAGAGGCATTTAAGTGTGTGAAGATAATAAATAATAAAAAAATAATTTTTTTCTATTTTGCTTTGCATTAAATATTTTCATTAAAAAGTAAGAACTTCACAGCTACTGACCCCTTTCAGTGATGTTCTAATTTTTTTTTTCTATTTTGCTTCGCTTTAAATATTTTCATTAAAAAGTAAGAACTTCACAGTTACTGATCCCTTTCAGTGATGTTCTAATTTTTTTTTTCTATTTTGCTTTGCTTTAAATATTTTCACAAAAAAGTAAGAGCTTCACAGGTACTGATCCCTTTCAGTGATGTTCTAATGACCTATCAGCACTGGATTAAATATTTTAACTTACATACAAAGAAGGGGAAATAAGGGATCCTATTCACTGCCATTTCACATTTGCTCTCTGGGTTTATTGTGTTTGCAGAATCACAGAACCATTAAGGTTGGAAAAGACCTCTAAGATCATCAAGCCCAACCAGCAACCCAACACCCCAAACCCAACACCAACAGCCAACCAAACCATGTCCTGAAGTGCTGAATCCACGTGGGTTTTGAACACCTCAAGGGATGGGGATTCCACCACCTCCTTGGGCAGCCTGTTCAAAAAAAATCAATACAATACAATTAAATTAAACAGTATTCCCTGAAAATAAAACAGTTTCAGAACAAATATGAGGCCTTGGTACTTATTTTAAAAATGTTCTTTGAGCTTCAATGATTGTTTGCTGCTACCCTTATCTACAGTCATGCTGAATAAAGCTACAGCTAAATGGAAAGTTAAATGTATTCACGAGGTGTTAATGTCTACATCTTATTATTTGCAGTCTCTCAGAGAAATCAAAAGTAACTACAAATAGTGCTATGCCAGAAACTGGTTTTTTTGACCAACAATATTGCTTCAGCATGCAATGAACTGGTTCATTCTAAAGTGTTGTTGACAACAAGAGGCTTTGTATTTGAATATGGCACTTCTTTTGCTCCATGTGAAAACAAGTTTGAATGTTAAATATTTTCTGACACGTTGCAGTTACTGTTGCTGCTCTTCCCACTTTCTTCAGGTCAATGTCTGGTTCATGGCAATACTGTACAGGGCTAAAATCTCTTTACAGGAAGCAGTCTGGGGTGTGATGAGTAACATGCTGTTCACCTCTGCGTGGTGCTGGATCAAGCTGCAAAAAGGAGTATTTCAGAGTATCAGCAAGGTCCATAATTGCAGCCTGGTTGCCACAACAGTTCAACAGTGCCCCTCAGTTCAAGAAGGATATTGAGGTCCTCGAACAGGTCCAAAGGAGGGCAACCAGGCTGGTGAAGGGACTCGAGCACAGACCCTATGAGGAGAGGCTGAGGGAGCTGGGGGTGTTGAGGCTGGAGAAGAGGAGGCTCAGGGGAGACCTCATCACTCTCTCCAACTCCCTGAAAGGAGGTTGGAGCCAGGGGGGGGTTGGGCTCTTTTCCCAGGCAGCTCTCAGCAAGACAAGAGGGCACAAGAGGTCTCAAGTTGTGCCAGGGGAGGTTTAGGTTGGACATTAGAAAGAATTTCTTTCTGGAGAGGGTGATCAGGCATTGGAATGGGCTGCCCAGGGAAGGGGTGGATTCTCCATCCCTGGAGATATTTAAAAAGAGCCTGGATGTGGCACTCAGTGCCATGGGCTGGGAACTGCAGCGGGAGTGGATCAAGGGTTGGACTTGGTGATCTCTGAGGTCCCTTCCAACCCAGCCTATTCTATGATTCTATGAACAGTAACAGTAACTTGGAGCACTGAAAATTGTTACTACATTCTGATCGTGGCACCAGTTGTACCCCTCCATTACCAACTGATGAGCTCTCAAAACCACCATAAGGCCATTAGCATGGTTAAAGGTTTCTGAAATATCCTGTACAAATGTATAACCTCCACCTCGAGGAGAAATTCCCCAGCCACCAGGATCATCTGGATCTGACCATAGCAAGTCACACATTGGACCCTCCTGGGGAACTTCCTGCAAGCGATCAAGTGCTCTGATGTGATCCAAGTGTATCTATTGATGGGGAGAGGCCACCATGTAGACAGAAGATCTGGCCATCCACCAAGGCAGTTAGAGGCAGGTGATCAAAAAGGTCTTCTCTGAAGACCTTTGAAGGTTTGGCTTCTCTTTCAGTAAAGAAATTTTTCCTAATATTCAACCTGAACCTCCCCTGCTATGACTTGAACCCATTGCTGATTTCAGAGTCAGATACAAAGCCCTGGGCTGTGCCAACAAAAAGATGATGGAGGACAAAAGACTCAAAGTAGGAAAGAAGGAAAGACTGAAGGATGGAAGGATGGGAGGAGGGAAAGTTGGTTCTCTGATGGTACTTTCCATCTCATAGGATTGGATAGATGGAAGAAATTTAAGGAAGCAATTGGAATTTCATGGGGAAATGAAGCACTATTGCTGTGTCTACTCAGGGGTTATCCAGCAGGCTGGAAGTACAGCAGGGAATAAAACTTAAGGTTCATTGAGCCCTTTTCAAGTCCTTTATGAACTAAAAGCCACAATATCACTGCATTGATTACAAACTCCTTTTTTCTCTTTGAGCAGAAGGAATAAACTCAAATTTTGTCCCTGCTCATGTTATGATTTTGCTGGAAAAGATTTTACCTAACTACAGGATGGGGTTTTTTGGTTGTTTTTTTTTGTTTTTTTGTTTTTTTTTTTTTTGAAACAGTTCTTCATCAGTGCAAAATCTGGGAGAAGAGGAAGAAGCAAGCTACATTCACCAGCAAAAGAGAAAAAAAAAAATAAATCCAGCAGAAAACTTAAAAATCTGGAATGTCAACACATTATCAGGAAGATAAAATCATAAAATCAGTTCTGTGGCTTAAGATTTAACAGCTGAGGTGAGCTCACTTGCCTTCTAATAATGAAACTTTGCCTAGCTAGGTAAGTTTCATTAGCTGGAAAAGGAACCAATTTTTTTTTTTTTTGTCCTTGCCTATTCGAACTCACAAACCAAAGCCACTCATAAACCATGAAAATGCATGGCACATGGAGTAAAAAGAGAATTTGTCAAGAATGATCATTCATCCAAAGCTGCTCTGGAACTCAAAAAATAACAATTGCAAAGGACAGAACAGTTTGGAGCTCAGGGCTGCTTGTTGCAGGATGGTTTTATGAGTACACAGAGAAATGTTCTGAAATCCACGATGGAAATGGAATGGTAATTTGATGAGTTCAGCTTCTTTGCTGCCTGATTTCCTCCTTTTCCTTTGTAATTCCCACAAATACCTCTTTTCTGTTTATTAAAGGGTTAATTCTCACAATTTTATGTCCCTTCATGGGACTCCTGAATATTGCTAATTCCCCTTCCCATCCTTCTCCCTGCAGAGCCAGGAACTGATAGATTGGACTGAATGAGCTCAGGCTGTTGCTGGGCAATCCCCCACTTTCTTGGGCATCTTTACATTCTATTGTTTATGATTTAATTGCAATTTTCCATGAGTTCAGCAAGTCCTTGATTTTGTATGACAGCGAGCAATTCATTTTTGTTTTATTAAAAAAAAAAAAAAAAAAAAAAAAAAGTAAGTTCTCAGACCTCGTGATTTAGGCTGAAGATTGCTGAGGTGATTTCAGTGAAGCAAGGAGAAAAATCTAACAAAGAAATGGGAATTGCAGGTGGATGGCAACCACTCAACATTGACAGGATCCAAACTCTGACATCAGCTGAGAAGCAGGTGACATGAGGGCAGCTCAGCAACCCCATAATTCTCTCTTCTCTTTCACATGTCAGCCCTGAACCTGTCCCAAAAAACACAGGAGTTGGAGGGCATATTAGTCTCACCTTAAATTATAGAATCTTCAAATTTTCAGGGTTGGAAGGGACCTTTAAGATCATCCAGCTCCTAGATCACCAGATCAGGATGCTCAGAACCTTGTCCCTTCAAAACTTCCAGGGATGGATGGGGCTTCCACCACCTCTCTGGGCAACCTGTGCCAGGGTCTCACCACCCTCATGGGGAAGAACTTCTTCCTAACATCCAACCTAAGTCTCCCCTCCTGTAGTTTGGATCCATTCCCCATGTCCTATCACTCCCTGACATCCTAAAAAGTCCCTCCCCAGATTTCTCGTAGACCAATCTGTAAAGCCAAGTGCATTTTCTTTAGAGTTTCCTGATATTTAAAACCTTCAAATCCCTCGAGTCTATTTGTCAGTGATTCCAGCCATGTCACCATTAAAAAAAAAAAAAAATACAAGAAAAAAACCCCAACCAAACAAAAAACCCCACCTCACATTTCTTCAGTGCAGGCACCACTCACTTTAATAAGAGGAGCACCACAAAGGGCACCTAATGTAAACCAAAGGAAGAAGCCCACTTCTTTTTAATTAAAGCTGCCCAAATTTGCCCAGGGGATGTCAGTAACAGCAGAGAGTGGTCATTTGTCCTACCAAAAGAGCTGCCAGGAAGCTCCCAGAGCCCTAAGTGAGAGAGCTTTAGCTTGTCATGGTGAAAAAACCATTTATTACAGCTAAGAACTTTTGAGCAGGCTCTATAACCCAGGGGTATCTCCCTGACCACCTTCTCCAGCAGTAACCTTGTCACAGGCATTGACAGAGGCCAGAGCAGTTCTGTGGGACTCTCAGGAGGTTACAGGGTCCTGGGGCTGCTCCTTTAATTAGCCCTCAGATAGCTCAGGAGAATTTCCTGCTGCAGTTCACAGTGGGACAGGGCAAAGGCCTTTGAAACAGAGCTGCAAAAAAAGGAGGAGATGTTTATGCAAAGGGTTGACCCCCATAATCACTGCTTTGACTTCTTTGCTGGGAGTCCAAAAGGAGCAGAGCCCTGTGGCTATTTATATCTGAGAGGAGGGAGGGGGTTGGGATGGGAAAAGGGATGGGGAAGCAATGCCATCAGTCTGGAAACACAGTGGGTGCTATCAGGCTGGTAGAAATGTCATTTTTTTTCTCTTGGTGCTTGCTTCAAAATGCAGAAGAATTCATGAATGTGCTTTGTGATGCAGTTTTGCTCATCCTTCCCTTCCTTTGATCCCTCCCTTCTTGCCTGCACACCAGATTATCTGCACATCCCTCAGTGCTCTTGCCCTCTTGCTGTGCCTGGTGGAGTGGAATAACTGCTCGAGGGGTTTTCCATCCATCCACCCCACTTCAGAAGAGCCCTGCAGCAGCTTTGGTTGATGCTAGAGGCTGCAGAAATTCCAGAATGGTTTCCAGATCAAAGGAGAGGAAATCCAAGCTGGAAGGCTCTGATTCCTTTTTTTCTCCACTGGAGCCATCCTCAGCCCTCACATAGATTCAGGAGGCAGGAATGGGTCTTTCTCTGGGTTATCAATGCTAAGGTCTTGTTGTGCAAGAAAAAAAAAAAGGATTCAGAGCTGGAGCAGACCAGAGAGACACAGCAAGCATCTATCAACCCTTCCCACAGACCTTAACACCAGCACCACAGGAGATGATGTCTCAAACCCACACCTAAGCTCTATCACAGATTTCTGAACATATTTCCTGGTAACTTGGCCAAGGAAAGGATTGGTTTGGATCAGCATGGATTTGTGGATCATCTCAAATACTCTTCTTCCAAGTTGCTGGGATTTAAAATCTGAAGGGAAGAGCTGAGACTTGCTTTAGGCATTTATTGTCCACTGAGAAAGCCTTGGCAGCACATTCTGAATGACTAAGAAAAGTGATAAAGCCCTGATAAAAAAACTGATGAAGTTTTATGCTGAGAGATTGACAGAATGAGTAAGATATTATTTGTACCCTATTTTAGAGGACAGCACCAGAGGACTGATAACTTTGAGCAGTTTGAGGGTGGGATGGGGTTGGCTGTGTCCTCAACGAAGCAGAAAGTGCCCCTCATCCTCTAGGAAATGGTAGCTACCTAGAAAGAGGATTCATATTAATATTTTTAAAAATATTTTATATTTTATCTGCACAGTTCTGCAAATATATCCTCTGTGGCAGCCCCTCAGAAACTTCCCAGAGGTTTCTGATCCAATCAGTGGATCAGCCCCAGGCTTCATGTGCTGGTCTCTATCTCCACCAACCTACAGAGATCAGAGGTTCCCTTTCTCCAGAAACTGAGAAAAGAGAAAAAGATCATTGACCTCTTGATAGAAAGGATGCTGGGCTAAGCTGACCTTTTTTTTTTTTTTTCTGACCCAGGACAGCTGTTCCTGTGTTCATTAGCAGAACCAGGACTTCTTAACAGTTGCTTGTAGCAGCCACCAGTTTTAACTCCAAAAGTTTCCAAGTTTCTGCAGCTTGGGAGTTATCACTCCAGCCTGGCTTGGGATATATTTAAGCCCATGACAACCCTTCAGACAGCATGTTGTTAAATTTAAATCCAGGGATTTAATGATTTGTGCTTTAATCAAGAAATTCTTGCCCTCCTAAAAAATTTAATCAGATAAATCAGGATTTGAGGAAGGGTCCCGTGTCTAAAGGGTGAACTAGAACTGAGAATTTGGGGGGGTTTCTGGACAAGCCTTCCACAAGACACCTCAGTTCTTGGGCTAATGAAATTTTATCCTAGAATCTTTCAGTGAAAATGCATAGAAAAAGTTGGGTTTAACAGTACTTTTGATGTTTCAATCTTGGAAAAGAAGGATGAGAAAATCAAATACAGTATTTTCTATTTTTTTTTCATTCCTGTTGCAGTGTGATGCCTCAGGCTTTTTCCAGGGATTTCAGAGGTCTTTGGAGAAGACATTTCCAGACTCCTTGTGGAAATCCATTGAGGTTTGTTCATGGTTTCCCATGGGCTTTTGTCTCCCTTCCCTTATGAAGGGAAGGATTAAAGTTATTAAAGATAACTGATGGATTAAAGTTCCTAAGAACTGTCAGTACTAGAGTAACTCTACTTATTTAGTGGAAATGTAATCTTTTCACTGAAGTTGTAGGTTATATCTTGGAACTTCAATGCAGAGAATATTCCTCTCCTGGTCCTACCATTTATTCCCTCAGTCTGTCTCTGTCTACATTACATTTTAAGAGTTGTCTGGAGACAACTTGAAGATTTATCCTCTTTTTGTAACGAAAGCCCAAACATTTCTGGGCTGTGCCAGCAATATTACTTGGTGTTCAAGAAGAAAAAATTATTCCCAGAAAGGTTGTGAAGGGAACCAGTTGATGGTGGACTGGTGACAGATGGGACAAACCACGCTGTGACAAATTGAAAATCTCAGCATCCTGGGTGACTGGGCAGGTGTTGGGCAGAAAGAGGAAAGGAAATGGAGATAAGTAATGAAACAAGCTCTGGTTTCCACTGAAACAAACAAATCCATCCACAAGGACTGTCTTAAAGACTTCTGGTAATTTTTCCATATGATCTCAGCACTGATGCTGCCATTTAGAGAGAGCTGGGTGGGTGTGGTGGACTTTTTAAGGGTCCTTTTTTACTTTCACAGGCAAATTCTTTAAAATGTGAACGACTGCTCACTGGAACAATCTACCCTGGGGTGGTGTAGGGTGCCTGATGATGGAGGTTTTGAAGGTGAGAAGGGACAGGATGCTAAGCAGTCCCATCTGGGTCCCCTTTTTCCACAAAAGGTTGGACCAGACGATCTTTCAAAGTCCAGTCTGGTTCTGTAAACCCAAACTTCACTGAAGTAATGAAACAGCATTTCAAATTCAACGTTTGGCAGTGGTGATGGAGAAGGTTTCTCTCTCCTCATCTCAATAAATCTGAGTCCTCTCCACTTCTTGTTTTTTACACTCAGACTGTAGGCTTTTAGTGGGACTAAAAAGTCCCATCTAGGTCCCCTTTTCCACAAAAGGTTGGACCAGATGATCTTTCAAAGTCCAGTCTGGTTCTGTAAACCCAAGCTGTAAAACCAAAAGTTTGGCAATGATGATGAAGAAGGTTTCTCCCTCCTCATCTCAATAAATCTGAGTCCTCTCCACTTCTTGTTTTTTACACTCAGACCGTGGGTTTTTAGTGGCAGAGCTTATATTTTTATGATGTGCAAACTCCTGTAAAGCAAGACCATCATTTTCTTGGTGATGGATGCAGACAGTGATGAAAACATTTAAGCAGCAGTAGAGAAACCATTGGCTCTGCTATCCCAGACAAACCTTTCCATGTGTGTTGGGTGTGGAAATAATGGGGGTGTCTGCATCTGGGGATGTCCCTTCTTGCCTTCTGTGTGCCTGGCACATAACAAAGTCAGCAAATCTGGCTTCTGACACTTTATTCCCAGCTTTCAGGAGTGAGTGCAACTTGTGTGGTCCAGCTTTGGCATAAAAAAAAAATACCTTGAGGGGGAAGTAACAACGCTGCTGGTGTCAGAGCATCAAAATTGGTCTGCACTGGGGTTTCTCAGACAGCATCTCTGTGATCCAAAGGTGAAAACTCAGAGTTCATGCTTTGATGGGACTGCTGTGTTTTGGTACAGAAAAATAAAATAAAAAAAAAAAGGGCTGTGACATGTAAAAACACCACTTCATCAGTTCTTTCATTTGAAAAGCTCAGATCCCATTTTCATGTCTCTGGGTTTATATGGACATCCTATTGAATCTGGAATTCCCTAGACCTATTTTAAAGGCTTGCTTTGCCTCTATAAACCCACATCTGGTTTGTCTGGAAGTTCTCTGGTCTTGGCATGGGCTTCAATTACCAACTTGTTACCTCTATAGTCTGAGCATCTCAGGGCTCAGAGGCTGTTGCTGGACGGAGGTATTTTCTTGTCTCTTTGCTTTCATGGGATAACCCTGCATCCTCTTAGCTCTTTTTCCTTCTTTGCCACCTCTCAATCAACCACAGCCCTTTCTGAGGATTTGACAGGCTCCTAACCCCTTTCTGGCTCTGCTGCTGTTGCTGTGTTAACAAAACCAGAATTTCCTCTCTCAGACCTTCAAGTTTCTAACAGCACCTCTCATAATTTCCAACTGATTTTAGACCTCAGTTGACAGCCAAGGACTGGTTTATGTTGCCATTAATGCATGTCAGTCATTAGGAAGCAAATTAATTTGCTCGTGCAAAGCCTCAGAGGTTAACCCTTCAAGGTTAACCCTTCAATATTTCCTATAAACTGACAATTTCCAGTTGTTTTGTTCTCTCTTGGAACAATACCAGTGGGTGCTGCTACAAGGAGGAGTAAAGTTCTCCAGATTTTTTTTGGTGCTAGAACCAAGAGCAATGGGGATTTCACTAAAAACCAGCAAGAACTCAGAGGGAGGAAGGAGGGAAACACAATCAACCTGTTTTGATTTGTCTGTAAATAAGTTAATTTAATGTCTTTAAATATGTCTGTACATCAAAGGGTCAAGCAGCAGCATGAGGAGTGTGCATTTGGCTTCTGAATTCCTCCTGCTGTCACTCCAAGTCCCAAATTCCTGCTGCCTGTACATGAGAACATCCCTTACAGCATCCTGCATCCTTGAGCTTTCAAATGCTTAGGTAATATGGATTTTTTTTTTTTTTAAATTTATATAATATCTTCATTTCTGTGGGGTTGTTCTTCTTATACATAAGTATTTCCTGTTTCTTGGGCTGGTTCTTTGTAAAATACAGCAGTAATGAATGAGGAAATCTGCCATAATTCCTTACGTCTGAGATTCATTTCCTGAATAATTAATTACTCTGGATCACCTACGTCCTGATTGTAAACTATTTAGAGAGCTAAAGCCCTGGGAAATAATTGATGATGAGGTGTCTATAAATTCCTGTCAAAGCAAAGATCTGGTTTGCCAGCCCAAACAAATCAGAGAATCACAGAATGGCTTGGATTGGAAGGGATCTTAAAAATTACCCAGTTACCCCAGACCATGGGCAGGGACACTTCCTTCTAGACCAGGTCATTCCAAGCCCCATCCAACCTGACCTTCAGCACTCCCAGGGATGGAGCAGCCACAACTTCTCTGGTTGCTGAACTCACCACCCTTGCAGGAAAAAAATTCTTCCTAAAGTCTCATCTTAATCTCCCCTTTCTCCATTCAAAACCCTTTGTCCTATCACTCCATGCCCTTGGAAAAAGTCCCTCTCCAGCTTTCCTGGAGTCCCTGTAGGTGGTAGAAGGTGCTCTAAGGTTTCCATGGAAACCCATCAACAATGTTGGGTGAAATATGGGCTTGGACATTTTTAGAATCATAGAATCATAGAATTAGTTGGGTTGGAAGGGACCTCAGAGATCATCAAGTCCAACCCTTGACCCACCGGTGCGGTTGCTAGACCATGGCACTGAGTGCCACATCCAGTCTCTTTTTAAATGTCTCTAGGGATGAAGAATCCACCACCTCACCGGGCAGTCCATTCCATTGCCTGATCACCCTCTCCGTGAAGAAATTCTTTCTAATATCTAACCTAAATCTCCCCTGGCACAACTTAAGACTGTGTCCTCTTGTCTTGTTGAAAGTCGTCTGGGAAAAGAGACCAACTCCCACCTGGCTCCAACCTCCTTTCAGGGAGTTGTAGAGAGTGATGAGGTCTCCCCTGAGCCTCCTCTTCTTCAGGCTGAACAGCCCCAGCTCTCTCAGCCTCTCTCCATAGGGCCTGTGCTCGAGTCCCTTCACCAGCCTGGTTGCCCTCCTTTGGACCTGTTCCAGGACCTCGATATCCTTCCTGAGCTGAGGGGCCCAGAACTGGACACAGGACTCAAGCTGTGGCCTCCCCAGGGCTGAGCACAGGGGCAGAATCCCTTCCCTGGACCTGCTGGCCACGCTGTTCCTCAGCCAGCCCAGGATGCCATTGGCCTTCTTGGCCACCTGGGCACACTGCTGGCTCCTCTTCAGCTTCCTGGCAATCCAGACTCCCAGGTCCCTTTCTGCCACTCTGTGCCCAGCCTGGAGCTCCCCATGGGGTTGTTGTGGCCAAAGTGCAGGACCCGGCACTTGGAATGTTGAACCTCATCCCGTTGGGATCAGCCCAACTCTCCAGTCTGTCCAGGTCCCTCTGCAGAGCCCTCCTGCCTTCTGGCTGGTCCACACTTCCTCCCTTCCACACTTCTTTCCTTCCTTTTCTGCTCCTCCCCCAGCAGTTCCATCTCCACAGCTGGCATCAGGATGCCTGGTGGTTGAACAGTGTTTTAAAGGCAACTGGAATTAAAGCAACATGCCTGGAGTTCTGACTTTTTTGCTGATTTTGTCACAGATCATTCCAGGAATGACCTGAATCCAGTTTCTGTCTTTATTGTCAATACTCCAATACTGATGGAGTTGGTAGCAGGTGTCAGGTCCCTCCTTTAGTGAGCCCTAAAGCTTACTCCAGGTTTACAATGACCTTGAGTTGGGTCATGTGGAGAATATGGGGATGAATGTGGAAAAATTAAAACTAAAATTTAATTTGAATTAATTTTTTTAATTTTAAATTTTAAATTTAAATTTAAAATTAAATTTTTTTCTCTCCAAAGGCCATCAGATATTTTTTCCATGCCTCAGATCCTTCTCCACACCCACCACAGGGCACGATCTCCTTTTTCCTGTCTGGATGAGGCACAGTGGGCAGGGTCCTAAACTCATGTGAGGCTCCTGGACACTCAAGACATCCAGTAAAGAGGAAATTCTTCAATCCATAAATCTGTGGGTTTAGGTTTAAGGTTTTGATTTATTTTAAATTGATATATAAACTTTTATCAGCCACAAAATGCCATCCTAGGGAGCTGACTGGCTTAACCACATGTTCTGTCAAGCTCTGTTTCCATCTGTTTTGAAACACCTTTTCATTTTATGACATTTGAATTCTTCTGTTGGAAGAAACTGTCATTACTCACTCATTTTCTCCTTTTAACTTAACGATTTTACAGCCTTCAATCACACCCATCATCAAGTTGATCTCTTCCTCGCTGGTTTCACGGTGTGCTCTTTATTCTTTGTCAGAAATATTGCATATATTTGATCCTCAAATGACACTTCTGTCTTCTTCTATTAACCCTCACACAAAAGGAAACCAGAATAGAAATGTATGAACCAGATTAGAAAGGTGTTTAGAAAACAGAGTAGAAATACAGAATAGAAATTAATTTCCTTTGTATTTTTGAGACCCTATATCCAGTATTAGATCCATTTCTGGTGTTCACCATAGGAAAGACATAAATCTTTTGGAAAAAGTCCAAAGATGCTCCAGGGAATGGAGCAGTTCTGTTCCTAGGAGAGGCTGAGGAGCTGGGATTGTTCAGCCTGGAGAAGAGAAGACTCCAGGGGGACCTTAGAGCTGCCCCCCAATCCCTGAAGGGAACCTCCAGGAAGGCTGCAGAGGGACTTTTCCTCAGAGTGTCCAGCCAGAGGACAAGGGGAAATGGATTGAAACTGCAGGAGAAGAGGTTCAGGCTGGAGCTGAGGAAGAAGTTCTTCAGCAGGAGGGTGCTGAGCCTCTGGAACAGATTGCCCAGAGAAGCTGTGGCTGCCCCCTCCCTGGAGGTGTTCAAGGCCAGGTTGGATGAGGCTTGGAGCAACCTGGGCTGGATGAGAGGTGTCCCTGGGCATGGCAGGAGCTTGGAGATGATCTCTAAAGTCCTTTCCAACCTCAGCCATTTTATGATTCCATGAAACATCACCCAGGATCTCTCTGGCAAGATGATGTTCTCCCCTGACGAACCCAAAAACTTTTTTACTTTTGTTCTCCTCTCCCCATAACTTGCCTTAAGTGTCTTTATTAAGCAATAAAAGCTTCTTACAAACTGCACCATGACCCAGGAAGCTGTGGCCAGTGCATTGAAACCAGGTTCTTCAGTTTATTTACTACAGAATTAGCTCAAATTGGTAAGCATTGCTCCTGGTTGTTGCAGTTCCTCCACCCTTCTACAGCTGCTGCTGACACATCATGTACAAATATTTCAGTTTTTCCTCTGCCTAAGTGGATCAAGGCCTTTCAATTACATTTTAAATTACCATTTTTATTCCTGTGTAGGTATTTTAAGGTATAAAACACAAGGTTTTGGTGTTTGTTTGGTTTTTTTTTTATGCTTTGGTATTGCCCTCATCCACAGGAAATGTAGCTGGCTGTAGGTGCTTTCCTTCAAATCCTTCCCATGATGATTCACTAAAGAAAATTCCTTCATTTTCAAAGAAAATTACATCATGCCCAACAGAGTGTCCTCAGGTTCCCATGTGATGATGGAATGGGCCATCCCAGAGGGCTCAAATTTGCATGGATTTGTCTTATTGCCTCATTTCATCCCTCAACTGTGGACTGGGGACTGGGAGGACATGGACAGGCAGGAAAAGAGTCCTCCAGGATCAGGTGTCTGGATTTTTGACAGTTTAAGCTTTAGATTTAGATGGAATTAATGACCTGGTTTGAACCATGAGTCTAGAAGACATCCAGGGAGGGGAAGAGAGCTCTGGATTCGTGGCAGATGGATGGAGAAGTTGGGGATCATAAAGTTGAAGGTGTAGTTGAAGGTCCTCATCATAGGATGAGGACCCTCTTTCAGAAGGTGTGTTGGGTGTTGGAATGGGAGAAGAGGTGTGAAGGGGTGAGGTCTTGCCAGAGAAATAGTGAGTCCAGCAAGAGTTAAGTACCCAGCCAGTCCCTAGGAGAGGATTTGGTGCCTTGCTGCCTTCCACACTCTCCAAACTCCAGTCTGCATCTTCATTATCAGTCCCTGGTGATGACAGCTTGCACAGTGATGTTTTCCACTGCCAGGCTCTGTAGCTTGGGGTGTATCAGTGCTGCTGCTTCCCTTCACAAGGGTTCCTATCTTCCTGCCTTTTCTCAGAAGCTCTCCACCAAGGCAAAGCAAAAAAAGGCTTTCAGCTTGATTTGGAAAACAAAACACAGCCCAGAAAAGAGGCCCACCCATTTTTACCAGCTTGTTGTTTTGTAGGCATTGCCAAAAAAAAAAAAAAACCAAAAAAACCCAAACCATCCAGGAAAGGTTTGGATGTTAATTAGAAATCTAATCAGTGTAAGATAAAATGTGTGTGCATGTGTATATTTATATACAAAACAATCCAAAGCAGAGCCAGAGATGAATGGGATGCTATAACTTTTAAGAAAGTTGTGCTGATATGAAACAAGGTCTGGGATTGTCATTTCTCCCTGGAACTGGGATGCTCAGAGAGGTCCCTTGGCTGGATGGTGATGGCTACAGCTCAAACCCACCTTGTTCCATCTGCCAAGAGCTGACTTCAGGCTTCTCTGCTTCTCCCACCACAGCAGCTGATGAGCTCCCTGATACCTACACTGAGTAAATTCTCCTCCCTGCTCTGCACGAAGCATGAGTGATGCCCTGGGGATGCAGAGGAAAATGCAACAGGACCAGGAGCTTAAACCTTAGCATCTGGAGCTTCATTCCTAACAGTAAATAACAGCAAAAACAAAGGGAAAAAATCCCCACAAACAAACCCAGACTCGTGCCTTCCTGCTCTTTACAGTCCTAGGATTTTGAAGCATGAAGGCAGGAGCAATATATGAATTCCTGAACAAAAAAAAAAAAAAGAAAAAAAAAAAAAAAGAAAAAGAAAAAAAAGAAATGAAAAAGAAAAAAAAAAAGAAATGAAAAAGAAAAAAAAATGAAGTGAAAAAGAAAAGAAAAAAATAAAGAAAAGGTATAGTTTCTCACAGGTTTTACCCTCAAGAAACATATGCATCTTACCTGTGAGACATTAATAAGGGGGAATAAAACCCTACCACCTATTTCAGCTCATTGGAATCCAGAAAACAGGGCTAGGGAGCTAGCAGGGTGTTTGATCTGCAGCTAAGAAAGAGTTCTATATATTAAAGCCCATGTCTGTCAGGTTCTTTAGATAGCTACCTCCTGTTACCACATTAAATGGTAATTAAAAAATTAAATGTTTGCAAGGGTGTGGACTTTCTGTGATTTAAAACCATGCAGTGACTATACAATAGAGAGAAGATTTTTAGAGTTTTGGCAGAAGAGAAGCAACCATTGCTCTTATTCATGTAGTTTTGGGCTTCCTAAAGTGCTGATCATGGGTGCTCTTGGCAACATCTCAAATATTTTACTGCCTTGCCCCTTTCTTGGGGCTGAAGTGGTAATGAAGGGTCTGTTTGCTGCTGCTGAGACCTCTTCTAGCTTGGATGGATTGGCTGCTTTCTTAGATGCCTTTCTACAGCAGAAGGAATATCTCTGAATGCCTCAAAGGAGAAACTTCTCCATCACCCGTGGAAGGATGGGCAGGACCCACAGCAAAGGAAAATCAAGGCAGGTGAACCAAAAGACTCCAAATCACTTCTGTTGTGTCTGGCAGCAAGGGCAGAGCAAACCCAGCTAAATTTTTACAGCCCCATTACAACCAAGAGTGTATCCTCAATACCCCAAGAAGGTATTTTCATAGCTCCACTACAACCAAGATGAAAATCTGAGGAAATCTCTATGGTTGAGTTAGAGAGAAGAGGGAGGTTTTTCTGGCAGTGAAACTCAGCTGCAGGAAGGATCAGTTGTCCAGGTTCCAAGTGGTGACAAAATGACACTGCCAGTGTCATCCATGTTTGGAGATGCTCTGTTACCCTGGATGTGGATTTGCTTCTGGATCATGGCTGGAGAGGGATTTTCTCCAAGGGCATGGAATGAGAGGACAAAGGGCAATTGTTTCAAACTGACAGAGGGGAGATTTAGATGGGGTTTTAGGAGGAGATTTTTTTCCTGTGAGGGTGCTGAGCCCCTGGCCCAGGTTTCCCAGAGAAGCTGTGGCTGCCCCATCCCTGGAAGTGTCTCAGCCCAGGCTGGATGGGGCTTGGAGCACCCTGGGCTGGTGGGAGGTGTCCCTGACCATGCAGGGGGGGGTTGGAACTGGATGACATTTAAAGTCCCTTCCAACCCAAAGCATTCTGTTATTCTGTGATTCTATTTTTGCATTCTTATCAACTGAAGCAAATAATACAGTTTACTATTTAGATCTCTGTCATCACAAGACTCCAAACTGAGAAACCACAAAGTCTTCTCCATCCAGCTGTAAAACCATCTTTCCTTTGTGGTCAGGAGGCCATTGCCTTCTTGCTTATCTCTCACAGCTGTTTCTTCTGTACTTTTGACCACTGATGCTTGGCTGCTGCAGTGCCTGCCCAGCCATTTATTTACTCTTTGCTTCCTCCCGTGATCACATCTGAGGCCCCAGTTCCCTTTCCCTCTCCCACCACCACCATCCCCTGTGAAGCCCAACCATCTGCTCTGTGTGTTGACAGACCTTCCTTCATGCATGGCATCCATCAGCCCTTCAGGTTGACTTGCTTTCAGCTGGAAAAACTGATGTTTCAATGAACCAATGCTATTCCTTGGCATCCTCCCTCTGTGAGGTAGGAAAAAAAACTCCATCCCATTAAACAAACACGTTAAACCCAGAGGTTTTCAGAGCCCAACATCTCCTCATCCCCATGGCTGACTGTAGCTGATTGGTGCTGTAAGCCCCTGGGCCAAAGTGTTGAATGGTCAGTGTTATAAATAGAGCTCCAGAGGGCCAAGCTCTGCTGATTTATGAAGCAAAGGCAAGAAAAAGGTTGCAGCAAAAATGGCAGACTGACTATGTCTGTACTCCTATCAAGCAGCTGAGTGGCTTGAAGCACCCCAAACCTCTTGACCTGGGTGCTGGCTGTCTGTATCTACAATATATAAGATTGCCTGTTCCCAAGGACCTCCTTAAGGTCACATTCCTGGATACACCACACACCCAAAAACCCCTGCAAGGTCTTCCAAGAAGGCTGAAGATCACCCATGCTCTGCTTGGCTTTTTCTGTTTATGTAGAAAGCCAGGAGTGCCATCCCTTGTCATCTGCCCAGCCACTGTCCTGAATCTGCCACCAGAAATGTCCCAAACCCTTCCTGAAGTATCCACAGGCTGAGCCTGCACCTTGCCACACATCTCTGTCTGATTTTTGAGGCAAAGGCAAGAAAAGGTTGCAGCAAAAATGGCAGACTGACTATGTCTCTACTTCTAGATGGAATGCAAGTATCTGATAGTCTTGAAGCACCCCAGAACTCTTGAGCTGGGTGCTGGCTGTCAGCCCAGAGGTACCTACAATATGTAGGATTGCCTCTACAGCATTCCCAAGGGTCTCCTTAAGGTCACATTCCTGGATACACCACACACCCAAAAACCCCTGCAAGGTCTTCCAAGAAGGCTGAAGATCACCCATGTTCTGCTTGGCTTTTTCTGTTTATGTGCAGAAAGCCAGGAGTGCCATCCCTTGTCATCTGCCCAGTCAGTGTCCTGAATCTGCCACCAGAAATGTCCCAAACCCTTCCTGAAGTGTCCGTAGGTTGAGCCTGCACCTTGCCACACAACTCTGTCTGATTTTTGAGGCAAAGGTAAGAAAATGTTGCAGCAAAAATGGCAGACTGACTATGTCTCTACTTCTAGATGGAATGCAAGTATCTGATGGCCTTGAAGCACCCCAGAACTCTTGACCTGGGTGCTGGCTGTCAGCCCAGAGGTACCTACAGTGTGTAGGATTGCCTCTACAGCATTCCCAAGGGTCTCCTTAAGGTCACATTCCTGGATACACCACACAAACAAACCCCTGCAGGGTCTTCCAAGAAGACTGAAGATCACCCATGCTCTGCTTGGCTTTTTCTGTTTATGTGCAGAAACCCAGGAGTGCCATCACTTGTCATCTGCCCAGCCAGTGTCCTGATTTTGCCACCAGAAATGTCCCAAACCCTTCCTGAAGTATCCCCAGGCTGAGCCTGCACCTTGCCACACATCTCTGTCTGATTTTTGAGGCAAAGGCAAGAAAATGTTGCAGCAAAAATGGCTGAATGACTATGTCTCTACTCCTATCAAGCAGCTGAGTGGCTTGAAGCACCCCAAACTTCTTGACCTGGGTGCTGGCTGTCTGTATCTACAATATATAGGATTGTCTGTTCCCAAGGGTCTCCTTAAGGTCACATTCCTGGATACACCACACAAACAAACCCCTGCAGGGTCTTCCAAGAAGACTGAAGATCACCCATGCTCTGCTTGGCTTTTTTTGTTTATGTAGAAAGCCAGGAGTGCCATCCCTTGTCATCTGCCCAGCCACTGTCCTGAATCTGCCACCAGAAATGTCCCAAACCCTTCCTGAAGTATCCCCAGGCTGAGCCTGCACCTTGCCACACATCTCTTTGTGTGGGATGGGACTCAGCACCCGTGGAGGTGAGGATGGGAAGATGATATCTTTGGATCAAGAAGGTGTTAGGCACATTCACACTGTTACAACTCTTCTTCCATTCCTATTCCTAAGAGGGAGGTTGCTGGGAAGATGCCACCATGCTTCTTCTTGAAGTACATGTTGAAGAATGGAGAAATGGTTAAAAATTGAAGATTGTGGCTTAATAAAATGGGAAGAAAAGCCCAAAACAGTATAAAGATAATTAAACACCAAAATAAATAGCCTATAGGGGTGCTGAAACCTCAATTCCCAGAGATTGACCCAAGCCCTGAACAACTGGCTCTGATTTTGGGGTTGATGTGCACTGAGCAGACCTTCTCAAGGGGTTTTCCAGCAAATTTTTTAACCTCTCTCCAGCTCAAATTAACATGGAGAAAATCATGGGTGTAGTAGAAACAAAGGAGAATGGAGATTAAATTTTTACTTCTGTTCTATAGTACATATACGTACAAAAATATGCTAATTTGCATGTGCATTTACTTCTTTAAGATGTATACAGAGGGGTCAGGAACAACCCAATAAACATTAAATTGTGTAAAGAAACTGCAGGGTTTATTTCCATTTCCCATTTTATAGAAAATTTTAATAAACTGCCAGTGGATTAAGGAGATATCTAATGAATGGCTGTTGGCTCGTTGGAATGTTCTGTTAGTTGCAGAATTTTAGGACTGTAGCTTTAGTTATTTTTTAATATTATTTATTATTTTTGAAACCTATATAAAAATTTCAGAAAACAGCAGATAAATTAAACATAATTTATGTTTAATAATTTATGTTTAATCCCTTTCCTAACCACTTTTAGGTATTCTCTACTTTGGTCACATTATTATCTCTGGAGTAAAGCTCTTGGGCACTTAAGTGTCACAAGGAGGTTTATAAAAAAAAAGAAATGGAGTCAGTCTCAATTGATGCCAAATGTCAAGGATGCCAAAAAATGGCACCAAGTCCAGCTTGATTCCAGACAGCTGAGGTGGGAAAGGCAATGGTTGGTACAGTCAAGGTAACTTCACATTAAGCAATTAAGAATTAAAAAAATTAAGAAGTTCAAGCATCTCAGTCTAAGCAGTGGATTCTCCAGCAATGGACACTTTTGAGATTCAGCTCACAGGGTGCTGGACCATCTCATCCAGACAGTGCTTTGGTTGGACCAGATGATCCATGATGTTCCTACAATTCCTGGTGTTCTACAATTCTATGATTTTGTGGCCATTTCTCTGGGGATACTCCTAGGGCAGTCTAAATGGCACCAGTGCTCCCAGTCCCAGCTCTGATGGTGTCAATAGAAGGTGTACTCAAGTGAGGACTTGAATGATTTGGTTCTATTTTAGCAGACAGACCTCAATCCTGAGTAGAAAGAGCTGCAAAACTTAAAACCCACTTCATCTTCAGGTGCATTCCCAGTAATTCTAAGCAATGGCACAACTGAGGCCAGAGGATCAAATCAGCTTTGATCAAACCTTCCAAGAGGATCACCAGAGTCAGAAATTATTAAATATTTGCTCCAGTCTGGATTCTGGCATTTGAGCAAGATCCTGAAATTGTAGGAGGGGATTCTTGGGTCTACTTTATGCCAACAGAAGTGTGACCACAGCTGTCCCCTCTGATCCTGGTAAAATAAACAACAACTGATGATAATATTTAAGCAAGTCTTAACAAAAGGAAACTGAGTCAAACATTTTTCTCTTTCTCTCTTTCTCTTTTTCTCTTTCTCTTCTCTTTCTCTTCCTCTTTCTCCTTCTCTTTCTCTTTCTCCTTCTCTTTCTCTTTTCTCTTTCTTTCTCTCTTTCTCTTTCTCTTTTCTCTTTGTCTTTTCTCTCTCTTTCTCTTTTCTCTTTCTTTCTTTCTCTTTTCTTTCTTCTCTTTCTTTCATTCTTTCTCTTTCTTTCTCTTTCTCTTTTTCTCTTTCTCTTTCTCTTTTTTATCTTTCTCTGTCTTTTCTCTCTCTCTCTTTCTCTTTTCTCTTTCTTTCTCTTTTCTTTCTCTCTCTTTTCTCTCTTTCTCTTTCTCTTTCTCTTTCTCTTTCTCTTTCTCTTCCTCTTCCTCTTCCTCTTCCTCTTTTTCTCTCCTTCTCCTTTTCTCATCCTTCTCCTTTCCCCTCATCCCCTACAAGCTAAAGAGACCAAACTCCCTCAGCCTTTCCTCAAAAAGGAGAAAGTTGCCAGTGAAGTTTGCTGGAGAAGTGGGGACCTGCTCCAAAGGCATTGACCAGCCTGAAGATGGGGTGGTGGGGTGCAGGGTTTGGGTACAACATTGGCCTTGTTTTGCTGTCCCCCTGCCTTCAAAAAATGACTCAAAAGCTCAAAAAAAAAAAAAAAAAAAAAAAAAAAAAGAGAGAAATAGGAAAACCAGAAAATCACTCTTAGAAATAGCAGCCCTTTGTTTAACTTTTGATTTCTAGAGCCCTTAGGAAATCATATTTTCAAGTGTTTCTTTAGTCCTGTAAATCCTTACAATCCTGATAAATCCTTACAGGTTTTATCCTGTAAGGATAAAACCAGAATCTGTGAAAAAAATAACAGTCTGACAGTCTCAAAAAAATCACATGACTTGGAGCTGGAAGTTCAGGAAATAAAACACTAAATATGGGAGCCTGTACCAAAAAAACCCACAACAGTCACCACGACCACTGGACTCACACTGGCACGTGTGTTGTGATAGCAGAATGTTTTACAGTTCCTAACCAGAGGAAAAACAAACCAAAACAAAATAATCAGAAAAAACCTTTGTTCTTCTGTCTTTCAGTTCTGGTTCACCAAAAGGTAGCACTTTAGTTAACCTCTTCTTTTAAAAAAAAACAGAGTTATTTCCCTTGTATGCCTATGAAAACTCCTTTTACTTGTAACTCAAGGAGCAAGAGATCATTTGCACTTAACCTTTGCGTTGTAATTTACAGCAAAGCCCTTGGTTGGCTGCCAGTCTAATAATCCCAAACCCTGCAGAATGAAATTAAGACATTAATATTATTTTTATTAAGCTGGTAATAAGGCAGAATGAAGCAGATTTTAAAGCAAATGCAGGTGGAGGAGATTTAATGCCAAAGCATTAAGCACACTGCCTGACCATGGCCAATCCCAGCTTTAGGCAAGACACTTGGGAGATGAACACAAAATTCCTTCCTTTTAGGTGTTCGTCTTGAGATATACACAGCCCTTCTTTTTTTTCTTCACTTCAGTCAGTGAAAGTTGGGTCCAGATCCACCTTGAAAATGTCAATTTTCATGAGTCTTTTCACCTAGAAGCTCCCTTCATGCTCTGGGCTGTTTCTGAGGAAACTTCCAGAATTTTCATGTCACTCACTTCATGGTGCTCATCTGAAAAAAGCCAATAGAGAGAGAAATAACCAGATTTAACAAATCTGTATGTGTCTATGAGGTGGTTATCCATGAGCTTTTGAGACATACCAGGTATCTGAGCTCTGTTTCATGCATCCTTCCAGAGCTGCACTGCTGGCTTGGTCTTGCCTTGTATCTGTTGTTTCTTTGCAGCTGTCTTCAATCCACAGGAAAAAACTCAGATTATTTCTCCAGACAATTGAATCCCACTTTTGTCCTTTTTCCTTTTTCCCCCTCTTCTCTTCTCTTCTCTTCTCTTCTCTTCTCTTCTCTTCTCTTCTCTTCTCTTCTCTTCTCTTCTCTTCTCTTCTCTTCTCTTCTCTTCTCTTCTCTTCTCTTCTCTTCTCTTCTCTTCTCTTCTCTTCTCTTCTCTTCTCTTCTCTTCTCTTCTCTTCTCTTCTCTTCTCTTCTCTTCTCTTCTCTTCTCTTCTCTTCTCTTCTCTTCTCTTCTCTTCTCTTCTCTTCTCTTCTCTTCTCTTCTCTTCTCTTCTCTTCTCTTCTCTTCTCTTCTCTTCTCTTCTCTTCTCTTCTCTTCTCCTCTCCTCTCCTCTCCTCTCCTCTCCTCTCCTCTCCTCTCCTCTCCTCTCCTCTCCTCTCCTCTCCTCTCCTCTCCTCTCCTCTCCTCTCCTCTCCCTTCCTTTCCCTTCCCTTTTCCATTCACTTATTCCCTCCCTTTCCTTTTCCCTTCCCTTCCTCAGAAAACACTCAGACACACACCTGTCTGAACAGGGTTCTCAGATCCATTTTTTAAATAGTCAAATGAGCCTAAAGCCTGATTCTTCTCATCCCAGAGTAAACTAAAACCAATCAGATCAAACCAAGTCCTCAAAAATATTCCCATTTCTTTATTCCTTTATTCAACATAAAGGGAGCCCAGGCTGTCCACTTCAGCTGAAAAGATTGCATAAAGATTTGGAGGGAATTTGATTGAGAGATGGCAAAGTTTGTGACTCTATGGGAAAATCAGGAAAACCTATTATGTTTTATTTTTAGGCTGCAGGTCCAATCCACAAAATGGAAACCACATCCCCAGTAGAAACATAAAATTTCACAGATGTCATAGGCAACAGACCCATTTTCCACACCTGTAGCTCTGCCACCATCTCAACTCAGAAGAAAAGGTTGAAGCACACAAGTTTTTACCCTTTTTCAGCTTCTAAATTAAAGGTTTAACCTGGAATTTAATGACTCCTGGAGTTATCAGGGACACAACATTTCTGTTTCTGTTACTGGGGACTGTGGTCCTCAAAAGAATGAAGGAACACATTTAGGAACCCCTAAATCCTGAAGGGCCATCAACTTCTCAACATGTGGATAAAACCAAAAGGGTTTTCAGGCCATCTGTAGAACACATCCTCAACTCACAGCTCTCAAGCAATAGCAGAAATGTTTAAACTTCTCATCTAGGACAGTTTAAGGACTTTCTGACCTGTTATGTGGTGAGTGAAACCCCAAATGATGCCCACCTCTCTTTTGTCATGTTTTCCATGGAAAAGATGATGGGCAGGGGGCACCAGTTACTGCTGGGGAGATCCTAATTGAGCACAAAAGGAAAAGTTTTCCCTCTGAGGACAGTCAGACCTTGGAATGGTCTCCCAGGGGGAGTGTTGGATTCCCTCACTTTGGAAATTTTGATGTCTCAGCTGAGATATCTCATATGAACAATAATATGAGAAGGGTTGGATCAGATGATCCTTGAGGTCCCTTCTAGCCTCACGTTCTGTGATTCTATGAATTCATATTTTTTATTTCATGATATTGATATAATCCTGTGTGGTCTCTGAAGAAAAGCTCCTAAGTTTGATTCCCTTTTCAGTGCCCTCCCTCTGTTTCAGGGAGCCCAGGGAGTTAGGATGGCAGGGAGGTTTTCTGACCTGTCCCACAGAGTCCTTTGCTGTACTTGCTTAGAAAGCCATTTGCTCCCCTATCTGTCCATGCTCTGACTGCCTCCTTTTGGGTTATCTGCAGGTCATGGGAACCATAATGTATATTTAAAACCCAGCAGGTCTGCTGGAAAGCTGAGGGGAAGGAGGTAGCCAAGGGAAATTGTCACAGTCCCCTAATCTCCACTTACGATGTTGATTTGAGCTTCTATTTCCACTGCTCCAGAAGTGCAATTGTCAGTGTGGTACCCACTCCTGGTGCACATATCACAAGCCACACACTTCATGTGTCATGGAAACAGGCTACAACATCTTCTCACCAGCCCTCTTTCCTATTTTATTTTTGTATTTTTTTTTTTTTTTCTCCTTTGCTCCCCACCCCCCCTTCTCCTTCTGCTTTCTCTCCACTCCTTTTAGCTCTGAATGGTTTTAAATAGAAACCCCCTCAGCACAGCACGTTGCCCTCCCATGATAAACTGGTGCAGAGGTCAGGGAAGGAGTTTGCCAAATCAATGGCCTTTTTTTAATTATTTTTTTTTTATTATTTTCCTTGCAGGGAACGCTTCAGGCCAAAGCAGGAGGTCTGTGAGCAAGATGACCACATTTAATGTGGAAAATTCTTTCTAGGAAGCATAGGAGGCAGCACCATTGGGCAGGGACAAGTTTAAAGCCACAAGAGAAGGTTTTAACCTCTCAGGTTGAGAGATTCCACACCCATGGCTACTCCTGTTAGCTCAGCCAAAGCTTCACTGGGCTTGGTGGACAAGAAAAGCCATAGCCTGAGGTATAAAGAAATAAGATTCACCCAGACAGGCAATAAGATTTTCTAAAACCTGTCTACAAAAAAAAACACCCCAATTTTGAAATGATTTTAGCACACATTTTAGTCAACAGGGAACTAAATGCAACAGAAAATGCAACAGAATTAACAGGGGAGGTAGAAAGCTGATGGCATCATCAGCATTTCCAAGGTAGTCTGGGATTAGTCTTAAGGGAGATTCTCTTTATAACCTCCCATCCCATTTAGACTGAACTAATCTAAAAGAAAACAGAACTTTAAACACGGTAAAAATAAAAAAAAAAAACACCAAGAAAGTAAAAATTTCAAAAAGTTGATACTGAAAATTTTGCCCTGGGTGAGGAAGCAGTGCTAATAATAATTAATAACATTCTGCTGCAAGCATTTAATGAAGACAGCAAGTGAAGTTTGAAAGAATGGGAGATATTTCCCAGAGATTCAAGGTTGCTAAGGGCCTGCTGAGACCTTGAGTGGTCCCTGGAGCAGAGAATTAGACCCCAACAGGGGCATAAAAGGTGAAATGTTATCCCCATCCTTGCTCACACCACTGTGGAAAACCCACAGGGACTTTCCAAGGTGGTGAATGTGCAGGAAACTAAAACATATTTTGAATTTAGATGAAGACAGTTCAAAAAATCCTTTGTCACTCTAAATGTTCAGTTTGGCAAAGCTTGAAAATCTTTCTTTATTCCTCATGAGCAACTAGAAAGTTGTCTGCAACTGGAGATGTGAAGGAGAAGAAGAATGAAAAGCACCCATGAGCAATAAAAAGGAGGAAAAAGTCATACAGACAGCATAAGTGTTGTCACTTAAAGAGTTTTGATGTCTGAGAATTTGTATAGAATTTAAAATAAGCAGTGGGAAAAACAAATAGAGTTTGTTTTTTTAAACATCAGTTCTCTAAGCCTTTTTGAGGCAGAATTTTAGCTCAATACATTACAACAATGAGAAATTCCCAAGGAAAAAAAATTATAATCTTGATTTTGTCACTCTAAGGTGTTTCATATTTGCCCATTCTTACAATTGTGTAAAATTCTGCTTTTAGCTGTCACTTTCATAGAATCTGCTGGGTTGGAAGGGACCCATCAGGATCACCAAGTCCTTGTGCAGGGCCCCCCCAGCATCACCCCAGGTGCCTGAGAGCATCATCCCAACACTTCTTGACCTCAGGCAGCTTTGGTGCTCTGACCACTTCCCTGGGGAGCTTTTTCCAGTGCTCAACCACTTTTTGGGTGAAAAACCTTTTCCTGACATCTAACCTAAACCTCCCCTGATTCAGCTTCCAGACATTTCCCAAACTCCAGTCTTCGGAGGAGTGAAGGAAGTGGTGCCAGTCCCATCTCTTCCCCTTGCAAGGAAGCCAAAATCTGCAATGAAGTTTTATTTTTTAATGCATCATCTGCTTGTTATGAAAGGAAGTGGTGGGGCTTCTAGTTTTGGTTCTGCCAGTGACTTTCCCTGAGAGTGGGAGAAGTTGTCAGTGCTAGCTTCTTGTTTCTTGTACATCCATAGGTGTTGGTGCATGTCTGATTCCCCCCATCCTTTGTGTTCTGTGGATCTCTCAGCTGAAACTTTTCATCCCCTTGCTGTATTTAACTTATTTTTGAAACTATCCACTCCTCCTGGTGCCCAGGCTGTTTGGTTAACCTCTGTCTAAGGATACTTCTTAGAAAGAATCATTATTTGTTCTGTGGTTGTATCCTGGCTTGTGACCTCCTTCCTTCGAGGAGGTTCAAAATGCTAGGTAGGACCTCTTGCCAGGCAGCAAATACATGCAGGGGACAGATAAAATTTTTATGGAGCAAAACATAAATAAACTTTCCCCTTTCTGCCTGAGCAAGAGTTGTAAGACAAGGATTCATGTCCTCTCTGGGTTTTTGCTATGGAAGGGAGTGAGAATACATCCACGTGTTTCTCTGTGCTCCAAGAGAGCTTGGTTATGGATGATAACCAAGCTCTACTGGGAACATTTTGATGTTTATTGTGGCCATCTATCTCATTAGGTTTCTTTTTCTCTTTTTCACTCTATTCTTCTGTCCAACAGGGAAAAAAACCAAAACCCAAAAAACCCCAACAAACAAAAGAGCCAACCAACCAACCAAAAAAACCTCAACGAACAATGAGAATGAGAACTCCTCTTGTCTCCTGGTTTCATCTTTTTTTCTTCTTGTTCATTTTGGGAACATCATAGTCTGGGAGGGAACCAAAACACTCTGATTTTGTTGATTTACAGCAGTGCATTGAGACTGTAAGAATCTGAAGTGGAAGGAGGAGGAGAGGGATGGCAGGGGAAAGAATAGTGCTGTGTAATCCTGTCCTGAGCTGGGAGGTATCAAAATAACCTGCAAGATATTGAAAAACAAGGAATGAGAAAGGTTGGGAGGATTCAGGAAATGCAAGAAGGGAGTTTTCAGCTGGAAAAAACTTGTTCTATGGACTCAAACTTTAGCTGGAGGCATTGTATCTGAAAGTTTTGGGTTTTTTTTTTTTTTTCCTATGTGGTGCTCTATTTGCTTTGAAGTGAATCCCAAAAACTACTTCTCAGTATGCTGAATACCACTGGAAATATTCAGTGAGGATGTGGATCTGCAAAGACAGGGGGAAATTAAAAAAAAAAAAAAAAAAAAAAAGACAAAATATAAAGAGAAAATGTCCAAGCTATGTTTGGATTCTCTTATCTTCTCCTTCTGCTTCTGTGTTTTCCTTCTTTATGCCTATTAGCTGGGGTCTATTTATATTCCAGAGACTTTGCATGATGTTACCATGCTTTGCAAGCTTTCTGTATTGTATTTTCTGAAACAACTGAGTTCAAAGGGAAATAATTAAATTCCTTCAGTGCTTGACTGGGGTCTGGTTTTGATATACCCTGAAAAAGCATTCTCTCCTCCTCCCACTTGGTAGTAAGGACATAGTAGGTTTCTACTGGTACTTTTTAGACCAGTTTCTGTCTTGGCCCTGGAAAGATAAAGATCATTTGCTATCTCTGAGCACAGGTAAATTGAAATGAAATATCTCAGAACCTGAAATGATGCTTAATGTCAGGAACTGAGCAGTTTGCCTCCAGGATTCTCCTTATGGTTTCCTTCACTGTAGAGAATTCCTGTTCCTTGGATATCCTGAGGCTGAATGGTGTGGTTTGGTGCTGTGAAGGTGGATATGAGAGAGAAAATTAAACAGAAGAAGAGATAAAGGTATAAACAGACCATGCTCCCTAGCAGAACATCAGAAGAGTTCTGGATTTACCACAGGAAGCTTGCAGCCACAAATTTAATGACAGCCAAAGAGCAAGGAAGAGTGAGAAATGGTCCATGCACTGGTTTCACCCTCCTAAAAGCTGGAAAAACAAGAAGAAAAGAACATCAATAAAATGCTCCATGTAAAAGTGGTTTTCTTTAGGTCTAAGTGGGGGCAACCCAAGTTTAAAGTGCTCTGGGTAAAGGTCTCGTACTAAAGGTGCCACAAAGCTGCAGCCAACTCTGCAAAACCAAAGGCCACGTTGGGTTTGGATGTTGGGGATAAAATCCAAGGAATCTGGATGGAAATGGTCCCCAGGAGGGGCTTTCAGTTCTAGAAAAGCATCATAGAAAGCAGCCAATGCATTGAGTTGCCTTGTCCATGGTTTCTTGCACCTTTTAACTTCGTGAGGCAAATTCAGTGCCTCTGGGTCAACACTAATTCTTCAATTTTTTTTTTTTTTTCCAGGATTAGTTTCAACCTCTTCTCTCATTCCACCTCACAGATACATCAATGTTTGGGCTGGCAGAAAAGAGCAGAAGCTGTTGGTAGGAGAAGGGAGAGAGAATTGCTTCTTTCTGCACTAAAACTCCAACTTCCAGTGGGTTCCAGAGCGTCCAAAGGGATATTCTGCACGAAAAAAACTTTGCCAAAGCTGAGCTGTCCTGCTTAGGGCCAGTCAGGTGTCTCTGGAGCCAGGGGGGCTTTGGAGCCAGGGGTATGATTCATTAAAAAACAAAAAAAAGATGTGGAGGCTTGAGTGTATCCTTAATTCCAGTCTCCAAACATCCGGCATTAGAAAAATATGCAGGAGCCCTGCCCACAGCCATTCAGCAAACCAGATTTTCCATGAATGTATTTGATCACAAAGATGAGAAACGTATGGGGATCTGATGCTTCTATTTTGCTGGTAGGGATGTAAAAAAAAAATAAATAAAAAAAGAGCCCAGATGACATATATCCAAAAAAAAGGTAAAAATCAGAATAATTACAAAATAAATACAAACCAGCCAGTTGGCAAGCACAGTCATTCAAGAGATATTTCTGACTAATACTGTCCAGGACCATTAGCTTAATGTTGTGTATTAAAAAGAGGGGGAAAAAGTAAAAAGAAAAAAAGAAAAAGAAAAAAAAAAGTACAAGTATTTGTGTGACCTACTGTGGTTATCTTGCTGAGGAGAATGGCTTCACATTTGCTTTGAATTATTCTTTGCATGGTCTGAAAGGTTTTTTTTCTTCTTTTCCTTTTTTTTTCTTTTTTTCTTGCATTGTTATTCTATGTGTTTCATATTCTTTTATGTTGCTCTCAGAATGCTTAATCCCTCTCTGTATCCTCCAGCCCTATTACAGCACTACAATAATGGGCTGCTGAATGCCCCTATTTTTTGGTCAATTTATAACTAGTCAACAAATCTTTCTCTCCCCACCAGTTAGGATAAAGCAGCTTGTTTTGTAACAGGGAATCATGGATAAAATCCAGAGTTGTGCCTCACAGCCAAAGGGGGCACACCCTGCCCACAGAGACTTTTACTCCTCAACAGCTCTCACATCTTTTCATTTAAATTGAATCCAAGAAGCAGTTAATAAAATGCAGTAACTTTTGTTATATGATTTATATAAGTGAATATAACTCCAATATTATACAGCCAGAGGGGCTGCTTGCAGACTCCACAAAAAGATCCTGTTGGTTGCCCTGTGTTGAATTTCAGACCCACTTCTCTTTACACACTTGATTCTACAAACTGAAGGAATATTCCTGTGTCCTGGTTTGGGCCAGGATAAAGGTGATTTTCTGTCTTGTCCTTTTGCTTTCAGCTCAGTCTCTTGTCAGGAGCTGCACTTGCTGAAATGAACAGCAAGTTTCTCAGTCAGTGGCTGCTCTGGGACTGATAACTCTGGGTGTTTATAGTTACAGCTGGGAATGGGCTGCAGAACCAGGGACACTGCTCAGCTCTGAGGAACATTTTGCCCTCCAGAAGGAATCAAGAGGTCCCACCTGCAGCCTCCTTTGGGGAGGAACAGACAAGAGAGATGCCAGAATTGACCAAACAGAGGATTCCATCCCATACACCTCATACTCAGCATAAATTTGAGGGATCACAAGGGCCAAGCCAGCTTCCAGCTTCCTGCCCTTTCTGCCTTTCCTGCTTCCCCTTCTTCCCCTGTCCCTGTTTGCTTCAGCATCCTGGGAGGATTCCATCCCTTCCTCTGCCTGTGCTCCTGATCCATCCCAGCCTGAATCTGTGTGTTCCTGCCTCCAGCTCCCAACTGCTGCTGACTCCAGGATTCCAGCCTGGACTTTCCCAGGGCTGCCCTGCAGCCTCGGGGGTGACCTGAGAGTTATTGGGGGAAGGGGAGAGGAACCTGGGATCAATTTTCCTGTAGATTTGCATATATTTAATAATTTTTCCTATTTATCATTCCTGTTTCATTAAAGCTGTGTAGTTTAGTTTCCAACCCATCAGTCTCTCTCCCTTATTCTCTCTCCTTTCTTTATCAGGGAGGAGAGAGAGATTAATAGAGAGCAGCTGTTACTTGGTTTAATTGCCAGGCCAGTGTTAAACCCTGACATCCTCCTACTTGTTAGATTTTAAAGATAAGATTTGGGAATTTTGTGGAACTGACTTAGTTTGTACCACTCAGGACAGATTGAGGAATAAATCCCAGTTCTTGAACTTCCCAATCCCTTCCTCCATTCACTGGGCTGTGTGATGTCCTTCATAATTCCTTCCCAATTAGTCAAAATGCTAAAGAACAGAAGGATGGGAATAATTATCTTTTTGTAGTCCACTGTCCTTCTTCCAGCAGGGGATTGTAATTAACTATTTCAGAGTAATTGCCTACAAAAGGAGGAAAACAGAGCTCATTTCTTTCAGCTGCGAAACCTTAAGGCCAAGTCATCCTGTAGGGTGTTTAAATAGCACAAGACAATTTTAAGAAGGAAATTCTGATTTTAGTGATAGCAGCAAACTTGGGGATCACATCATCCAGCTTCTTCATTTTTGATTCCAGCTTCTTCATTTTGGGTGAGCACCTTGTTGAGTCAAGATGTTTTTCACCATGAAAGATGCTCAGCTATCAAAACTAGTTTTAAGCAGCTGGTATCTGAAGATAAAATATTCAGCTGTTTTGAGGGTATTTTCTACACTTCAGTGAAGGAAACAGTATTTCTGCTTTGACTGACACAGCAGTGAAAACATTTTGTCATGGAACCAGGGGTGAACCTGGGGGTCCTGGTAGACAAGAGGATGACCATGAGCCAGCAATGTGCCCTTGTGGCCAAGAAGGCCAATGGCATCCTGGGGTGCATGAGAAAGGGTGTGGTTAGTAGGTCAAGAGAGGTTCTCCTCCCCCTCTATTCTGCATTGGTGAGGCCACACCTGGAGTATTGTGTCCAGTTCTGGGCCCCTCAGTTCAAGAAGGACAGGGAAGTGCTTGAAAGAGTCCAGCACAGAGCTACTGAGATGATTAAGGGAGTGGAACATCTCCCTTATGAGGAAAGGCTGAGGGAGCTGGGTCTCTTTAGTTTGGAGAAAAGGAGACTGAGGGGTGACCTCATCAATGTTTTCAAATATGTAAGGGGTGAGTGTCAGGGAGATGGAGTTAGGCTTTTCTCAGTGGTGACCAGTGATAGGACAAGGGGTAATGGGTGTAAATTGGAGCATAGGAGGTTCAAGTTGAATATCAGAAAAAATTTTTTTACTGTAAGGGTGACAGAGCCCTGGAACAGGCTGCCCAGGGGGGTTGTGGAGTCTCCTTCACTGGAGACATTCAAAACCCACCTGGACACGTTCCTAGGGGATGTACTCTAGGGGGCCCTGCTCTGGCAGGGGGGTTGGACTAGATGATCTTTCGAGGTCCCTTCCAACCCCTAGGATTCTATGATTCTATGATTCTATGATTCTATGATCCTTCCTCAGGACTCTTTGTGACAGTATAAATGAGGTCACTACCTGTGAAATGGGTGGCCAAAGGTATCCAGAAGCTCTCAGAGGTGTTGTCTGAAATGGTGAACTCTTCATAGACCTTGTCCCTGCTCAAACATCCCCTCAGCCAGGCAGGGCTGCTGGGATTTTGTCTGATTCTGCAGGATGAAAGCCAAATCATAGCAGGGTGGGCAATAAGAAAGCACCAAACCATCCTATTTCTTCTGTCACATCCAAGAGTTCACAAGGCCCTTTAAGAGGTTAAAAAAAAAAATTTAAAATGTGCTTTGGGGAGGGCAGTTTCTGAGGAATTTGGTGCTATTTGTATCAAAGAATCATTGGAAAGCTGCTTGGAAGAGACAACCAGGGGCCACCTCATCCCAACTCCCTGCTGGGGCAGGGCTGGAGGCAGCAATAGATCAGCTCAGTCATGGCTTTGCTTTGCCGGGGCTTAAAAACCACCAAAAACATGGAGATCAGATCTCTGGAAAACCACTGCTAGACCACATAGGCAAGATTTTATCCTTCATGTCCAGACTGAACCTCTCAAACCAAAGGCATGGTTAAGAGAAGTTTTATTTTGTCATTTTTGTTTTCTAGCTGCCACCGAAAAAAAAAAAAAATCCCTGTAGGAAGTTATTTGCTTCCTTGGTCATCACCCACCACACAAAACCAGGTCCAAAGCTTCTCCACAGGACATGAGATGGTGGCATTTTGGGAGCCCTGTCAGGCACCTCTCCAAATCCAGCCTGATTTCTGTGCACCAAACCAAAGGCAGCACCACAGATGGAGCCTCAAGAACCCTGAGTACAGAATAATTGCTTCTTTTTGTACATTGGACATGGACTAAGATGCTCCATTATTCTGTGGTTTGTCTTTTTACAGGGGGAGTGAACTGGTGGCCCTCAGATTTATTCCTATTTCATGTTCAGCTTGGCACTCTGCATTTCTCCCAGGACCTTCTTCTCCTGGCTTATATTTATCCTGTCACTTTCCAGCCTATACGTAGTAATTCAGGCTGACATTTCCAAAAATCAAGATTTTTTTCTAACTGAATATGAAGCTAGATTCTGAGATTGCTCTTTTCTTACCTCTTTCATACAACACCAGGGAGATCAATCACTTTTTTTGGCCCTCAAGCCCTCGTGGATTCCACTGTGGATTTTCACAAAGAGTTTTTGCTGCAGAAAAATGTCAACTAGGAAAGTACATCTAACTCTTGTTGAGGTTTTTTTGGGGTTGTTTTTGCCTTCCAACAGAATTAAAAAAAAAACCAAAAAAACCAACCAACAAGAAAACCAACCAAAAAAAAAAAAAAAAGAAAAAACCAAACCAAAACCAAACCAAACAACCCCCCCAAAAACCCAAAAGAAACCTCAAAAAAAAGTTTACTTGCTCAAAGTTTTTTTCAAAAATCTGATCCCAGACTCATGTAAGCCTGAGATCAGCCCTGAAGTTATTCCAAGGCAGAGTGAAGGAAGAAATAATTGGAGTTTGCTGTTCAGAAGGATGGGGGGAGGCAAAGAGGACAATTAAATGGGAATTATTTTGCTCTGTGGTTCATCACAAGGGACTGATCTGATTACATAACCCAACTTAAATGTTGACCTTTATGTTGTCAGTGTAAAAACCAAACATATTAAACATGGCCTTGGGTTCCTGTACAAGATACAACAAATTGAGGAAGAAAAGGAGAGAGATTGAATATTCTGGGGCCAAAGGAAAGACCTGATTGATAGATGAGGCTCTGGGGAGGGCAAGGTTAAGATTTCTTGTCTATTCTGAAGACTTCAGTGTTTCTACCTGGAAAAATAACAAAACAAAACTATAAAAAGGGGGGAGATATCTCATGCACTTATTGTCAATGCCTGCAGTTTTCTCTTTTTTCCATTTTTTGTTTTAAAAGAGGACCAAAAAAAAAAAAAAAATATAAAAAATCCCCCTCAGATTTTTTTTCAGGCATCTTGCCAGACTTCTGTCAGCACCAGAAAAATGGTTCCTTCAGCAGACACATCTGGGCAACTTCACGCCCATTCCTGGGCTAAGCTGTCAAATCCTGTCCCAGATAGCAATGAGAAGAGTTCCCCCATTCCTAGAGGAAAAAAAGAGCAAGTTTTACTTATTTAATTGGAAAGTTGGGTGTATTAGAAGGAGAAGAGATAAATTCTGAGACATAACATCTTCCATGCTTCATCTACTTTTAAGTAGTGGTTTCTCTTCCTTATTGTCCCACCACCTATCACAACTCCCTTTTCCTGTTTTGTTCCTTCTGTGTCTGGAATCATGTGAATTTCTCTATGAAAAAACTTGATAGTTTTCCTGAATTCTTTCCCTCATTAAAGGTTCTGTCTCCAGATTGAGAAGCGAGCAGACGCACATGGAAAAACACAGACTTTATAATGGGGATGTATAAGTGTACAAACACATGTGTGCTGTGTATGGCTGGGTAATAGGTGTTCACAGCATGTGCAAATGTGTTTGTGGAGCTCTAAGAAATGAGATATGGCCATGAATATGCACAGCTTTCCACTGGTTTATTTACAAATAACTCCAGCCTGTCTGAAGAAGGTTTTTCTCCTGATTGCACTGACCAGAGCCAGGAGATTCAAGCTGATACAGATGGTCCCTCTCTACCTCTTCACTCCCTGGAAAGCAATCCAGCTCAGCCCACCAGCTCTCCTGCTCATCCCTGCTCTTTCCTGACCATGGGATACAGGACTCAGAGCCCCTCCTGGCCCTGGCTCCTTGCCTGGGTGGTCAGGAGATGCTCTCCCCATGTTCTTGGCCAGGGGTGATGCAAAGCAGCAGAAGGGTCCTTTTAGCTCTCTCCTCCTGCTCAGTGTGTGTCCAGAACTTGCTGTGACCTGTGTCCCATCAGCTAGATGTTTGGCAAGGCTTGGTTTTTCTGCAGCACTCTGGGCCCTAATTGAAAATGCATGTTGCTCCATAATCCCTTTTATTGGCATTTACTTTCCCCCTGGAATAGCAGGATAGCAATAACATGCAGTGTGTTGCTGCTGCACAGCAAAATGGATTTCCATTTGCCATTGTTATTTTTTTTCCTCCCCTGTCTTATTTTTTAAAGCCAAGAAACCACCAGCATGCTCAGAATGGAGATTAAAAAAATAGAGTTCACCTTTGCAACCAAAGTGCCCAACCTGCACCCTCTCTGCTTTCAGATGGCTCACGTTAAGGACCAGATCTCCACCAAAAAATCTCTACCAGGGGCCATATTTCCAGCTGCTGCAAACTGGGAAAGCTTTGTAGAAGCCACTAAAACCAGAGCAGCTTCTGCCAGTTAAAGATTTGGCATCTGAGCTTCCCTTTACTGATCCCAGAATGATTAACAGGAAAAGAAAGGAGGTCCCCAATGTCCCCTGGTGATGTGGCCACTGTGAGCCTCCCCATCACATCAAGCAAAGCCACACAAAATCTCACAAAATCTCAACAGACCTCAGGATATCACAGATCCTGACAAATTCTCTTGCCCAAATCAGAGAGCAGAAGTGTAGGAAGCACCCATGGGGATCAGGTCTGGCTTAGACCTAAAATCAGAGTGTTCAGGACTGTCCTCAGGTTTGGAATAAGATTAGAGATCTTCTCTGTGGAATCTGTGCCTTACATGGTTAAAACTGAAGTTTTAATGCAGGATCTTATCCCAATTAATTTCCTAAAAAGATTTAAAGAAAATGAGCACTTCTCTGAGCTCAGCAACTCTTCCTGGTGTTAATCTCTGTTTATGCTTTTGGGTTGGGTTTTGGGTTTCTTTTGGCATTTAGGTTTTTTTTTTGTTGTTGGGTTTTTCATGAATTTTTTGTTTATTTGTTTTTGGGTTGGTTTTATTAGTTTAGGTGGGGGTCATGGGTTTTTGTGTTTGTTTTGGGTGGTTTTAATTGCACTACAGTAAATAATTCACCTAACAGCCATTCTGTAACCTCTCCAGGTTCTTCCCTTAAAAGTGTTCAGCATCTGAATAAAGACCTTTGTCCCAGCATCCTTCAGAGCAAGGAATCAATAGTTTGGTTACATTTTTATCAAAGACATCCCAACTTTCCCACTTCAAACACCATATCTGGTTGCAGATGCCTTCTTCAGACCTTTCTCCTGAGGAGAAGGGAAAGTTGGGCTGCAGGAGATGTTTCAGGAAAAATCGTGCTAAAAACTTGGTTAACAAAATGGATTTTTTTTACACAGACAGCACGAACATGGTGACCTTAGAGCAACCTTCCAGTGTCTGAAAGGGGCCTACAAGAAAGCTGAGGATTTTGACACAGAGGTGTAGTGAGAGGACAAGGGAAAATAATTTAAAACTCAGAGAGAAAATTTAAGTTAGATATTAAGAAGAAATTCTTTGAAGGTGGCAAGATGCTGGAAGAGGTTGCCCAAGGAAGTTGTCTTCCTAATCCCTAGAAGTGTTCAAATCCAGGTTGGATGGGGCTTGGAGCAACCTGGGCTGGTGGGAAGGGTCCCTGACCATTCAGGGGGTTGGAACTGGATGAGCTTAAGGTCCCTTCCAACCCAAACCATTCTATGATTATATATTCTTTTCATAGTGAACAGTACCATGAAATATTCTAGAATATATTCTAAATAAATATTCTAGAAGATATAAATAGGCATAAACATTCTAGAAGAGTAACCCTAAGTGCTGTATTTTGAAAGCATGGAGCATTTTAAAATGTTTTGGAGGTCTTTTGTTAAGATGCAGCAATCATTCCTTGGAGATGCATTTGAGCTTCAGTACAAATGACTTTCAGGTGGAGCATTTGGTAGAAGATTTTGGATACACAGATGCTAAAGCCCCAGCCAGTTAAAAGCAGCACACATGAGGACATAAAACCTGTCTCTTTTCTTGGGTTAGGAAGTTCTGTCCTCTTTTTTCCTTCCCCATCTCCTGGGCCAATGGTGTCAGAAAAAACTCAGTTTTTAGTTGCATTTTTTTTCTGTATCACCCAACTGTGAAACATTCCCTTATCTAGAAAATGTGTGCTCATAAGCAGAACATTCCAAAGCTGCAGTTTTTCAGGAATCTTCAGTTTCTTTTGGCAATAAGAGTTTATCCCCCTGGGTTGTGTGCAAACTTCCCCAGAGGAACCTGGATGATGGGCCTGGCCCTGATGTGTAACCTGGGCCAGGTCTCTCTCCCTGCCTCTCCATTTGTCTCTTATCTACTTAAATTAGGAGAAATTTAATAAAAGTGGTTGATCTGTGGCAGTGACTGAGTCTGAAAATGCTTTAGTGCTCTTCTTGGGGAGAATGAGGATTCCCCATTGAGGAACAAGCTTGCTGCAGGCAGGAATGGGAAAAATCTTCCAGGATCCTTCTGAAGATGGAAAAGGCCCTGGACCCTTCCCATGGGCAGTCTGTGTCCTCTCTTTATTGAAAGATAACTGGAAGTTATCTTCTAAAGTGAACTGAAGTTCAGGAAATCTTCATCAGGTTTGGAGAAATAACTTTGTTCCTCAAATGCAAGCAAGGAACAAAGAGGAATGGTTGAAGTTTGGTCTCTCCTCTTCACTGATCTGGAAAGATTTCTTGATGAAGCCCAAGGGAGGCCATGAGCCATTGGTTTTCATGGCTTGCAGGTTTTTACTTTTCTCTCAAACCCAGAGCAAGAAAAGAAACCTTGGAATGATGTCTGTGTACCATGATGACCCAGCTCAGCCCGAGCCCAGAGGATTAAACGAACCCTGGAAAATTTGGAAGAAGCTTCCTGACAAAATCCATGCTGAGACTTCCTCCTCACATCACTTTGGGAACTGCTGCCTCCTTATCCAATGAATTGGGAGGAGTCTTTGGGGAGATTTGGAAAGCCCAGTGAAGCCTCTGGGTTGGACCTTAATCCTCTTCTGGACAGAGCTTTGTCATGAAGCACCAGACTGGGAATTAACATCTATTTTTTAAGCATTTCAGAACATCACCAATAAAAAAAGACAAATCACAGCAGCCTCTGAGATAAGCTGTACTACTGTGTCCCAGGCAGACAGAGCTCCTAAAAACCCTTCTTGAATATTTTGTAGAAGTCATAACTGGGACTATTGCCCTTGCAAGGTATTTTCATCATTATTACAGTGCACTTGGGGTCCATAAAGCCACGTTGCAATAAATAACATATGTAGTACTATGAAAAAAATAAATAAATACCCTCAAAAAAACCCTAAGACATAAAAAAAAAATGCAGAAGAAACATACAAAAGGAGAAGTTTGAAATGAGGCAAGTGAGCCTAAAAAAAACACTATACAAAAAGAACTCCTTACACTTGAATATTAGGTGTATCTATAATATGGATGGACAAATGGATAGATAGCTTAAGGGTCATTCTCTAGTGCTTAGGAACATGAACTGGACCTTTCAAATCATAGAGCTTATTAAATCTTCCATTATTTAATCTGTTGTCAGCTTCTAGGACTTGATAAGCAGTTCCTATGATGCAAAAATAAACTCAGAGAATATTTTTACATCCAAGAGTCTGAGCACAAAATCACTGCCTGGAGGCAGAAAACACTGAATGATATCAGAAGTCAAAATGGTACAGAGTAATAGTAATCTTCTTCTACAAGGGGTAGTAGTCACTACTACTCTTAGTAGTACTTTTAGCTTAATCCTTCCCCTCTGAAACTCAAAGTAGGAAAATATTATTGAGTGTCTAACAGTGTTGTCCAGTGGTTCCCAGCTACTGAGGGAGCCTCTTATGGAGTTTTACTTCACCATCCTATACCTAAATTCCTGTATACTACTTCCTCTTTCTGTATATTATTATTATTTTTATTTTAAGTTTTTGAAAATGCATAGTTTGGGTATCACTTGACCTAGGAAACAGATGAAAAAAATTCTAAAGAAGTGAATGGAGATTTTGCTGTGTTTGGGATGCTTTGTATAAGTGGCTTTATAAGTTATAAGAAATTACAGAGTCAGCATGAGATACATGAGAGAAAGAATTTCTGAAGCTAGAAGAGAAAAACAGAACAGTTTTAACTTTAGCTACCAACTCTGAGTTGAGACCTTTTGTAGCTGAGGTTTGTTGAATAACTGCAGAATTATTTTTCACACATTAATCAATATTTAATGCCTATATATTGCATTTCCAAACAGGAAACTTTTGACAGTTAATCAGCAGCCAAAGTCAGTAGCTACTCCATTTATTACTCTTTTTTCATGCAGACCTACAATGTTAGAATTATCTCATACTTTTATGAAGTTGTGCTCTTGCTAAATAATGTTTATTTCATTATTTTCATTAATTTATTAAGAGTTGGGGTATATATGTCACCCCAAAGGACTTCAGTGCACCCTTAGGGACACTACTAGGAGTGGTGTGCAGTGTCCATGTAGGCATCTCCAGGTTTGATCCCTAAACCAATTATTTATTCACATTACACTATGCTTCATGGAAAAAGAGAAACATAGATTTCATCCTCCCTTTCTTAACTACCTGGATCAGGATAAGATGGTGTCTCCTCTAAAGGTCTTGATCCAATTCACCCAAGTCTATCCCTAGACAGCAAGACCCAGATTGAGTGGATTCAGTCCTCTGTTCATCTTGTCTTTACTTCAGTACTTTTCACTTTAGGAAAACTTCTTGGTGCTTAGGATCCAGCCACCTTAGTGAACCCTTAAATTGCCTTTCAGTACCTGAAAAATTGAGGGTTTAGTTCCATTAATGCTGAAAAAACTCTGAGGGTGGGAGATATCAATGTAAAAAGAAGTAGATGTGAAGGGGCTTTCATTAAAAATAAATAAATTTAAGGGTCGATTACCACCTCTCCATTTACAGGTCAGAGATCAGGATAAGATGGTGTCTCCTCTAAAGGTCTTGATCCAATTCACCCAAGTCTATCCCTAGACAGCAAGACCCAAATTAAGTGGATTCAGTCCTCTGTTCATCTTGTCTTTACTTCAGTACTTTTCACTTTAGGAAAACCTCTTGGTGTTTATGATCCAGTCACCTTAGTGAAGCCTTAAATTGCCTTTCAGTATCTGAAAAATTGAGGGTTTGGCTCCATTAATGCTGAAAGAACTCTGAGGGTGGGAGATATCAGCATAAAAAGAAAGAGATGTGAAGGGGCTTTCATTAAAAAAAAAAAAAAAAATTTAAGGGTTGATTACCACCTCTCCATTTACAGGTCAGAGATCAGGATAAGATGGTGTCTCCTCTAAAGGTCTTGATCCAATTCACCCAAGTCTATCCCTAGACAGCAAGACCCAGATTAAGGGGATTCAGTCCTCTGTTCATCTTGTCTTCTTTGTCTTCCTTTGTCTTTCATTTTAGGAAAACCTCTTGGTGTTTATGATCCAGCCACCTTAGTGAAGCCTTAGATTGCCTTTCAGAATCTGAAAAATTGAGGGTTTGGCTCCATTAATGCTGAAAAAACTCTGAGGGTGGGAGATATCAGCATAAAAAGAGGGACGAGATGTGAAGGGGCTTTCAAAAAAAAAAAAAAAAAAATTAGGGGTTGATTACCACCTCTCCATTTACAGGTCAGAGATCAGGATAAGATGGTGTCTCCTCTAAAGGTCTTGATCCAATTCACCCAAGTCTATCCCTAGACAGCAAAACCCAGATTAAGTGGATTCAGTCCTCTGTTCATCTTGTCTTTACTTCAGTACTTTTCACTTTAGGAAAACCTCTTGGTGTTTATGATCCAGCCACCTTAGTGAAGCCTTAAATTGCCTTTCAGCATCTGAAAAATTGAGGGTTTGGTTCTATTAATGCTGAAAAAACTCTGAGGGTGAGAGATATCAGCATAAAAAGAGGGAGGAGATGTGAAGGGGCTTTCATTAAAAAAAAAAAAATAATTTAAGGGTTGATTACCACCTCTCCATTTACAGGTCAGAGATCAGGATAAGATGGTGTCTCCTCTAAAGGTCTTGATCCAATTCACCCAAGTCTATCCCTAGACAGCAAAACCCAGATTAAGTGGATTCAGTCCTCTGTTCATCTTGTCTTTACTTCAGTGCTTTTCACTTTAGGAAAACCTCTTGGTGCTTAGGATCCAGCCACCTTAGTGAACCCTTAAATTGCCTTTCAGTATCTGAAAAATTGAGGGTTTGGCTCCATTAATGCTGAAAAAACTCTGCGGGTGGGAGATATCAGCGTAAAAAGAAGTAGATGTGAAGGGGCTTTCATTAAAAATAAATAAATCAATAAATTTAAGGGTCAATTACCACCTCTCCATTTACAGTTCAGAGATCAGGATAAGATGGTGTCTCCTCTAAAGGTCTTGATCCAATTCACCCAAGTCTATCCCTAGACAGCAAGACCCAAATTAAGTGGATTCAGTCCTCTGTTCATCTTGTCTGCTGTGTCTTCCTTTGTCTTTCATTTTAGGAAAACCTCTTGGTGTTTACGATCCAGCCACCTTAGTGAAGCCTTAAATTGCCTTTCAGTATCTGAAAAATTGAGGGTTTGGCTCCATTAATGCTGAAAAAACTCTGAGGGTGGGAGATATCAGCATAAAAAGAAAGAGATGTGAAGGGGCTTTCATTAAAAAAAAAAAAAAAATTAATTTAAGGGTTGATTACCACCTCTCCATTTACAGGTCAAAGATCAGGATAAGATGGTGTCTCCTCTAAAGGTCTTGATCCAATTCACCCAAGTCTATTCCCTAGACAGCAAAACCCAGATTAAGGGGATTCAGTCCTCTGTTCAGTGCTTTTCACTTTAGGAAAACTTCTTGGTGTTTATGATCCAGCCACCTTAGTGAAGCCTTAAATTGCCTTTCAGCATCTGAAAAATTGAGGGTTTGGCTCCATTAATGCTGAAAAAACTCTGAGGGTGGGAGATATCAGCATAAAAAGAGGGAGGAGATGTGAAAAAAAAAAAAAAATAGAATAAATTTAAGGGTCGATTACCACCTCTCCATTTACAGGTCAAAGCAAACCCAATGTTCCTCCAGACCCCAAAAAATCACAGACATTTAAATTCCAGCCCATGGGAGACATTACCAGACACCATAAATCAAGGAGCTGGGCTGGGGGGTAACATCAGACGTCCAGGCGTGCAGAACTGGGGGCACTGGAGCGAAGCAGCCTGGCAGAGAGAGTCCCTGGGCCTTGTAAATATTTTTCCTGCATTGCACAGAGCCTCAGCAGGCAGAAAGTTCCAAGTCAGGCTTGCAGTTTGTTTTGATAATTTGCAAGCCCATTGCCTTTACAGAGGAATGGGGTTTTTCTGCACGTGTGTCTGTGGGGAGGAGGGAGTGGAGGAGGGGATGCTCCAGATGACTGTCAGGAGGGTTTCCATGAAATATTCTGGAAGAGAGGTCATGGGATTGAGTTGGTTAATGAAGATGGAGGGTAAAATCAAGGATTTGAGTGATACTAAAGATAATCCCTGGTAGAGCTATTCCATCCTTTTACCTTCGTGGTTTCCTGATGCCTTCCAGCTTTGTGTAAATCTGTTTGGGGTTGGTCTGGGAATTGACAAAGAAAATACCTGACAGGAATTTTGTTTCTTTCCTGGTACCCAGTACTGCCTGTGCTTTTCCCTACTCATATTTGAATCATATTTGGTTGGAAAGTGTCACTTTCGGACAGTGACAGTTTCTCTGTTATTCCCCCATGAGCCTCTCAGGGGAAGATGAAGAAGGGAACAAGGGAGGGAGACTTGAAGAAAAAACTGGAGTAGTAACAGTGATAGTAAGTTAGAAATATATGTAAATATATATATATATAATATATAAAAATATCACAGAATCACAGAATCACAGAATCACAGAATCACAGAATCACAGAATCACAGAATCACAGAATCACAGAATCACAGAATCACAGAATCACAGAATCACAGAATCACAGAATCACAGAATCACAGAATCACAGAATCACAGAATCACAGAATCACAGAATGGGCTGGGTTGGAAGGGACCTCAGAGCTCATCAAGTCCAACCCTTGATCCACTCCCCCCGTGGTTCCCAGCCCATGGCACTGAGTGCCACATCCAGGCTCTTTTGAAATATCTCCAGGGATGGAGAATCCACCCCTTCCCTGGGCAGCCCATTCCAATGGCTGATCACCCTCTCAGTAAAGAAATTCTTTCTCATGTCCAACCTAAACCTCCCCTGGCACAACTTGAGACCTCTTGTGCCCTCTTGTCTTGCTGAGAGTTGCCTGGGAAAAGAGCCCAACCCCCCCCTGGCTCCAACCTCCTTTCAGGGAGTTGGAGAGAGTGATGAGGTCTCCCCTGAGCCTCCTCTTCTCCAGCCTCAACACCCCCAGCTCCCTCAGCCCTTCCTCACAGGACTTGTGCTGGATCCCTTCCCAGCCTCCTTGCTCTTCTCTGGACCTGCTCCAGCACCTCAATCTCCTTCCTGAGCTGAGGGGCCCAGAACTGGACACAGGACTCAAGCTGTGGCCTCCCCAGGGCTGAGCACAGGGGCAGAATCCCTTCCCTGGACCTGCTGGCCACGCTGTTCCTGAGCCAGCCCAGGATGCCATTGGCCTTCTTGGCCACCCGGTACATAAAAATAAGTATATATAAATAAAATAGAGAAACATAGAACTTGCCCTCCCCATCTGGTTGTTATTTCCCAGCCAGAAAAGCCCCACCCTGGGCTGGGCAGCAGATGGGGTGCCCAAATCCAGGGTCTCAGTGACAATTCCCAACAGTCTCAGAGCAACCAACCTGGTCCTACCTGAGAATGCAGAAGGTGACCTGGTCTTGACAAGTGATGATCTTCAACAGGATGGAAATGAGGAGCAGCAGGAGAAGCAGTAACAAGCAGCCAGCACACCAGCCAGGGAAGGAGAGGGTTTTCTCGGGAGGCATTTTATACTGAGCATCATGGGAAGGAGAACCATGATTGGCCCATTTGGGTCACCCCACCCATCCTTTCCTCCCCATAGACACAGCTGCTCTCCCTTGTAACTGATGCATCCATACACAGGCTGGGAGTTGCTGCTGGGGGTCCCAGCAGTTGTGTAGGTTTGGTTTTTTTATTTTTTTTTTTTTTTTTTTTTTTTTTTTTTTTTTTTTTTTGGTTGGTTGGGTTTTTTGGTTTTGCTTTTTTTTTTTGGCTTTTTTTTTTGGTCTTTTTTGGCTTTTTTTTGGGCTTTTTTTTTGGTCTTTTTTTTTGGTCTTTTTCTTTGGTCTTTTTTCTTTGGTCTATTTTTTTTGGTCTTTTTTTTTTGGTCTTTTTTTTTTGGTCTTTTTTTTTTGGCTTGCTTCTTTTTGGCTTTTTTTTTGGCTTTTTTGGGGCTTTTTTTTGGGCTTTTTTTGGCTTTTTTTTTGGCTTTTTTTTTGGCTTTTTTTTTGGCTTTTTTTTTTTGGCTTTTTTTTTGGCTTTTTTTTTGGCTTTTTTTTTGGCTTTTTTTTTTTGGCTTTTTTTTTGGCTTTTTTTTTTGGCTTTTTTTTTTGGCTTTTTTTTTGGCTTTTTTTTTTGGCTTTTTTTTTGGCTTTTTTTTTGGCTTTTTTTTTGGCTTTTTTTTTTTGGCTTTTTTTTTGGCTTTTTTTTTTGGCTTTTTTTTTTGGCTTTTTTTTTTGGCTTTTTTTTTGGCTTTTTTTTTGGCTTTTTTTTTGGCTTTTCTTTGGCTTCTTTTGGTTGTTTTTTGGATTTTTTTTTGGGGGGGTTTCGAGAATTTTTTGCTTTTGGGTTTTTTTAGTTTTTGGGGGGTGTTGGAGTTTCTTCATGGGTTTTTTTTGGTTCTTTTTGGGGGGGGCTGGGGTTTTTTTTTTTGCTTTTGTGGTTTTTTTTGTTTTATGGGGGGTGGGTATTTTTTGTTTTGGTTTTTTTTTGCTTTTTTATTGCTTTGTTTTTGTGGGGGGGCATTCTGAGGGGTTTTTGTTGGTTTGTGGGTTTTTTTGTTAGTTTGATTTTTTGTTGTTGGTTTTGTTTTTTGTTTGGTTTTGGTTTTTTATCTATCCTGGTCCTCTCAAAACAGGACAAAAAACAGTGTATTGCCCTACTACCCCAACAGCATAAACCAACCAACCAAAAAAAAAAATTACTAATACCTTTTCACTGTACCTGTTTTTTAGTGCAATTTTTGAGCCAACATTGAAATGAGAAAACAGTAGAATAGGTGACAGACTCAGAAAACTCATTGGTGGCCAAGGAATGCTTTAAAGATTTATTTCTATATATTGATGATGATGATGATCATCTATTATTATTATTATTATTATTATTATTATTATTTATTATTATTATTATTATTATTATTATTATTCAGCAGAAATTTCTCTGGGAATGTGCAAAATGTTTCTAGCCTGAGTCTGTAGGAACTGAGTTTGGAGTCACCCTGCCCTGTAGGAAAATGAAAAATTGCTGATGGACACCAAGTTGGAAAAAAAGTGATTTTTTTTCACATTTACATGAAAGGTTTTGACTGGTCAGGGCAGCAGAGGAGGACACCAATCTACCCAATGTAGATATGGATTCTGTTCCAGTTTTTACCCAAAAAAAGTTGATTATTTCATTTCTATAACAATTAAAGAACTAGACATAGTTAGAGAGGGATCCCTGTTCAACTAATTGTAGGCTCATTATCCTATTGTTCATTCACGATATTCCACCTTCATTCATTGTGAAGATGACTGTAAATTTTAACTGGTATAATTCATGGAGAAACTGGTAGGAAAACCTGTGAGGTCAGAGAATTCTTCTTTTTATGTGGTCCTTGTCATAAACATTTGTGTCTAGAGACTCCCTCAAGTATAACATTTTATTTTATTTTTTGTAAAGGATATTTTTAGACCACAGGACTTTTAGGAAGCACTTACTTCATACTAACAGATCCTTTACAATCTCCAGGACAGATGATCTAAAACTTCTGAAAGTTCTCAGACAATATCACAGCTACTGGTATGGAGACTTTTACTGTTAGAACCCAAATGGTGAGAATTATTCTAAATATTTCCCTCTTGTTGAATCTGAACTCAGATCATTGTTTTACCCTCCAGTGGTAAAACCAAATTATTCTAATATAATTCAGGTAAAAATCGTGACAATTGTATTTTTTAATCAACTGCTGTTTCATTCAGTTATGGGCATAAAGTTCTGACTTACACTATGATATTTTCATGTCCTTTCTGCAAAGAAAAGAGGCCTACAAGCAACACATTCTTCAAGCAGAGATTAGGATGAAGCATGAAGATCAATAAAGAAAAAGCCAAAAATGTCCTGGATGTCTTCAGCTGTCATTTGAGCTCATCAGTGTCACTGGGACATGGGTGGTTTTATGTCCTTTGTTCTCCCCAACAGGTTGTGTTTGGAAAATATACAAATTTACTCCATGTTTGCTGTGGAAATTAATTTCTGTTCCAGGGCACAAAGATGCTTGAACTGAGATTTGAGGCCACTGGGCAAAACAAAAAACCCACAGAGCTCATCTCAGGGCTTGCAGGTTACAAAAACAGGGCAAACCACAGGTGAGAACTGCTCATTTTTTTTTTATTATTTTTTTTTTTTTAATTTTTTTTTCATCATTTCAAAACTTCAGCACCAAGGGGCTAATTCAAACCCTGCCAAGTGGAAAGCAATGGAAAGCTTTGTATTGAGGTCAGTGGGTTTTTTAGCCCAAGCCTCAGAAGCAGCTGACAGCTGCAATGACCCTCAGGTGAACTTCATGCTCTGGTTGAAAAATCCACCCTTGCCATGACTGCCTGCCCATTGGATCGTGGCTTTTCCTCAGCCTTGGTTCTCAGACATGGAATTCTTCCTGCCAGAAAGCCAGGCAGAGCAGTGTCTGCTTTTCCAGTTGCTCGAGGCTGCTGCCCAGTCATGGGTTGAACCTTCTGAGAGCCCTGAAAAATTCATAACCACTGAATCACACCCATGACCTCAGCTCCTGCCCTGAAGACATCACAACTCTGGAATTTCTCTGCCCAGGGAAGGAAATACTGGAGTCTCCTTAGGTTTTGTCCCTTGTAGCTGGAGTAGTTTTGCCATCCCACCCTTTGCCATCCTCAGCAAAGGAAACCCTGAGGGGCTCTGCTCTTCTCCCAGATCCTACTGACACTTTTCTGCATGTAGAGGGAATTTGCATCTAGAGGGAATCTGAATTTTCAGATCTCAAAGAGAGAAAAATATTAATTAATCAAATAATAATTAAAAAATGTTGCACTTTCATATACACCAGTACTTCTTTCCCCACAGGATAATAACTCTTGCTAAACAAGAAGTGTTTAGCACTCCAACTCTGCAGTCAAAAATTTAACCAATAGATGTTAGAAAGCATCTGACCAGGGGATGCTGAGCACCCACAGGAGACAGGGATGCCAAACCTTGCACTTTTTTTAGCTCTTCTACTTTGTTGTTTTTTTTTTTTTTTCTAATATTAACTATGTCTCCTGGCTGTCTTCATTCCTTGTAGCTAGTGATAAAATATACTCATTTGTGGCCCTGATTATTTCTCTGAAAAAAAATTGCTTGAAACATTGAAGTGTTCATCTGAAGTGTGCAAGAACCATCTGGGGGTCAAAAAAGTCACCCTCAGGGACCTGGAGAAGCCATCAAAGCTTCAACAAGTTCTTCTCAGATGGCCTCAGCTCCTGATTATCTTGTCTGAACTTAGCTGGTTCTTCTGAAGAAGAGACCATCCAGGAAAGTATCTCTGCATGGTTTGTTTTCCCTTCTCTACTTCATTTATAACCTCCAGAAAGACAAAGAGGGAACTCCCAAGTCAAAGGAACAAACTTGGGATTAATGCTATAGGAATTGAATATTAAAAGCTGTGAGAGCAACCTGACCTCACCTTAACTACCAGAACCATTTAACACTTAATGCCAGGGAAGAACTTTGTTCAGAAATAGATATAAATTCCCTTCTTTAACAATCTGGGCATTTGCATCATTGACACAGTGGGCATGATAAAAGTGAAGGTATAAGAAAAAAGAAAAAATTCTCATGAGGATATGGAATGATTTGTGGAGAGAGGTGTGATAAATAAAACCTAACCTTTTACATACAGAAGAAATTTTTTTGTGAGAAACACTCCAAACCCATGGTTAGAAAGATGGGCTTTTTGGTCCTACCTTGAGAAGGTGAACCAGATACACTTTGTAGGTGTCTTCCAACCTGTATCATGCTGGGAGTAGCCACAGGCTTTCTCTGTGCTTGCAACTCATTCTTCCAGCTGTCCATACTCAGTTTCTCTGCTGGCAAAGGGAGGAAGATACTTTTCTTCCTACTGAAGGGCAAAATTCCATCTGTCCTTAGGAGATAATTTCACAGAAAGGGTACTGAGAATGCTCCTTCAATTGAATTGTTCCAGAGAATCTTCTTTTTGGTTTGATCTTTCAACATCCACCTAGATGGAAGAACATTTTAAAATTAGAAGCATTTTAGTCTTCAAGGATTATTGACCCAAATAATTTCAGCATCAATATCACCATGCTCAGCTACATTCCATCCCTGGGGAATTGAGATCTGACACAAAGCCTACAGCACATCTCTGCTTTACCAGAACAGCAGCTAGAAGTGTCCTGGTTTGGGCCAGGATAAAGGGGATTTTCTGTCTGGTACTTTTGCTTTCAGCTCAGTCTCTTGTCAGGAGCTGCACTTGCTGAAATGAACAGCAAGTTTCTCAGTCAGTGGCTGCTCTGGGACTGATAACTCTGGGTGTTTATAGTTACAGCTGGGAATGGGCTGCAGAACCAGGGACACTGCTCAGCTCTGAGGAACATTTTGCCCTCCAGAAGGAGAAAAGGAGTAAAAAGGTCTCACCTGAAACCTCCTTTGGGGAGGAACAGACAAGAGAGATGCCAGAATTGACCAAACAGAGGATTCCATCCCATACACCTCATCCTCAGGAGAAATTTGAGGGATCACCAGGGTCAAACCCCTTCCTGCTTCCCCTTCTTCCCCTCTCCCTGTTGGCTTCAGCATCCTGGGAGGATTCCATCCCTTCCTCTGCCTGTGCTCCTGATCCATCCCAGCCTGAATCTGTGTGTTCCTGCCTCCAGCTCCCAACTGCTGCTGACCCCAGGATTCCAGCCTGGACTTTCCCAGGGCTGCCCTGCAGCCTCGGGGGTGACCTGAGAGTTATTGGGGGAAAGGGGGGAGGAACCTGGGATCAATTTTCCTGTAGATTTGTATAGATTTAGTCATTTTTCCTATTTATCATTCCTGTTTCATTCAAGCTGTGCAGTTTAGTTTCCAACCCATCAGTCTCTCTCCCTTATTCTCTCTCCTTTCTTTATCAGGGAGGAGAGATGATGTCCCAGTGGGCTCTCATGTGGCATTAGACTCAGTGAGCTAAGCTGATGCCCACATTTCTGTGTCACCTTTTCATCTATTTCCCTCACTCAGTCCTGGACTGAGGTCCAGGGCAGGTTTCTGGGGCAGGTTTAGTACCTTTACATTGAAATATTTTACTTCTCCCCACAGATTCTCCAGCTCCCCTTCCCAAAGATCCACATCTCCCAGAGATCCTGTGTCCTCTGAGCTTTGTCCAGATGTCTTGGATGCCCAAAAGTCTCCACTCAGACCTTTTGGAGAACACTTTACCTTCTGTCAGATCAGTGCAGTGCTGGTCACCATCTGGTAGATGTCTGGTTTAGGATCATCTGTATTATTCTTCAGGGTTCACCTCGGAGGACTGAGTAGTTGTCCCATGGCTACAATGGGAACACAGATCTGGTGTTAGAGCTCTGAACCAGCAGTTGAATCCCACCCCAAATCATTTCATGCAGACCCCAATCCTTCTAACATCTCCACATTGCACTTCACCTCTATTGCTAGCCAAGAAATACTAAACCCACACCTCCCAGAGGTCCTGTGTCATCTGGGCTTTGTGCAGATGTCTTGGATCATAGAATCATAGAATCCTAGGGGTTGGAAGGGACCTCGAAAGATCATCTAGTCCAACCCCCCCTGCCAGAGCAGGGCCCCCTAGAGTACATCGCCTAGGAACGTGTCCAGGTGGGTTTTGAATGTCTCCAGTGAAGGAGACTCCACAACCCCCCTGGGCAGCCTGTTCCAGGGCTCTGTCACCCTTACAGTAAAAAAATTTTTTCTGATATTCAACTTGAACCTCCTATGCTCCAATTTACACCCATTACCCCTTGTCCTATCACTGGTCACCACTGAGAAAAGCCTAACTCCATCTCCCTGACACTCACCCCTTACATATTTGAAAACATTGATGAGGTCACCCCTCAGTCTCCTTTTCTCCAAACTAAAGAGACCCAGCTCCCTCAGCCTTTCCTCATAAGGGAGATGTTCCACTCCCTTAATCATCTCAGTAGCTCTGCGCTGGACTCTTTCAAGCACTTCCCTGTCCTTCTTGAACTGAGGGGCCCAGAACTGGACACAATACTCCAGGTGTGGCCTCACCAATGCAGAATAGAGGGGGAGGAGAACCTCTCTTGACCTACTAACCACACCCTTTCTAATGCACCCCAGGATGCCATTGGCCTTCTTGGCCACAAGGGCACATTGCTGGCCCATGGGCATCTTCTTGTCTACCAGGACCCCCAGGTCTCTTTCACCTACACTGCTCTCCAGCAGCTCAGCCCCCAGCCTATACTGGTACAAGAGTCTCCACTCAGACCTTTTGGAGAACATTTTACCTGCTGTCAGATCAGTCACTGCAGTGCTGGTCATCATCTGGTACATGTCTGGTTTAGGATCACCTGTATTATTCTTATACTCTACAACTGAGTAGTTGTCCCATGACTACAATGGGAACACAGAGCTGGTGTTAGAGCTCTGAACCAGCAGCTGAATCCCACCCCAAATCATTTCATGCAGGCCCCCATCCCTCTAACACTGCACTTCACATCTGTAGCCAGCCAAGAAATACTAAACCACATCAGCCAAATTGCCCTCTGGATGTGCCTGTCTCTTTTTATTGACTCTAAAGAAGCCCAGAATACCAGGCTGGGCTTAAAATTTTATTTTTACTCAGCTGATGTTAGCTGAAAGGAAATCCCCCCCTAAACACACAGGGATGTTATGAACATTAGTTCATGCTTTATCATTAATAATCTGTAGTTTAGCTCTAGGGAAAATTTGGACAGCAGAGGTTAGAGATTTATGGATATCTGGGTGAAGGGTTATAAAATGTGTGTGTGTAGGCTGTGGGTGTGCATATTTTAATACATATGTATGTGCATATATTTATTTATACCTGTGTACTCCAATAGGCAGTGAAAAATGAACACTTTCCATAGAGTGCATTCAATAAAATGAGCAGATTTTAGAGCCAGAGGGATTTGTTATGACCATCTGACCATCTAGTCTGGTGTTAAATAGATCAGATGTAGATTCAAAGGAACACAAGCAAAAATATCACACTTTTCCCCATTTCTCTCTTCTGTGGAGCAAGGCTGGCTTCCCAACTTGATCTGCAGTGGTGATTCCTGTGAATTTGTAGACAGCAAGGAGGAGAGGGAAGCAATAAATAAGGAATTGAGAGGTGGGGAGCTTTGGCTTCTCACACTTGGAGTGAATCACTTGGCATGGAAGAGACATTGTGCTCCCATCGTAGAGGAAGGAGACCTCCAAAATCATGAGCAGCAGTAGAGATTGGCTGGGACCAGCCCAGGACTTAAGGAAAGATTTAGATGGGATGTTAGGAAAAAGTTTTTTACCATGAGGGTAGTGGAAAAATGGCCCAGGTTGTCCAGGGAGGTGTTTGAGGCCTCATCCCTGGAGATGTTCAAGGTGAGGCTTGAGGATGCTCTGAGCACCCTGATCTGGGTGAGGATGTCCCTGGTACTTCAGGGCTTGGGCTGGGTGACCTTGGGAGGTCCCTTCCAACCCGAATTATTCTATAATTCTATGACTGATTCTATGATTCTGTAATTCTTTGAGATGTGGTCCTCCTTCTGCATCATTCTTATGATCTCCTAGATGCTGGGTGTAAAAGTAACCTTAGAAATACACAGTCTGCAACACCAGGATGGTGGAGGACCTGGCTCATCCCAGTGGAGATATAATTCTATGTCTTCAAGCTTATGCTGTTTCCTTTTTTTGCTTCTTGTGTGCATTCATTCCCTGTCCCTGCTGCATGGCTGTGAGCATGTGCCTCTGGCACTAAACTGGTCCTTCAGCAGCCTGATGTTCCTCATTATCCAGATGTATTTTTTTTCTATTTCCTACCTAGAAGTAGCCACACAACTCAACTAAAGCTTCTTGAAGGTCAGTCTAGTTTTGAAAGCTCCTCTGGAGGTTTACCAGTGTCTGCCCTGAAAAATCACCTTTATCCTGGCCCAAACCAGGACAGGCTGGTTTAGGAATGCAGCAGTTCAAAGAGGTGCTGGGAAGGAATATCCAGAGCAGGTATTTTGGTTTCATTTCCCCACTTTTTTAAAACCCAGCCCTTAATCTCCCTGATCCTCAGTTCATCTCATCTGTAAAACAGGATAAAAATAATGCTGTCTCTCCCTATTTAAAATCAAAGCAGATGCTGTCTCTGAAATGTCTCTGCACCTTGGTTTGCAGGGAGCCCTGGGTGTGCTTGGGTGTTTGGGACTTGTTCTATGTGGATATTTTTATATGTTGGGCTTCTTAGGGAGCAACACCTCTTACCTACAAGAATGGCTGAGCTGACATTTGAAACATTTCTGTCTTACATATGAAGAACTGGGACATGTGCTCCCACTGCTCCTGCTCCTCTCAGCACCAAGAGAAGAATAATATATGTATTAAGATGATACCTTAAGATGTTGAGTACATATATGTTCATAAAACCAAGAGGCAAACAGAAAAGTAATCTTGGGGGATGTGAATCCTAAAATCCAAGAAAGCCAGACTGGTTTGGGTGGAAGGGACCTTAAAGATCATCTAGTTCCAAGTCCCCTGTCATGGGCAGGGACACCTCCCACCAGCCCAGGTTGCTCCAAGCCCCATCCAACCTGGCCTTGGACACTTCCAGGGATGGGGCAACCACAGCTTCTCTGGGCAGCTTGTTCCTTCACAGGAAGGAATTTCTTCCTAATGTTTAACCTAATTCTATCCTGTTCTCACAGGAAAGAATTTCTTCCTAACACCCAACCTAATCTCCCCTCTTTCAGCATTAAACCTGAAAATCCCATCATTCCCATCACAGGGACTCTGCTTCTCTTCACAACTACCAGGATGGAAGTGACAAGCTGAGGACACACTGGGTCACCATTATCACCCCTGCTGAAGCCAGTTTGGCTCCACACTGAGTCCAGGGGGCTCAGGATCAGATCCCAGGATGGAAAGGGATGGACAGCTTGATCCTTGTGTCAAGAGCAAGGAGTGAAAACACCTCGTCCACCACCTTGCCTGGGACCCACGGGGCTGGGGATGGAGCCGACTGTCACTGCACATCCCTCCATGCTGACAGCATCCTCAAGTCTTGGCTTTCCCCCTCCTGCCTTTAAGGCTTGGAGTTAGGTAGCACCTGCCAAAAAGCTGGAGTGGAAGGCCTTGCCGCCTCTGGAAAAACACTCAGCGAGGAAAAGTGCTTGGGACAGGGTGTTCCTGCCACCAGTAATTCCTGGAGAGATTGTGAATCCTCTCTGGCTCTGATGGAGGTGTTGGATTGCTGAAGGAAGGGTTGAAAGATTAGGCAATTGCAATTTAAAAATCTCAGAACCTCACCTGCCTTCAAAAATGAAGGTGGCAGCTGGAGAGTTTGTGGGCTGTATTCCTTTTTTTTTATAATTATTATTATTTTTAATTTTCCCAATGAATATAGTGGTTTTCAAATTTAAAAAGAAAGAAACAAACAAACCAATAAGAAAAAAAAGGAAAAATAAAAGCTTTGAAAGCTTTAAAAATAGAAAACAGCACACTGTTTTTATTTTGTTATAGGGAAAAAAAAAAGAAAAAAGGTAAAATCAACCCCTTTTTGATACCAGTAGGCAAATGTTACAATCAATCATAGAACTATAGAATAATTTGGGTGGGAAGGGACTTCTAAAGGTCATCTAGTCCAACCCCCAAATAGCAAGGATTGAGGGAAGTGAGAGGATGGGTGCCAGCCAGCAAACTACGACAAGTTGAGAAGTGATTGCACAGGGGAGGAGCTGATTTTGAGCTTGGTGGAACTGCAGGTCAGAGGTGGTGGTTTGATGCTCAAGTGCCTCTCCTTGGATAAGTTTGTCTGTCACATTTCATCAAATATCCTGTCCTAGACCCAAAGCACCTCAGCTATCAGTCCTGCACTTTGGCCACAACAACCCCATGGGGAGCTCCAGGCTGGGCACAGAGTGGCTGAGAGCAGCCAGACAGAGAGGGACCTGGGAGTCTGGATTGCCAGGAAGCTGAAGAGGAGCCAGCAGTGTGCCCAGGTGGCCAAGAAGGCCAATGGCATCCTGGGCTGGCTCAGGAACAGCGTGGCCAGCAGGTCCAAGGAGGTGATTCTGCCCCTGTGCTCAGCCCTGGTGAGGCCTCACCTCGAGTCCTGTGTTCAGCTCTGGGCCCCTCAGTTCAAGAAGGATAATGAGGTCCTTGAACAGGTCCAAAGGAGGGCAACCAGGCTGGTGAAGGGACTCGAACAGAGATCCTATGAGGAGAGGCTGAGGGAGTTTGGGCTGTTCAGGCTGGAGAAGAGGAGGCTCAGGGGAGACCTCATCACTCTCTACAACTCCCTGAAAGGAGGTTGGAGCCAGGGGGGGGTTGGTCTCTTTTCCCAGGCAGCTCTCAGTAAGACAAGAGGGCATGGTCTTAAATTGTGCCGGGGGAAGTTCAGATTGGATATTAGAAAGAATTTTTTCACGGAAAGGGTGATCAGACATTGGAACGGGCTGCCTGGGGAGGTAGTGACTCTTCGTCCCTGGAGACATTTAAAAAGAGCCTGGATGTGGCACTCAGTGCCATGGTCTTGTGACTGCAGCGGTAGTTAATCAAGGGTTGGACTTGATGATCTCTGAGGTCCCTTCCAACCCAGCCTATTCTATGATTCTATGATTCTATCAGGGCTGAGATTCGTGCTCCTTAATTGTCCACCTAAAACCAAGAGTGCATCAACAGAATCAGGCTCTGGAGGTGTCTGCTTCCCACCCCTGCCCTCTAGGAGAGCTTCAGGTGGTTATAATCCTCCTTCTGACTCTTCAGTTTGGTGCTCGCATTGGCTGAGATAAATCTGGGCTCAGAAAACAATGAGGAACACAACCAAGGAAAGAGAAACCAAGTGAGGTGGGAATAACATTTAATAAGAGGGATTTGGCTCAGGAAGAAATGTCCAGGAGTCCTTTGCAAAGGGCATCATCATCTAAATGTCAGAGAAAAGAAAGATCCTTGCCACATTCTGTCTTCTCTCCTTGTCATGCAGCCTGTGGAAAAGGTTTCCTTGTGAGCAAGACATCCAAAACTGCTGTTAATTTGACAGAGTGAACACCACAAGACTCATTTTTTTTTTCTTTTTTCTGGTAAGTAAAGGAAACAGGAATAATAAAAAGACATAATTTATACTTCTAGTTTATTCTAGACCACATGCTCTCCTCTTTTCATAAGAGTCAAGATTTCAGATGCTTCTCTATTGATACTGTTTAGCAGGTGGGTGTGTGATGATGTTGGTAATTTAGATAAATTCAGGGAAATAGGACTTGAGGCTGAGCAAAGCAGAAAATTATAATATAGACCAGGAAACAAAGAGCAAGTGGGGAAAGATAGTAGGAAATAGAGGAAAGTGGGGTTATACAGGATGGAATACCCTGTTGAACTCTGTTGGACACTGAGAACTTCAAGTACTTGGATGTTAGTGACCCCTGTGCCTTGTAGGGTCCTAGGGCATATGGTCTTATCTGTTTGCATTCAAAATAAAGTCATAATTTTTGGCTCGTTTGCATGGAAAAAAGCTTTCATGATCCTACAGCTGTTCTCACCCCAGTATTTGTAGTTTTATTACTCAAATATCAACTTTTGTTCGCTGTCCAAGGGCAATGAAAACATAATATTTAAATATAAGCCCCATTTACCTTTCAAGTATTTTTCCTGTCCAAAAAATTCCTGGTAATTTGTGTCTAGTTCAGGCCCTGAACTCATTATTCATCTCTTCTGTGTGCCTATTCATATTAATAGGTGCAAATTCTACCCTTCTGACATCATCACTGTTGCTATGGCAACGGGCTGTGATGTCAGAAACACAAGACAATAGCCCCTGGGTTCTGAATAAGCAAGTGGGGAAAATGAGTAATGAATTAATTGAAAGGCTCATAGACTGTAGCAAAATATCTCAGGATCCAAGCTTCCCACAAATGTTTTAACATACATTTTGGGCTTCATTTTCAGCAGATTAGGGATTGGCTGGGTGCACTGGGTGGGGGCCATTGGTGTGTTTGTGTGTGTGTTGGATTCCTGATGGATAATGTTATGGTAGGTGAATAGTGCTCAGTCCTGCTGGGCTCTAATGGCTGTCATCTCAGGAGCTTTAGGGTATTTTATTTCATTACTGAATAAAATTCTCATATCCAAGTCTGGGGCAAGGATATCAGTGAAGCAGAGTTAAAAAAAAAAATTAGACAAAAAAAGACAGAAGGTTCTATTTGATTCTCTAGTCCAATATCCTTGTTAATATAAATAATGTGTTGTACCAAATATAAATTAAATATAAGTTACTTCCCTTGAGAAAAAATTTTAGCATGGACCAGCTATCTAGGAAGGTGTTTTTTTCTCCCAGCTTTCCATTTAGGTTACTAATTTAATTCTTTTTCTTCTTCCTTTCTTTTCCTTTAGTTTAATTCACTCCATGCAGAGGTTTCAGCACTTCACCAGATACTTCCCTGTGCACTCTTTGCTTCTTTTTCACTGAACACCACAGCCTAAATCCAAATTATTCCAGACATTAGCTGGAATTTAAAGACTCCAAGTTTAAAATGCAGATCCCTGACACACAACCTTTCCTCCCTCTCTTTTATTTCTTATTTCACACCATCTCCACTGCATCTATTTTTGGGTCACTCCCTGTAGAGCTGAGCTTCAAGGACTCACAACCATTGTCCTCATCTGCAGAGGTCTCTGAAATACAGCCCAAAGTACCAGGAGGGAAGGACAGTCCCATCTTTAGAGTCAGATTGTTGTGCTGGCTTTAAAAAAAGATTAATTTAAGCCTTTGATTATCCTTCCCAGGCTTTGTTTTCCACAGGAGAACCATCTTCACTAAAGTGCCTGCTTTGCAAGGTCCTGAACTAATGGAGAGAAAAAAACGAGGCAGCTGATGAAACATCTGAAAAAACCCAAAAAAACCCAAAAAAACCCAAACCAAAAACTCCCCAGACTGCCAAAGAGCTGAGTTTTACAATATTTAACCATGCCAGAAAAAGGGTTGAAGGTCTTCCTGAATCCAGATGGCCTACTGGGCTAGAATGGATAAAGCATTCCAGTTCCTGGAGCCAATGGCACAGAAGGGAATGAGTTGGCTCCATCTGCCTCCAGCTCCTCAGCCCAAATGGTTGGATACCCCCTGGAGCTGAAAAATGATTGGATACCCCCTGGAGCTGAATCACCAGAGCAAGTGCACAGCAAAGCTCAGCTTTACAAGGCTGGAGCTGTGTCAGATTGGTTCAAAATGGTTGAGCTGGGCTGGGAGGTCTTGGCTGGACCAGATGCTGGAGAAATCCCTGAAGTGCTCTATAAAGAGTTGTCTTCCTTGTGTATCTCTCTGCCACAAACTGGGAATATTATTTTTTTTTATTTTATTTGTATTTTGGTGAGAAATTCTCTGTGGATATGTGCATTCATGCTCAAAACCAATAAAATAAACCAATAAAATAAAAAATAAAAACCCGATAAAATAAAACAAAAGAATCCCCAACTCCCTAAGCAAAATTCAGTATAAAGTGGAAACTGAGTCCAAGCTTGCAAAGTGATGGGAGGATGTTGCAGTGACTCAAGATGTTGTTCTTGTGGTGTGTTTCTTGGTTTTCTTTGGTTTGGTATGTTTTGATTTGGTTATTCTGGAAGATTTCAACATCCCAGCTTAGAGTAAGAGCAAAGAATCATAGAATGACTTTGGTTGGAAAGGACCTTAAAGTTCATGTGGTTTCAACTCTGCCATGGTCAGGGACACCTCCCCCAGCCCAGGGGGCTCCAAGCCCCATCCAACCTTCAACACTGCCAGGGATGGGGCAGCCACAGCTTGTCTGGGCAAGCAGGGGCTCAGAACCTTCAAATTCAAGAATTTCTTCCTAATGCCAACCTAAATCTCCCTTCTTCAAGTTTTATCAGATAAACTGATATTCAGGATATCAGTGACAGTTGGGTTTGGGGCCACCTGAACGAAGATGGAGACACAAGGTGAAATTTTGTACATCTGAAGTAACCAGTTTATTTTTCCTCAGTGGTCCCCTATGACCTTGGGATCAGATAGTGAAGCCCAGAGCTCAATAATTATTCTATAAAAGGAATTTTTCTACTTTTATGATAGAAGAGTACAGAGTGGTTGGCTTCTCTGGAGCCATTTACACCCCTGAAATTTAAAGTTAGGAAAAAAAACAAAAACCTCCATCTGAAAAATTTTATCACACTTTTGAAAAGTAATTGCCAGAGAGGTGAGAAAGTTTTCAGCCATCCTGTGGTTCCTGCTGAGATTTTCTTAAATGTCCCCAAATCTGGCCATTTATTTCAATAAGAATGGTTGTGTTGCCATATCAGCTCAGACCAAAAAGCTCTTTAGGAAGAGCCTCACAGGAAATGCCTAAAAACCAATCTCTAAGAGGGCATTTTTTCCCCCACATGTGCTCTTGGATCATCTCTGGGAATGGCTGAGGGAATTTCACAAGAACCAGTGCTGCTGACTTTGGATATCTTTAATTTCAGATGTCAAAATATTTCTCCAGAATTTTTTTTTTCCAGTGTTTTAAGAACTCACTTTCTACTCTCAAATTCTGTCAAAAGTAACAGTGGCGAGTTAATTTTTAGGGAATTTTGCCTTTTAGGAGAAAAACTATTTGGATGCAATTTCCCAGTCGGTTCTGAGATTTGGGAAAAAAATTATTTAAATACACAGTATAAATTTTCCAGTTTATATTTATCAGGATATGGTTTCAACAAAGAACAACTCAGAAAGTCCTTTGATGCCTGTAGTGTGGCTGAACAACAGCAGAGAAATAAAATGTTGAGATGATTCCTGACACCTGAATTAACAATCTCATCGTGTTTGGAAATTCTGATCAGAATTTGCTTGGACTTCTTGTCTGATGGATGTCCCTGCAATGAGAAGGGTGAAGATCAGACTTCATGAAGGTATTTCTTCTGCTGGGACATTCTGTGAGTATAGCACTAAAGAGAGCAACCAATACAGTGCAACTGCTGATTATTTTAGGCAAAATTACCAATTTTTATTATTATTATTATTATTTTCTTTTTAAGTATATTTCCGAGCTATGAGAGAAGCTGGAGTTCATGGCTAAGGTTATAAAATGAAGGAAGCAAAGCTAGCACACAACTTCTCCAGACTCTTCCTTGCATTTATTCCTTACAGAAAATTCCTTTATTCCTTAAAGAAAAAAAAAATAGAAAGCTAAGGAATTGTGTATTTATTTAATTCTGTGATGCAAGGAGATGTCTCCATGGGAGCTGGAATCACTGGGATTTCATTTAATGATGTGAGTGGACATCAGCTGAAGCTCTGCCTGAATTCCAAGATTTTTATGCTCAGCTGGGGCACAAGATGGGACATGATGTCCATCTGGGTGTAATAATTTTTACCCCCACTGGGTAGGATCTAAAGGCCAAAAGGAGTTGCAGGACTTTATCAGTTTTTTCAGGTGTGGCATTCTTAGAAAAGACCTGTTCTGGGGGGAAACTGATCTTTTTCTTTCTTTGTTTTTGTGGTTTTCTTTCAGACCTTTAGGCTTGGAGGGAGCAATGCGTAGCTCTGTTTAAATAATCCCATTGTATGTTTTGTTCCATGAATGTTATTTTTATTTTTCAGAACACTGCTGTGCTTCTGATGCTGCAAAATACCATTAAAAAGGAAGGTTTGAGGGTTTGCTGAGGGTTTTTTTCTTTTTTTCTTTTTTCTTTTTTTTTTTTTTAAATAAGACTGCGGTGGGTCTCTGAGGTTCATATTTGGCTCTAAGAGATCAATCCCAGTCAGCTCTGATGGATCCAGTTCTTTTGGCCAATGATTACCCTTCTGCTAATTCACTTGTGGGGAAAAAAAAAAAAAAAAAAAAAAAGAAAAAGAAAAAGAAATTAAAAAAAAAAAATAAAGAAGTAAAACCATCATATGGTGGTTCTAAAGTCCTCCCATCCATTGAATTCATCACACACAGAGCAGGAATGGAATCCATCCATCCTTCAGTATCATGAGTTTGGTTTCAAGAGCTGCCTGGATGGGAAAGTTTTATAATCACATTCCCTGGACTGAAGTTATGTGGTAAGGATCAGGTTAACCTGGGTAGAGCTGGCTGCCAGAAAACACAGAAAATGGCTTAGGAAGCCAACCTTTCTGCTCAGCCTGAGCTCTAAAACACAGTGTATGTGTGCTGGTGACTATTTATGCAACAGGAGAGAGAGACACAGGCAGATATATAGATATATATACATATATATATATATATATATATGGCTCATTGAAATGGAGACATAGAAGCACACACACTTACACCAATATTCCCTCGTGGTGCTTCCATTGGTTTCAAGGTGCTGATATATGAGGCAAACTCAGCCATTTATCTTGATGGAGAGGTGAAATCTGTCACTTAATATTTCCAGTCAAAAGAGTTGGGTTGGTTTTTTTTATTATTATTTTATTTTATTTTTTCACTTGAGCGTTTCACATTGGGCCAAAACCTGAAGGCAGTGGATGCTCACACCAGCAAAACTTTGGTTTCTCTCTTAGCTGACTCAGCTGCTGAGATTTCCTGTTGTCAACAAATGTGTTGAGCTTATACTGGGATGATTCAGAGCAGGAGCCTGGCAAGGTGCTTTAAATCATCTTTAAATCATCTTTTCTCTTGAGTGCTCCTTTTCTCTCTCTCTGCGTGAAGTGCAGAAGAAAAAAATCAGTGAAAACCTAAGAGTGGAGTGTGCAAAATGTGGAAGATGTCTGACCAGACCAAATGGTCTGACCAGATCCAGCAGAAAAATGGCAAACCTTAGGTCATGGATAATTTCAGCATTGGCACCTTATTACCAGGTTAGAGTGCTAAAAGTAAAATCCTTTTCTAATTAAATTTTTCCTAATAACTTTTCTAGTAAAACTCTCGTGGCCATATTTTGATTTTTTTTTTCCTTTTCTTAAAGCTGTTATCACTTTTTTCTTTGCTACTGAAAGCCATTTTTTACTAGGTAGAAAGTAGTATTTAAGAAAATCAAAAGATTTGACAGCTCCCAAAATTATTTTGAATGGAAAGTACTTCATGAGGTTTTTAGCCTAAAAACTGTGATATTTTAATGGTAGCACAAGAGCAGAAAGCTTCATGGTGATTACACATTGCACTGAATTTGGCTTTTTTAACGTTAATATTATTTTTTGTAAAAATATATAAAAAAATAAAATAATATAATAAATAATAGTAGTGTCTTATAAAGCAGAATATCCCCACATTAAAGAGTGGAGGCCACCAGGAATTCCTAGAGACCATTGTGGTGGTCCACAAAATAAATATTTTGGAAGAGAAGCAGTAGGGGATCCTACCATTTCAGGAAAAATGAAAAGATTTTTTTTTCTTTTTTTTTAAAACTATCACTTTTTTCTTTGCTACTGAAAGCCATTTTTTACTAGGTAGAAAGTAGTTTTTAAGAAAATCAAAAGATCTGACAGCTCCCCAAGTTATTTTGAATGGAAAGTACTTCATGAGGTTCTTAACCTAAAGACTGTGATATTTTAATGGTAGCACAAGAGTAGAAAGTTTCATGGTGATTACACATTTCACTGAATTTGGCTTTTCTAACGCTTATATTACTTATTGTAAAAATAATTAAAAAATTAAAATAATATAATAAATAATAGTAGTGTATTATGAAGAAATAAATCCCCACATTAAAGAGTGGAGGCCACCAGGAATTCCTAGAGACCATTGTGGTGGTCCACAAAATAAACATTTTGGAAAAAAACCAATAGGGGATCCTACCATTTCATGAAAAATGGAATTTTTTTTTTTTTTTCCTTTTCTTAAAAGTGTTATTACTTTTTTCTTTGCTACTGAAAGCCATTTTTTACTAGGTAGAAAGTAGTTTTTAAGAAAATCAAAAGATTTGAAAGCTCCCAAAATTATTTTAAATGGAAAGTACTTCATGAGGTTCTTAACCTAAAAACTGTGATATGTTAATGGTAGCACAAGAGCAGAAAGCTTCATGGTGATTACACATTTCACTGAATTTGGCTTTTTTAACGTTTATATTATTTTTTGTAAAAGTATAAAAAAATTAAAATAATATAATAAATAATAGTAGTGTATTATAAGCAGAACATCCCCACATTAAAGAGTGGAGACCACCAGGAATTCCTAGAGACCATTGTGGTGGTCCACAAAATAAACATTTTGGAAGAAAAGCAGTAGGGGATCCTACCATTTCATGAAAAATTAAATGATTTTTTTTTCTTTTTTTTTGAAACTGTTATCACTTTTTTCTTTGCTACTGAAAGCCATTTTTTACTAGGTAGAAAGTAGTTTTTAAGAAAATCAAAAGGTTTGACAGCTCCCAAAATTATTTTAAATGGAAAGTACTTCATGAGGTTCTTAACCTAAAGACTGTGATATTTTAATGGTAGCACAAGAGCAGAAAGCTTCATGGTGATTACACATTTCACTGAATTTGGCTTTTTTAACGTTAATATTATTTTTTGTAACAATATAAAAAAAATTAAAATAATATAATAAATAATAGTAGTGTCTTATAAAGCAGAAAATCCCCACATTAAAGAGTGGAGGCCACCAGGAATTCCTAGAGACCATTGTGGTGGTCCACAAAATAAACATTTTGGAAGAGAAGCAGTAGGGGATCCTATCATTTCAGGAAAAATGGTATTTTTTTTTTTTCCTTTTCTTAAAAGTGATATTACTTTTTCCTTTGTTACTGAAAGCCATTTTTTACTAGGTAGAAAGTAGTTTTTAAGAAAATCAAAAGGTTTGACAGCTCCCCAAATTATTTTGAATGGAAAGCACTTCATGAAGTTTTTACCCTAAAAACTGTGATATTTTAATGGTAGCACAAGAGCAGAAAGCTTCATGGTGATTACACATTGCACTGAATTTGGCTTTTCTAACGCTTATATTACTTCTTGTAAAAATAATTAAAAAATTAAAATAATATAATAAATAATAGTAGTGTATTATGAAGAAATAAATCCCCACATTAAAGAGTGGAGGCCACCAGGAATTCCTAGAGACCATCGTGGTGGTCCACAAAATAAACGTTTTGGAAAAAAAGCAACAGGGGATCCTACCATTTCATGAAAAATGAAAAGATTTTTTTTTTCTTTTTTTTTGAAACTGTTATCACTTTTTTCTTTGCTACTGAAAGCCATTTTTTACTAGGTAGAAAGTAGTTTTTAAGAAAATCAAAAGATTTTAAAGCTCCCAAAATTATTTTAAATGGAAAGTACTTCATGAGGTTCTTAACCTAAAGACTGTGATATTTTAATGGTAGCAAAAGAGTAGAAAGCTTCATGGTGATTACACATTTAACTGAATTTGGCTTTTTTAACGTTTATATTATTTTTTGTAAAAGTATAAAAAAATTAAAATAAAATAATAAATAATAGTAGTGTATTATAAGCAGAACATCTCCACATTAAAGAGTGGAGGCCACCAGGAATTCCTAGAGACCATTGTGGTGGTCCACAAAATAAACATTTTGGAAGAAAAGCAGTAGGGGATCCTACCATTTCATGAAAAATTAAATGATTTTTTTTTCCTTTTCTTAAAAGCTGTTATCACTTTTTTCTTTGCTACTGAAAGCCATTTTTTACTAGGTAGAAAGTAGTTTTTAAGAAAATCAAGAGATTTGACAGCTCCCAAAATTATTTTGAATGGAAAGTACTTCATGAGGTTCTTAACCTAAAGACTGTGATATTTTAATGGTAGCACAGGAGTAGAAAGCTTCATGGTGATTACACATTTCACTGAATTTGGCTTTTCTAACGCTTATATTACTTTTTGTAAAAATAATTAAAAAATTAAAATAATACAATAAATAATAGTAGTGTATTATGAAGAAATAAATCCCCACATTAAAGAGTGGAGGCCACCAGGAATTCCTAGAGACCATTGTGGTGGTCCACAAAATAAACATTTTGGAAGAAAAGCAGTAGGGGATCCTACCATTTCATGAAAAATGGAATTTTATTTTTTTTTCCTTTTCTTAAAAGTGTTATCACTTTTATCTTTGCTACTGAAAGCCATTTTTTACTAGGTAGAAAGTAGTTTTTAAGAAAATCAAGAGATTTGACAGCTCCCCAAGTTATTTTGAATGGAAAGTACTTCATGAGGTTCTTAGCCTAAAAACTGTGATATTTTAATGGTAGCACAAGAGTAGAAAGTTTCATGGTGATTACACATTGCACTGAATTTGGCTTTTTTAACGTTAATATTACTTTTTGTAAAAATAATTAAAAAAATAAAATAATATAATAAATAATAGTAGTGTATTATGAAGAAATAAATCCCCACATTAAAGAGTGGAGGCCACCAGGAATTCCTAGAGACCATTGTGGTGGTCCACAAAATAAATGTTTTGGAAGAAAAGCAGTAGGGGATCCTACCATTTCAGGAAAAATGGTCCAACAGAAATTTTCTCTGCTGCTCAAATCTTCATCAAATGGAAAATTTCAGTGGAGCAGTGTTTTGTGGCATGGCTTGACACAGTTCTGAGAAATCTGCACTTGCTGAAAGGGCTCTGATATCTTTGGAGCTGTCTCAGAGCAAACTGAGGGACACGGGACAACCCTCTGGGAACTTTTCTGAGATTGCCACAGGGGTTTTCCAGCCCTTTGTGCTGCAGATTTCAGCAGTTATGTCAGAATTAGCTCATTTCAGATCAAACTGGGCAGGAATCAAGAACTTGCAATGGGCTTTGATCTTGCAGTGGACTTGGATTTGTGCCTTAAAGTCTTGGAATCACCGATGTTCAGAGGCCGAGTTCAGTTCTGTGCTCTACAGAAAGTCTTCCTGTGATCTATAGATGAATCCACAGCATCCATCAGATCCATCAGACAGCAGTGGCTGCCAGATTATGCAGAAAAACCAAAGATGCAACAGCAGGTGAGAGCAAAAAATTGAGAGAAATAATTGCCCCAAAATCCAGGAAGAGTGGGGAACATGAAAGGGGGAGACCAGTTATTTACTGTTATTTCTAGGGGGCTGATTTGAATCAATGGGGTGAGGAATAGAAAATTCAGACTGAAGATTGTAAGACCTCTAAACTCCTTATGAGATCCTTAGGAGAGGTTTTGAGAAGGAATTGTGTATTCCTTGGGATCCTGGAAGCCGGACTGGATGCTAAAGCTGGGTGGTTACTGGTGACCTGGACAAGGTCAGAGAGCCCTAAGACCAAGTGTCATGGCAGAGCTGACATTCAGACAGTGGGATTCCCTCTCTCCCAAATCAGGTTAACATAATCCATCCTGATGACTGAGGAAAAAAAAAAAAAATGCTTGGCATCTTAAACTGCTTCCTGCATCCCACATCAGGTGATGCAAAAGCAAGGGCTTAAGTCTTGCCAGTGGACAGAAGTGGATTAAGCCTTTTTTTTTTTTTTTTTGGGGAGCTATTTCAGATATACTCCAAAATAACTGCTGTGGTCCACTCCAATCACTCTCCTAAACCATGACCCTGTCTGTATTTCAGCTCCTGGATCAGGGTGCTCCCTTGGAGACGAGGAGGAGTTGTTATCAGCAAGTCAGTGCAGGGAGGTTTATCCCAGCTCTGTCACTCACTGCTGGGTTTCTTATCTCTGAACAGGCTGATACCACCTCTTCTCACCCAGAGAGAGAGAGAGGTGATAGTGGTGCTATCTTGGAGGCTTTACACCCAGCTCTGGCCTCAGTTAACATCCCCTCTTTGACAGGCAAGGAGGAGGAAGGGCTATGGTGGAGCTCAGGCTCTGGTGCCAGATAGAGTCAGCAGAAGAGGTGGGGATGAAGGGGAAGCTGGAAGGCAAAATCATCTGGGTGGTGCTCACAGGAAGGGTTTCTTGTTGTATCCGTGATGTATTTCACTCTCAGATTAATTTCTCTCCAGCCAGCTGGCTCTTTGTTCCCCTGGCATGATGGAAGGATGGTGGAGAATCTCCAAGGGAGGTGCCACAGAGGTGGGCAGAGGTGCTGAGCTTGCTCCACTGCTGAGCAAGTTAAATGCATCTTAAATGCATCTGTTAAATGCTCTTAAATAAAGGGACATGGAGGGGCAAAGAGAGGTCTTCATGAGGTGCCTGAAAACCACAGGTCATTCACACAACTGATCAGGAACTCAAAAAGAAAGACTGCAAAATGGAGTGAGTCAGGGATGCACAAGCATTTATCAGCTTTTTGGGGCTGTGCTGCCATGCCAAATCCTCTGCTTTTGTCCTCAGAAAAGGAATAAAAAGAAGTAACTCCTAACTGGCTCTCAAGATGCCTGCTAGGCAGATCCATGCATCTGGAGCTCTAAATGAACTCTCTGTTTTTCCCTTGTCCACCCAGGGTGGTGAGCTAAGAAAAGTGCTTGCAAAAGCAGTATTCACTTCTGAAGTATTTAGGCAATGTCCACTGACTTTGCCTGGCCCACAAAAAAAAAAAAAAAAATGGTTCTTGGGTTGCAGGTAGATTTTAGAGGCTTCATTTCATTTTCTGAGCCAAGGCTCAGCTTGTCCACTCAATTTGCAGAAATTTCATATGAGTAATCAATGCATATATGACTTTTTGTAATTTTTGTAATTTAACTGCCTGCAAATCTTCTCCTGGAAAGAGGTAAGGGAGCAGGAGAGAAAATCCTCTCATTGTCAAGGGCATTGTCAAGGAAGGGACAAAGCATGAATTACCTGATAGTGATAAAGCTGACAGCTTTTCTGGCCCACCTGCATTGCTCACATCTGGTTTGCACCTGCAGCACCAAGAGCAGGCTGCCAGTCAGTCTCTTTGTGGGGCTTATTTGGGGTTTATTTAACTTTCCCTGGTGCCAGGATGCCCAGGAAGAGTCTGGAGAGTGCTATCTCCTCCAGCATGGTCAAATAACCCCACACTCCTCAGTTCTCCTGGTGAAAATGTGAGAATTTCAATAATTCTTCCTGGCTGGCTCACAAATGTTTAGGATGCAGACAGAGGAATAATCCACTGGCTCCATACCTGCCCCCCCTCCACCTCCCCTTCTTTTTCCTGTATTAAATCCAGAGGAGCTGTGAACCTATGACAGAGGCAAGAAGATTTCTTGCTACCTACCCCAAGCTGTAGAAAGCTCATAGTACCCAATGGAAATTGTGATGCTGGTCAAAACAACATCCATCACAAAAGTAAGGACTGGAAAAAAAAAAAAAAAACAAAAATAGCCTAAAAGATTTATATTTATTATTCTAGTAAATCTTCCTCCTCCTCTCAATGTCTTCTGGTGTGCAGTAACACCCAACACTCTGCTGCACAGGATGTGCTTAACAAGATCCTTACTGCTCCATCTTTCATTTATTCTTTTATTTATCACCACGACCCAGACAAAGTGGTAGCTGAGAAAAGCTGACACAGGCACTTATTTAGCCAAGGGCCAGATCCTGAACTGGTGCAAACCTGTTTGGTTCCATTGTAGTCAACAGAGCTCTGACAATATTCATTGCTTGTAATCCAGTCCCTCAAGTCCAAGCTGCCCAGCTGTTTCCTTTAATGTGTAGGAAATGTAGTTAGAAACTACTACAACTTTAACTCCTATTTTTCTGCTTTAAACTGCTGCATTAAACTATCTTGCTGAGACAACAGATTGGATTTCCCAGTGTACCTAATGACTTGGAAGAGCCTCTATGCTTTTTTTTTTCCAAGACTCAAATTCAGAGATGAATAGAAAAACAGTTTTCCTGATCTATTGAAAATTCAACAGCACTGAAATGTTTGAAGCTGGATGGCTGGAATCACTATTTTTTGATTTTTCAAGTCATGGTGGGTTCCTCTTGCCCAAGGAAATCTCAGGATGCATAAGAGTAAGCAAGGATAAGAGAGTGAAGAGAACTTAAAAAAAAAAAAAAAAGCAAGAACAATGTATTGCTCTTAGCTGAAAAGATTCAGAAATCAAATCCATAAAATGTGATTTTCTTTCAGCTGGGTAGAGGTTCTGAATTAAAAACGAGAATGAAAATAGGGAGAAAAAAGAGAAAAGGAATCAGAGAAAGACCAAAACTAGAAAAAGGAAGAGGAGATTTTTTTTTTGTGTGTGTGTGTGTGTGCAAAACTTTTCCACTAGAGGAGAGCTGTGTTGGTCTGGAATTCCAGGCCAAAGGAACGCTCCCATAAATTAACTCATTTTTGTTTTTTCAAACATCAGTGAGCCTCACCACAAGGCCTCAGTGCTCTGCCATTTCCAAACCACTTTGGGACTGTCAAACATAAATCATGGGGTGTGGAAGCAGCAGAGGCAGAGAGTTATGATCTGGGCACAAGGTGCAAATTGCTCAGAGTTAGCGCCAGGTTTCTTTTTTTTTTTTTTTTTTTTTTTTCTTTTCACCACAGGTTTTTTTTTTTTCTATTATTCCTTTTCTTGTTCTTTTTATTCCTTTCTTTCTTTTTTCCACACCCTTCCCTGCTGCCTCTTTTTTTGTTTGTTTGTTTTTCTTTGTTTTGATTTTTCGGTGGGTGGTGGGGTTTTTTTGTTTGGTTTTTTTGGGTTTGTTTTAATTTTTACTGTAAGCAGGGAAAATTAAGAAGTAATTAGGGTAGAATTGACTATAAAATAAGACTGTTGCTCCCAAAACAACATCCATAGTAAACTTCTACCCTGCTGAGGGAGTATTTTCCTCTCTTTGCTTTCTTACTTCTCTCCCCTTCCCTGTTTTATGTTTCCAAGCATTGATGGTGGTCTCAGTCTCACAAGAGAAGCAGCAATTGGAAGGATAATAAATGAAAGTTGCTCTTTAGTGACAATTGCTTGTTCCTTGAAAATTTGCTCTGACACTCAGACTGCTACAGGTGGTTTTCTTGGTGGAGGCAAAGAAAAATATAAAACTTGATTAGTAGCATGGTCAGAAATTTAGGCATTTTCTATTGGGCAGCTCAAATCAAAGCAAATAAAAAAAAAAAAAGAAAATCAGTGGTCAAAAAAATCTATGATTGAGTTTGTGTTCTTTCTCTGAAAGTGATGATTGAAAAGTATGGGGAGAAGTAAGCTGACTCTTTGGACATCAAAGACATGTTGTCTAAACTGGAGTGCAGTAAAGTTTCTTGGAATCACCTCTTCCTGTAAATTTCTGCTTTGAAACAGTCTTGGGAGATGACAGCATTTGCATGTGAAAAAGTTCTTATTGCTGCATTATTCTCTCCTGCTGCTCCATGAGCTGGATCTCTGCTACTTGCCTCAGAGTAGGCTAAAAAATAAATTATTCTGGTTCTCTCTCATTTCAGGACTTTTGACAGAAGTTAGCCTGGAAACCAAAGTATGGAGATTCATCTCCCTATGACTGAAGCTTGGACCCCAGTCTTGCCAGATTTCTCACCAAAACAAGTCATTTAGTTGATGATGGATCTTCCAGCTTCTTTCAACCAGTTCCAGGGAAGAGTTCAAGAAAATATGGCAAGGTCCACAGACAATGTGCTATAACTCTTTGTAACTTCCTTCTTTCAGAAACCCACCTACAACTTTATTTCTCCCTTAGGTTTTTATTTTAAAAGCACATCATCCAATATTCTTAATTCTGGGGAGTGGGAATAGCTTCTCTCATGGGTTTTATTCATTCCTTTCATGGTAGGGACGTTGGGTTTGTTTAGAAGAGGACCAAAAAACTGAAATGGTTCCTTGTTTGACTCCAGAACTGCCCTATAGATAATAGCACAGATTTGTTTTTACACTGAGCCCAGAGGAACCCAGATGCTGGAGAAGAGAGATGAAGAAAGGCAAGGACAAAGTGGACATCAATTTGGCCTGAGTTTTCATTTCACACTTCTCACTCTGTGTAATTTTTTTCCAAAGAGCCCATTTCTAAATCTCTAAGCTGTAGTCAACCGTTGCCTCATTTTTGTTCCCAGGGGAAAGGGGTTTTTTGTTTTTTTTTTTCCCATTTTCTACTCTCCAGGCCATGTAAAACAGAATAATTCCTGAAAATAATTGACCCCTTTGCAAAATCATGATTGGATCAGTCACATTTTCTTTTCAGCTAAGAACTCTAAACCCATTGTCCCTTTCCAAAACTTCTGCCTTAGACCTTTCAACGTTTTCATTTTGAGAAATCTGAGACAGCTTTAAATAAACCTTTGCACATGAAATCTGGGATTTTTTTTTTTTTTTTTTTAATTTTTTTTATTTTTATCTTTATTCTCCATCACTTTTCTTTCAGAGCTGGGTGTTGCATACAAACTAAAATATTTCCTACATGTCAGTGAGTTTGAACTGAGCATCACCTGGGATGTGTTTGGTGCTTGCATCATTCCCACTGTGCCCAGTTAAGGAGTGACTTGATTTTTCCCCAGCCCTCTCTTGTCCTGGGGGACAAGGGACAACATTGGGGTGGAGAGATGAAGAGCTATTTATCCTCTCTCCAGCTATTTCCCCTTTTTCCTTAGCAGCATCCTCTGTCATAATCCAGAGAGAGATTTTTGGATGCTTAAGAAACCAACCAATGAGGCATTCAACCCATTGCACCCTCAGGTGACAGAATAAACTCCAGTGGATAAACTTCAGCACCTCAACTCTTGTCTGAGTGACAGAGAGAAAAATATATAAGGAGAAGATTTGGCACTCAAGGAAACAAAAGTCTGTTTGAATGGGTCTGTTTTTTAAAAAAGAATCTTTATTATTGGTGTGGGGGGGTTTCTTCTCCTAAAAAAAGGTCATCTAAGAATACCTTCCAGCTTGTTTGCTTTCACACTTGTGTGTCTGTCAGGGTTTAACACTGGCCTGGCAATTAAACCGAGTAACAGACGTTCTCTATTAATCTCTCTCTCCTCTCTTATAAGAAAGGAGAGAGAATAAGGGAGAGAGACTGATGGGTTGGAAACTAAACTACACAACTTTAATGAAACAGGAATGATAAATAGGAAAAATTAATAAATATATACAAATATACAAGAAAAGGGATACCACATTCCTCCTCCCTTCCCCCCAATAGCTCTCACGTCACCCCCGAGGCTGCAGGGCAGCCCTGGGAAAGTCCAGGCTGGAATCCTGGGGTCAGCAGCAGTTGGGAGCTGGAGGCAGGAACACACAGATTCAGGCTGGGATGGATCAGGAGCACAGGCAGGCAAACGGATGGGATCCTTCCAGGATGCCAGGTGAAGGAAAGGGAAGCAGGAAAGGCAGGAAGGGCAAGCAGCCGGAAGCTGGAAATCAGGAAATCTGGCTTGGCCCTCGTGATCCCTCAAATTTATACTAAGGATGACGTATATGGGATGGAATCCTCTGTTTGGTCAATTCTGGCATCCATCTTGTCCGTTCCTCCCCAAAGGAGGGATGCAGGTGGGACCTCTTTATGTTTTCTTCAGAGCTGAGCAGTGTCCTTGGCTCTGCACACCAGGCTCCAGCAGTAACTACAAACATCAAGTGTTATCAGTCCTAGAAACACACACTGCCTGAGAAACTTGCTGTTCATTTCAGCAAGTGCAACTACTTACAAGAGACTTAGCTAAAAGCAAAAGTACAAGACAGAAAATCCCCTTTATCCTGGCCCAAACCAGGACAGTGTCCCACGTTGAGAAGTAGATGGGGTTGAAACTGCATTGAGCAAAGCAGAAACAGAAGCCTTCAGGAAGAAGTTCAGCTGCTTTGAGAGCACTTGGAGATCTCAAAAGGAAAATATAAGGAGGGATTTGCATATAGCAGATGGAATGTTGGATTTTTCATAAATACATTAAAAGTCTCAGTTAGAGAGGGTCCAAACCATGAAATTCAGATCCCAGCTATCCATATCTACAAATTCATATGAGCTTTGAGCTGGGTTACTTGGTCCCTCACAGAGACATAGGAGCCCACATAAAAATAAAGCACAATATTTTATTTTCAATCTCCTGTCCCCCTGGGTGTTCAGCACCAGAAGTGTGTGAGCAGGAGTCATGGAAATTCATCCTTTGTGCCCCAAGTCAGGACAATGAGGAAATCTTTGCAACTGCAAAGGTCCCAGAAGACCGACAAAAAAAGGTCAAGCAGGATCTACTTTTCCTAGGTCATTCCTCATGGATACTTGTGTGATTCCCTGCAAGACATCATCCCTGATGGAAGTTCCCCAGCTGTCTCCACAGATTCCCAAGACATCTAGGGCACTGCTTCTCCAGGTTTCATGTTCATAGAGTTCTTTGCCATTTTTTCCACAGACAACCAAAAATGGTTCTCACTTAATTAGGATCCCCAGTAATGCCCAGAAACTTCTCTGGAGAAATGTAATCACTTTTAGGAGCCCCTCGTGTTGTGTGCTTACCCCCATCTATCCAACCCTATAAAATCCTATTTCTTTCTGAATAAATTACCACATTCTGACACTTTTATGGTGATCCATCCTTACCATTAAGTGAAATCTTAACCAATGTTCTTTCTCTTGCACTCTGCATCATTCATCATGGGGATGATTCATCACTGCTCATTATTCATTGCCAGGATTTTCCTTTGCTGAACCCACCTAATATATATTTCCATTTGTACCTATTTTGTCAGTAGGTTTCCCAGCAATTTTTGCCTCTAACCCATGGTAGTTTAATCTATATTATGTTTGCCTAGTTTATTTCTGAGAATGTCATATGAGACAGTGTTAAAAGCTCTAATAAAATCCATGTATTTATTGGCAGCTACAGCTCCTCCTGTAGCTACAAACTCATGACTGTCTATAGTAAGACATTATATTGGTTTGACATGTCAGCTTTACCTTCTTTGTGTCTTATTTTTTCTTGGTCTTTCTGACTTTGTTTTGCTGGGCATCTGGGCTCTTTTTGCACATCCACAGAAACTTGGCCTGAATTCCTCTTTATGTTGGGAACAAACAAAGATCTCATGATTTAGCCAGCGTTCTCCCCCTTTACACATCTCAACTTTCCTCTTCAGTAGTGTAATTTGCTTTAGAGTCTTGTCTGTTTATTTATGGAATGGCAAGATTGCTTTCATTCTTTTGCCTTTTTACACTTTAGTCCATAGACCACCTCCAAAGAGACCTCATCAGCCACTTTTTCTGAGGGTCTTCACAGGTACTTTCAGAAAAATCACTGTTCCCATTAAACTACCCTAAAACAACTTTGAGATAAGAACCTAAATAATGGAGAGAAAGCTTCAGATCCAGGAATGTTGTTGTCATCTGATCTTTTGAAAGCACAGCTATTCCTTAATCACAGAATCATAGAATCATAGAACCATTTGGGTTGGAAGGGACCTCAGAGATCAAGTCCAACCCTTGCTCCACTCCCACTGCAGTTCCCAGCCCATGGCACTGAGTGCCACATCCAGGCTCTTTTGAAATATCTCCAGGGATGGAGAATCCACCCCTTCCCTGGGCAGCCCATTCCATTGCCTGATCACCCTCTCCAGAAAGAAATTCTTTCTAATGTCCAACCTAAACGTCCCCTGGCACAACTTGAGACCTCTTGTGCCCTCTTGTCTTGCTGAGAGTTGCCTGGGAAAAGAGCCCAACCCCCCCCTGGCTCCAACCTCCTTTCAGGGAGTTGGAGAGAGTGATGAGGTCTCCCCTGAGCCTCCTCTTCTCCAGCCTCAACACCCCCAGCTCCCTCAGCCCTTCCTCACAGGACTTGTGCTGGATCCCTTCCCAGCCTCCTTGCTCTTCTCTGGACCTGCTCCAGCACCTCAATCTCCTTCCTGAGCTGAGGGGCCCAGAACTGGACCCAGGACTCAAGCTGTGGCCTCCCCAGGGCTGAGCACAGGGGCAGAATCCCTTCCCTGGACCTGCTGGCCACGCTGTTCCTGAGCCAGCCCAGGATGCCATTGGCCTTCTTGGCCACCTGGGCACACTGCTGGCTCCTCTTCACCTTCCTGGCAATCCAGACTCCCAGGTCCCTCTCTGCCTGGCTGCTCTCAGCCACTCTGTGCCCAGCCTGGAGCTCCCCATGGGGTTCTTGTGGCCAAAGTGCAGGACCCGGCACTTGGAATGTTGAACCTCATCCCGTTGGGATCAGCCCAACTCTCCAGTCTGTCCAGGTCCCTCTGCAGAGCCCTCCTGCCTTCCAGCTGATCCACACTCCCCCCCAGCTTGGTGTCATCTGCAAATTTGCTGATGATGGACTCAATCCCCTCATCTAAATAATCAATAAAAATATTAAACAGCACTGGGCCCAACACTGATCCCTGGGGGACACCACTAGGTCACTGGCAGCCAACTGCACCACTCTCTGGGTGGTGATAATCTATTGTACCAGGGAGTAGGAAAAGGCATTGGTCAGCTGAGAACACATATTCATGACAGCTTGGAAATAAAATGCTCTACTTTAAGAAAAAAAATTTAACAAAAAATTTTGAACAGAGAAAAAAGGAAATAATGAATCCTAAAATAGCCAAATGATAAGGGTGCTCCCAGGAGCTTGGGTTCAAATCCTTGATTTGCCTGAATGAATTTGGAGAAGATTCTCCAACCTATTTGCTCAACTTCTGTACTGAAAACAAAGTTGTTGTTTTTTCCTTTTATAATTCCAGTTGGTTCTGTTGGAGCTTTTTTTCCACTTAGTGTGGGTAATTACAGAAGTTAATGGAACCACAGAGCACAGGGAGGTTTTCTGGTGGTCAAGAGATCCTCTCATGACTGAATCCAGGTCTTTCCTCACCCTGATGCAGCTGAAGAGGAGTCCCTGTGAAATATTGATTAATGGAGACCCCTTACTTTTTTTATTTTTAGAAAAATATTTCTTCCAGGATTATATGTCCTTTTAAAACAAACAAACAAAAAAGGAAAAATAGCTTTAACCCCTCTGAAGTTTAATTCCAGATCTGTTTAAGCATGATGGAAGTTCTGTTATTATTCTTGCTCCATTTTTCTCTCTTCTCTACTGACACAGAAAAATCTACTGGGCAAGAAAAAATATCTTTCCTGTGCATTGCTAAAATTCCCAGACTCTGTGTTCTATCTTAAGGATTATTTTCATAGAGAACATCTTATAATGAAAGCAGGCACTTCCAGACATTAATTTTGTTTTTTTATCCCAACTGTTTTGTTTGTTTGTTTTTGTTTTTTTTTTTCATGTCACTCTGCAAAGTCCCTTCCCCTCCTGACAAACAGATTCAATGGGAAATGTTGGGAGTCTTTGGGTTTTCTTGATCTTTAATTAATTCATTTCTTTCTTTCACATTGCAAGCCCATCATATGGATTATAAAAACTGATTTTTCAAGCCCTAGAGAAAATAAAAATTTGTTATGGGATACATAATAATCATATTATTATTATATAATAATGTATTAGTAGTATAATATATTAGTATAATAATTATATTACTATATATTCCCATGTAGGGAACATGGCTGTTCTGTAATAAACAAATCCATCACTTGGGCTCATATCTCAGTGTGATATTTGCTTCCTTGCTGCTTTTCCATGTGTTTGTAGAAACATGGAAAAAGAGAAAGAGAGGAAATGAGAGAAAGAGACAAAGGGAGAGGGAACAAAAGCAAAAGAAAACTTTTTTTCAAAGGAAGAGAGAAAGAAATATTAAATAGTTCTTAGAACACCAGCTTTAGTTTCCTGTGACTGAGTTTTTTTTCTCAAGTAAAGCAAAAGACTGCTGATTTACAGATTGCTGATATTTTTTCTTCTCTTCTTCTCCAGACACTACAAATACAATTTTCCTATGGAGTCCATCCTCACTTTCTTCTCAAAATCTGGTTCTCCAGAAAGTCATTGTCCCAGATCTTTCTTGGATTAAAAAAACACCATATCACCCCGTAAATCCTAAAAAAAATAATGAAAAATCGTAAGAAATTGGTGTTTCTCTAATTAAAATAAAAATGAAGTACCTGATTGTTACCAGAAAAATTTAGAGTTTTCACCAGATGCCTTCCTGATCTCTCTTCCAATCTGAGTTACTCTACAATCCCAGTATTTTTGTAAAAATAAAATTTAAACCAATAAAACCAAACATAGACACACAACCCCCCAGCATTTTTCAGGGAAACAGAAAAACATTAACAGACTGAACTAAGAAGACAGAAAAGTAAATATGAGCTGAAGTGTCAACTTTTCAACAAGAAAAGTTTTCAGAAAGGTACATTTAAGGGAAAAGAACACTGATGGCTTCTTTATTTTTATGTTTTTCCCTAAGAAATCTGTCTTTTTTTTTTTTTTTTTTTTTTTTTTTTTTCCAGCAGCTCCTCAGAGAACAACAACAAATGTCAGGGCTTTCCAGTTAGCTCCCTGCACTGTAGGCCAACAGTTTATCTCTTAAAGAAAGATAAAAAAGAGAGAAGTGCTGAATAAATCCCAGGAGGTGAGACAATATCAGCTAAAAGTCTTAAAATAACCTTGCATTTTGCTTCTGCCTGTCCCAGACAGATGCCATTTTGAGGCCAGAAAGGAACATTCTGATAATTTGGTCTTGTCTCTTGCAGAAACTCCTTCCTTTCTGCTCTTCTTCTCTCAGCTCCCTGCACGTCTCTCCTCTGGATATTCTGCTTTGAACACACACCCAAGATTATTTAATCACCACCTCAATCCATCAACACCCCATTATTCAGGCAAACCACACCTCCTTCCCAGTGTTAGACTCAGTGGAAAGTCTTACCAAGGTGGCCAAGGAGTGGCACGAGCCTTGGGCACTCATACAATAACATCTCCCTGATTATTTTATTTTTATTTTATTTATTTGTCACTCAGAAGAGCCTGGGATTGATATTAAAAAGGGATTTACCACACGTGGCTGTTCCCATTGTGCCTTCCCAGGAAAAAGCCAAACAGCATTATTCTGAATAATTATTTATTATTTATTAGTATTTAAATTATTTGTATTGCTATCAAACCTAAGGGTCTTTAGCAGGGTCCCCTTTAGACAGGGGGTGTACAAACATCATGGAAGAAAGAGTCCTACTGTGGACAATTTAACATTTCATAGAAAATACTGAAAATGGAGATAAAAAGCATTTAAACTTTCATGATCACAGCTATTTAAAATTTCAGATCCAACTGAAGCTTAGGAATTACTTGCCACATTTCTTAGCTCTTAGCCCCAAACCTCATGGTGCCAGAATTCCACAGCCCATGGTCCCAAACCCCCCTGACTGCCTCATCTTCCCTCTACCTTGAGGTGTGAGGATGCTTGTGCAGATCTGGGACTGTGTGTGAGCTGTGAAAAAATAAAATATATAATAGCAGTTGCAGTGTGCCAACCATCTAAATGTGTGATTTGTGTTTTATTTCATAGCATGACAAATCTGGACTTAGTTCTAAGGGAAATACTGCAGTCAATTCTATAGTTATACCCATAAATTTTATTTTTTTTTAATTTGGAAATAATTTATTTTAGGGATAGATAAGTCCCCAGACAGACTGGGTCATGCTTGAGTTCTTGGTTTAGGCTCAAAGTACTTGTGGTAGTAGGTAAGGTGCTAATTTTTCTAAGATGCAGATATTAAAGGGGGATAATGGTCCTTCTTCCATCTTTCTGGCCTTTTTATGATGATAGCTTCTGTGAGGATCTCACTGAATAAGTTTAATCACTGGGTTTTATTTTTATTAGGGTAAGAAAACTCGTAATAGAAAGAGAGTGACAGCAGAAGGAGGGAGGTGATTGTCCCCTCGTACTCAGCACTGGGGAGGCCACATCTCAAGTCTTGTTTTCCAGTTTTGGGCACCTCAATAGAAGAGACCTGAAGGTGCTGGAGTGAGTGCAGAGGAGAGCAATGAAATTGTTGTAGGGCCTGGAGAATAAATCTTATGAAAAAATGTTTGAAGGAGCTTGGACTGTTTGGGTTGAGGATGTGGAGGCTGAGGGAGGGAAGACCTCATTGCTTTCTGTAACCTAAGGATGTGGGAGAGAGGTTGGTGCTGGTCTCTTCTCCCAGGTAATCAGTGATGGAACAAGAGAGAAAGGATTCAAGCTGCAACAGGGTAGGTTTGACTGGATATTAGGAAAAAATTCTTCACAGAAAGAGTGGTCAGGCACTGGAATAAGGCTGCCCAGGGAGGTGGTGGAGTCCCCATCCCTGGAGGTGTTTTAGGGTCGTTAAATGTGGGGATGTTGGGGGATGTGGTTTAGGGAGAACTTTGTAGAGTAGGGATTGGGCTGGACTCAGTGATCCCAAGGGTCTTTTCCAACCTGAAAGATTTTATGACTCCATAAAACCAACTTCAAAGATGCTCAGAATTGAGCCCTAAAAAATAAGGACAATAAATATTGTTTCTTTCTAAGTTTGAGAATATTTAAATAAAAACATTTAGAGAGATATAATGATGAGTTCTATACACATTTTCTCTAGTTTTCTTTTCTTACCAGTTACAATCTCTGATCTGTGCCCAAGGATAATAGCCCAGATTCTGGATTTAAAGCTTACTTGCTCTAGGCATAATACTTACACACAGTTTAAAGGAAAGATTGGCTTGTTTGACTGGAATGTAGTGGGAACTAACTAATTATCTTCCAGAAATTAAAGAGTGGAATTGTCAACCCAAAGGAGAGACGGATGCCCCATCCCTGGAAATGTTAAAGGCCAGGTTGGATGGGATTTTGGGCACCCTGGGTTAATGAGAGGTGTCTCTGTCCATGACAGAGGAGTTGGAACTAGATGAGCTTTGAAGGTCTCTTCCAACCCAGACCACTCTATCTAATCATTAGGTTCAAAATGCAGTTAAAAAAAAATAATAATTAAAAAAAAAAAAAAAAAAAAAAAAAGAAAGAGAGAAAAGAATAGTAAAAAAATTTGTTTGCTCTTATTAAAAGAAAGGGAAAATAAATTCCACGGTCTAGATCTTGGAAAAGGTTAATCCTGGGGCTTGACAGTTTTGGAGTAGCTCTTAAGAAAAGTTATTACAACGTGAACAGGTTCTGCCCATCTGACTGTCAGTACCCAGTCCATGCCAACTGGCCTGAACTGGAAAGAAAGAGAAATCAGAGTCAGAGAAACACTCTGTTTTACACAGCACATTAAACATGGTTTCCCTTGGACTGAGAAACTACACCATGAAATGTGCCACTTGATGAATCTTCTGAGATGAAAAAACACACGTAAAGCAGCAAAATGAACAGGGCTTTATTTGTCATGGTTTATAAATTCTTCTTCTTTCTACCCTTCAGGCAGGGGGAGTTTTCATGATGCTGATGCTCAGGGGTTCTGATGGAAAGAGGAAAACTTGGGCCAGGGGAACTGAGTTCCCAATGCATGGTTCACTGTGTTGAGAGAGACAGAAAATCAGTGTTATTCCCTGGCCATGTTCCACCTTCCAACAGCAAACCTGAGAGGAGATGTAGTCAGATGGTATATTCAGAAGTTTAAAATGCCAGACATGCAAATCCCACCCCCAGAAATTCTGAATCTTTTTCATTATGCCTGTGCTTGCTCTGCTCTCCAAAGCATAGAACACTCTGCATCACTTTGCAGAGGTTTCACACCCTATCCAAATGGTCATGTAAGATACCAGCTGAGACACCAATATCCTTGAAAAAGCAGAGAAATATGGAAAAAATTAAGAGGACCACGGTTACCTATTTCCATATGGACCACTGATTCACAGCATGTGGTTCAGGTCAACCAAGAGCATGGCAGTAGCACAGTTCTGTTCATTTCCTAAGTGAAATAATGGCTGGATCCTGGCAGTGAGGTGTCTTAAGGTAAGAACCTGCTAAAAATAAAAAAGTTTGATCAGAATAACTGATTAAGAATCACATCTTTCACTTCTCAGCTGGAAAACCAACAGCATCTTACCGAATGCTTATGGTGGGAAATTTGAAAATCAGGTCAACATCCTGAAATGAAACAGGATTTTTTAATCCAATTTATTCAGCTCTTTAAAATGATGTTTATTTAAAAGATAAAAGCAAATAAACAAAAAAACAACCACACCACACTTTAAAGTTAAAAAAAGCTTCTTTGAATGGAGATTTTGCTGTGAAGTATTATTTCCTATCAAATTTCTTGAAGTCAAAGTGAAATTCCATTCTTTAGTTTTGAAAGCCAGCTTTTGTATGGCTAATTAAAAATCAGATTAAGGAAAACTAACTCATTATCTATAAGCCACTAACAGTCTTCCTGGACATGGTAAATGGTTAGCAGCTTGTAATTAATTTTTGCTACCTCAATATTATTTTTCTCAACCAAATGTAGGTAATCAGGATGTCTGTCAGTCAAAAAGAAATTCTTAGCCCTGACAGGAGTAAGAAAAGTTTGGGATGTGTTGGTGGAGGCTGCTGTAGCATTTCACATGCAGATGGATTTGTACATCAGGACAAACACACATCCATAAAAATAACTTCCACTCAACCATTTTGCCAATGGGTGTTATTTAAACAAAACCCAGTTTTCTCTTGACTTTGCAAGAAGGACTGCATTGCTTTACTTCCATAACTCTTAACTTTCCAACGAGGTTTACATGCACAAGCACTGGTAGCAACATCCATCCCAGGGTCCCATTTTTAAACACAAAACTACTTTTAAAACATTCTTTTTGTCAGAAAAAAATCCATGGCAGCCTATTTGTCATGTAGCCTACTTCTAATGTCAGCTTTTTAGACATTAGGAAGAAGTTCTTTAATTTGAGGGTGGTGAGACCCTGGCCCAGACTGCCCAAGGAAGCTGTGGCTGCCCCATCCCTGGAAGTGTTGAAATCCAAGGTTGGATGGGGCTGGGAGCAACCTGGGCTGGTGGGAGGTGTCCCTGCCCATGCAGGGAGCTTGGAATGAGATGATTTTTAAGGTCCTTTCCAACCCAAACCATTCTATGAATCTATGAGTCTATGATATTTCACAAGGTTGCTTCAATGGTCACCAAGGGACATGAAATGGTTTAGAAAAGGGAAAAAATGGCAAGTATCTGATATGCACTGCTTGGCAAGAAGCCTGAGCATCTAGTTCCAAAGTCTTAACCTCACTTCTGCTGGATTATTGTAAGCTGGAAATCTCTTAAAATTAGTGGAGCTGATGCAATAAGACTTTGCTGATAAGAGAAGCATCCTAAAGGGTTGCTTGTCATCCACACCTCTAACTTCATCCCCATCAAACCCACTGCATGTCTGAAGCTCCAGCCAGACAAATACAGATGTGATTTCAAGTTTTCACTGCCTGGGTCTGAGGCTGAGCTACAGACAGCAATGTGACATATTTTTACCAAGGCTGGTGCCAAAACTGCCTTTCCACTTCTTGTTGTGCCAAGGTTCCTTTGTATTGGATGTCCCAGCAATAGAGAGCTTCCCCTTCATAACATTCTTGCTACACCCATGTGGGGGATCCAAACTCTTGCAATCCAATGGGAGGGGATGCTGAACCTGGCTGGAGACATGCAAGAAAAAAGCTTCCTGTTCTGGTCTGGGCTGCATCCATCACACACAATGTGTCAAGGAAAGAGGAGAGGGTGTAAAAAAAATAATGGAAGAACGAGAGAGGATTTTTTCAGGCAACAGAGAACTCATAGAAAATAATTATAGGTGATGTTTAAAGGAAAACTTGGCTTCATGCACAGCTATTCAGTTGCCCTGGGAAGAATATTGCCAGCATGGGTGGGATACTGTAAAACTTTGTCTACACTGAGGTGCTTTAAACCAGAGTGGATTAAACAAGCCATTAATCTGAGAGACACTTGAAATATTCTGCTGTGACTCTGCACATCTTGGTTGCTGCATGAAGGATCAAACTGGGGAGGCTGCAAGGCAAAACAAGTAAAGGATTGAATGCTAAGGCCACCTTCATCTCCAGATCTTTACAAAACCCAGAGAAACACACAGGATGCTCACTCTTTGGTTGAAGCAGTGAGAAATACTCTGCAAATCATAGAATGGGTTGGGTTGGAAAAAAAAAAAAAAAAAAAAGATCATCTAGTTCCAATGCCCCTGAATGAACAGGGACATCTCCCACCAGCCCAGGTTGCTCCAAGCCCCATCCAACCTGGATTTGAATATTTTCAAGGATGGGGCAGCCACAGCCCCCCTGGGCAACCTGGGACAGTGTGGAAATCACAGCTGTGTGAAAAGAAATGCACCAATACAAGATGCTCACAGTTCTCTGCTTCTGGAAATCTGCTGGTGTTGTTCAGCTCCAAGACTTTAATTGCTAGGACTAAGTTAAAATGTAATCTTAATTTGAGAGGTTTCAAAGGAACTTAAGACAAGAATTCATCACTGCTAAATCCAGCACCTAAAATGAAGACCCCTGAGTCTAAGCTGGGCACTGATGGGTTAAAACATAATTGGTTGAGGATGAGAAATATGCCATCTCCACAGGTATAGGGAGAAGAGTCCTAAACTTGGAATTTTATTCTTATAATTCTTGGAATTTTTATTCTAAATTTTTTCTAAATTTTATTCTTTGGATAATCCACCTGTAGAGCTTCTGTCTCCTTGGGCTCATTGCAGAGAAATGGAATCAGTTGTTTGAATTTGTTGCCTACATTGTATTGAGAATTTAGCATCAGAGACTTGCTGGGGGGGCTCTAAAAATTCATGAGAAGAGGATAACCTGTGCTAGTGAAAGCTCATCCCTAGAAGAATGTTTAAATCCCCAGATGAACTGAAGTAGTTGAGGAGTCAAACAAGTCCCATTGGAAAACTGTAACTTTCCATCAGTAATGATATTTTATATGGTAAGGCTGTCAGCTCAGATAAAATCCACATTTTTTCTCAGGAAAATATTTTAGCAGGATGAGTTCTCGACCAGTTCTGTGGAAGGGAGTCCTGAAAAGGAGCAGAAACTCAGAAGATAAAACCAAAACTCTTGCAACCTGGACTCCTGATTTTAACCCTGATTCAATGAAACCTTCAGAACCCTTTCTCCCTAAATCAGGAGTTCAGCTGATCTGGAACCTTATCATAACAAAGCATCAGAGATTTTTATCTCAGTTTTGGGTGTGCTTTTTATTTCGTTTTCTACTTCCACCCCCCAAAAACCAAACCAACAAACAAATAAACAAAACAAAACAAAAAAAAACCCAAAAACAAACAAACAAAAAAACCCCAAAAAACCCCAAACAAAACCTACGTCAGTGTAATTAGCAGTGTAAATCATGCCATGACCATGGCAACGTATCCCTGTCTTCAGTTCTAAAGCCTTTTGGCTGCACAAAGACTGGAAATAATTCCTGATTCTTGCTGCCTCTTGAGCCCTAGCCAGGAATTGTCCTGGAGAGTGGTAGCTAATAATTAATAAATTCATATTAATAGCTCAGGGCACTATGAAAGTGGTAGCTGGGTTATTATCACACCAGTGCCTCTTCTAAGAGCACAGATACTTGAGTTCCAGTGTGTTGAGCTGTTCCTTGTCATTCCTTTATTAACTCTCATCACCTGTGTGACTTTGGATAAAGCCTTGGTTGCCTGAGCCAGCAGTGATTTCCAGTCTGAGATAGTTAAATGAAGGAAAACAATTTTACATCACCACAAAGGTGGCAAAACAGGACCCTCTGAGCAGCCAGGGGGGGTTCTTTCATGGAGTTTTGGGTGTGTTGAGAAAAGGACTGAGGTTTATGAGGGTGACAGGAATGGGTTTCCAAGTTCTCAAGAAGTGCTTGTGAAATGCACTAATTCTGCCTGCTGAGATGGAAATCAGAGCACTTCCACTTCTTGTTTGGGAGACACCATCCCCATCTTCCCAGAAGAAAGGAGGAAAAGCAAAGATGGTTATCCCAGGGAGAAAGACTGAGGCACTGAGGAACTGAAAGGACTTGGCCAAGGTTGTCCACCTGACATGTTGGATACTCAAATTCAGGAGCTTAATTCCCTCCAATACCTGTATATTCTGCATCCAACAAATGCAAAGAGGGTGGAAAAAAAGGAAGAATTAATTATTTCTGAAACTGGGCAAGCCCATCCATGGATCCCAGCCCTGCTACAACATCTCTCAGTTGCTGTAGAATTATGGAGGTTCACTGAGATACAGACACAAGGAAGTCTTTGGTGTTTGGCATTGCTGATGCTGTGTCCTTTCCTGTCATAAAAGGCATTTTTGTCAGCTTTACTCTCCTCTGCTCCTCTTCAGATTATTCTTGGATGTATTAATCCAGCCAAGACTCAGCTCTTCTGTACCAACTGAAAAGATTTGATTGTAGCAGAGACCACAGCTCCAGGAATTTTATCTCCCAAAGCAGTGTCTGAACGCCTGGAAATCCCCAGGAATTCTGATCTGGGCAGCAGTGTTTGGTTTAGCACAGAATTTTGGGGAAGAAGCAGCAGCTGGATCTACTGGATCTTTAATTGATGGGGAAAGATGATGGGGAAAATGAATTGGTGGGGAAAATGAACTGATGGGGAAAAAATTTTGCTTAAAATGCTGAGCAATCCAGAAGCCAGAGAGATCCTGAAAAGCTGTTTTGAAACTATAATAATTTGTTTGGTGGGACTTTTTTCAAGGTGAGAACCATCACCTTCTTTCAGCTCTCCAAAACCAATGTGAATTTGAGACCCTTCCTACACAACAACAGTCAAGAGATAATGACAGGAAAAAAAAAACCCCGAACAACCTTCCTGTAGAGACGTTACCAGACCCTCTCCCAGGGAAAAGGGATGCATATGCTGATAGGTGTGAGCAGAACACTAGGAAAGTGTGAATATTGGTCCTGTTTTGAAGGTCTGTTGGGTCTTTCTGGCTGAGCTGGGATGGAAATAGAGAGATCATTAAATTTTCCTTATGGCTTTTCATCAGGGAGCTGTGACAGAGCTGTCAGCTGCAGTTTCCAGTTGAAGGGGACGAGGCACAGATATGTTCCTAAATAATAGGAATGACACAATTTAAACATTTAGATGGTAGCAGAGCAATTATTCCTGTACTGATGGTGCATGTATGAGTTAGGGGTGCATGTGAGCTACTTTGAAATAAGTGTTATTCAGGAAAATTAGCAACCTCCTAAGCAGAACCCTGGAAAGGACTAAGTAAACAGCTGTGCATTATTTTAGCTATGCATTATTTTAGTTATGCATTATTTTAGCTGTGCATTATTATTTTCTTCATGTGCAACACGTTTTCCCATGCTTCTTTTACAGTGCAGCACCCAAAATCTGCTCTAAAGTGTTCACTTTCACAATATCACAATAGTTTAAGAAGGTTTAAGGATAAAACATTTCCAGTTGCTGTGGGAAACGAGTACACAGTGTTACATAGTGGGAAACTGATGCAAAAGAAACAGAGGACTCAAATTTCTAAGGGTTAAGGGGGCTTCATTGTGTCACCTCTATTATTAACCTGAATTAACCCACTCTGAACTGGTTTAGAACCTAAATTAGCAATTTGGTAGGATTTTCAAAGGTGTTTTGAGGGATGCATGACTGTCTGCAGCCTGAGCTGGATGGATTTAGATGTCTGTGTCTCTTCTTTGACTGAAGAGAGGTTCTGATGGAATTAAACTCTCTAGTTGAGGTATTGGCATTTAGCTGGCACCGGTCTGATTCTTGCAGCTTGATTATTGCTTGTTGTTCAACACTGTTTCAAGAACATCTCTCCCTAAATTCAGAAGCTGCTGGGGCTTCTCAGAGCTCCTGCAAAGTAAATCTTTGCAAGACTCCAGCTTTGAAAAAAAAAAAAAAAAAAAAAAAAAGATTAAAAAAAAAGGATTAAAGTAATAGAAACATCAATATATCAGAAGTCTGGGCACAGACATGGGCAAAATGTAGCTTCAACATGAACTTTTTTCTAATTTTCCATGTTTCAGATTCTGTATATGTTTTTGTTTCTGACCCCAAAATGACAGGGTTTTAGTAGCAGTGATTTCCACTCACCAACCTTGTATCTAAATCAATCCAAATGCCTCTGTGAGTCAGGAATCCTGTGAGCAAAGAGGGAAAGATCGTGATCATAAAATAAAAGATTAACCATAATGTATAAACAGAAAGCTGAAAGCAACACCAACGAGGGTATTTCATAACTTCTGAAAGTTAAATAACAAATCTTTCTCCTGGATCTTACTCAGCTGGTCATCCAGATCATGCTTAAAACCTGAGCTTGGCACAGCCCAAGGTGGGACATGGTCTGGGTGACACTTTATTAGAAAATGAATAGAAAATAAAAAAAGAATGAAGGTAGAATAGACTACAAGTGCATTTCATCCCAGCAGGGAGCAGGGATGTAGTCAGGGTACACAGGCAGATGCAGGGACACAAATGAGATGTTGAAGGCCAGTTCAAGTCCAGTAGATCCCTACATGTACTTCTTCCCAAGAAGGTGAAACTTTTCAGGCACTGATTCCTCCCTTTCTTCTGGAAAACAAAGTCCCTCTTCTTGCTTCAGGAGTTGGAAGTCTTTTCTGTAGTCTGAGTTACAGCTTCAGTTCTGTCTTTGATTTTTTGATAGCTTTATTCCACCAAATTAAGTCATAACTCATTTTGATGGACTGGCTTTTATTTCACCTCAAAGCAGTAACAGATGAATCCTCACTTTTTGGGTGGGCTTAGGTCTACACATTTTGGGATTTTCTTGCATTACTTTTCTTGCATTTTTCTTTGGCCCCAACAGAGTCACACATTCCAATTTATGTCTGATGGGTGTCACTAGAGAAGAGACAAAATTAAAACACATCATCCTATATATATATATGTATTTATATTTATATTATCTGAATTTGCCTTCACTAAGCACTGATGCCCCAAGCTTGAGTGCTCATTGCTGGGTTACACTTAAAAGCTTCAGTCCAACAGTTTTCTTGGGGAAGTTTTGTTTGATTTTGATTTTGATTATATTTTTTAATGTTTATTTAAAAAACACTATTGGTCTATACAGAGAGTGTAATGCAAGAGGTGGGTGTAAGAAGTAGGGAGTGATGAATACAAACTAAATGCAGTCAGATGGGTGTATTAGTCCCAAAATTTAAACAAATATGAGAGCTTGTTGGAATCCAGTCACCTTTCATGTTGCTGCAGCTGAGGATCTTTGGGATACCAAAACCAAGCAGACACACAAGATTTACTCTGCATCAAGAAAATTAGGGAAGCTTTCCAGAAATTTGATTTATGTCTCTCAACAGGTTTGAAAGAATATCCAGGAATAGCAAGCCCTGCAAATACGAAGCCCTAAAACTTTAATGTTTACATAAAAAACCCTCCAAGTAGATTAATTGGTTTTTGTGGGGTTGGCTTTGGTTTTTTTTAATGACACCAGACCTGTTCTTCACTTTTTTTACATAGAGAAGGCACTTGTGAACCCCCAGCACAGCACCAGTTTAGTGCCCCAACTCTGACAAGGCAAATGAAGATGTTTTTAGCCACCATTCCCATTCCCTTTCCCCATTTTTCCTTCTGGTGTCTCTTTGGTGTGCCAGTGATCTCAGTACTGATGTTCAAAGAATGTTCCTTTATCAGAATTCTACCTGGGAAGCTCATTTCTTGTAGAAATTCTTGGGTTTAGTTCTAGAGGCCACTTGCCCTGTTCACAGAGGGTCAGGAGAAATTGTGGCTGTCAAGATATTTCATAGAATCATAGAATAGGCTGGGTTGGAAGGGACCTCAGAGATCATCGAGTCCAACCCTTGAACAACTACCGCCACAGTCACCAGACCATGGCACTGAGTGCCATATCGAGTCGCTTTTTAAATGTCTCCAGGGACGAAGAGTCCACCACCTCCCCAGGCAGCCCGTTCCAATGTCTGATCACCCTTTCCGTGAAAAAATTCTTTCTAATATCCAATCTGAACTTCCCCCGGCACAATTTAAGACCATGCCCTCTTGTCTTACTGAGAGTTGCCTGGGAAAAGAGCCCAACCCCCCCCTGGCTCCATCCTCCTTTCAGGGAGTTGTAGAGAGCAATGAGGTCTCCCCTGAGCCTCCTCTTCTTCAGGCTGAACAGCCCCAGCTCCCTCAGCCTCTCCTCATAGGATCTGTGTTCGAGTCCTTTCACCAGCCTGGTTGCCCTCCTTTGGACCTGTTCGAGGACCTCAATCTCCTTCTTGAACTGAGGGGCCCAGAACTGGACACAGGACTCAAGGTGTGGCCTCCCCAGGGCTGAGCACAGGGGCAGAATCACCTCCTTGGACCTGCTGGTGACACTGTTTCTGATACAGGCCAGGATGCCATTGGCCTTCTTGGCCACCTGGGCACACTGCTGGCTCATGCTCAGCTTCCTGTCAATCCAGACTCCCAGGTCCCTTTCTGCCTGGCTGCTCTCCAACCACTCTGTCCCCAGTCTGTAGCGCTGCATGGGGTTGTTGTGGCCAAAGTGCAGGACCCGGCACTTGGCCTTGTTGAAGCTCATCCCATTGGAGTCAGCCCATCTCTCCAGTCTGTCCAGGTCCCTCTGCAGAATCCTCCTGCCTTCCAGCTGATCAACACTTCTCCCCAGCTTGGTGTCATCAGCAAACTTGCTGATGATGGACTCAATCCCCTCATCCAAGTCATCAATGAAGATATTGAACAGGACTGGTCCCAGTACTGATCCCTGGGGCCCAGCCTGGAAAAATTCTAGTATTTCACCAAGGCAGGAAAGAAATAGCTCTTTCATTGAACAGATCTCCACAGCTCAGCAAATGAACTTCCTGTCATGAGGTACAGGCCACCAAAAAAGAAGAAAACTATAGAGGTCAATTAATTATTGCCTTGTGCTTAGTGAAATTGTTAAGCAAAATGCAAAATGGGCTCACAAAAATTTGGGTGAGCAGATTGTGTAGAGTATGGAAATGCACAAGCATAACAAGAACATTTTTTTTGTTTGTTTTGATAAATTGGAAGCTTCACAGATGTTATAAATTTCTCTTACCACTTTAGCTGTGTTTTGCTTCATGTTGCACCCCCACTTAACTGAGGTAACACAAGACATTATAAAAAAAAAAACTATATATGACTTAGGGAAGGGGTTCATCAAGTTTTTAGTGAGCATTAGATTTTATAGAACATCCCTGCAACAGAAGGCTTTTCAAGTCTGGATTCTTGAAGACATCAGAATTAAAATAAATAAGGGATGGCTCACCTGGTTATGGGCTCTGAGCACTTGAAGACCTTGACTTTGAGGTAGTTTAAGAAAAAAATAAATTATTAAAGTGTGGTTCTCTCTATAGCCTTGAAAATAGGAGGCTGAGAGGGGATCTTCTAAATGTCTATAAATATCTGAGGGGTGGGGGGCAAGAGGAAGAGGCCAATCCCTTTTCAAGAGTGGTGCCCAGGAATAGGACAAAAATTAATGGGTTTAAAATAGAATATAGGAAGTTCCATCTCAAAGAGAAACTTCTTGGCTGTGAGGCTGAGGGAGCCCTGGCCCAGGCTGCCCAGAGAGGTTCTGGAGTCTCCTCTGGAGCCTTTCCAACCCCCCTGGATGTGTTCTGTGTGCCCTGCCCTGGGGGATCCTGTTTTGCAGGAGGTTTGGACTAGATGGTCTCTTGAGGTCCCTTCCAACCCCTAACATTCAATAATTCTATGATTCTAGCTGGAAAGAGTGAGACCCAGCTCTCATGTTTCAAATAAGTCTTGTGGATGGAGCAGAATATTAAATAACCTGCACTTGTTAAGAGAAGATTTCTTAAAAGACTTTAAGGTGTGTTCAGGATGGATCTTCCCATCCTGATGATCTCTTCCCCTTAAGGAAGGGAAAAGCCATAGTTAATTTATCAGATTTTTTTTGTTTGTTTATCAATGGGCCTAACTGAAACGAAGTGCCTTAAAATGAAGTGCCTTCTAGTTAAAAATTTCTACAAAACCTGCAGATTTCAACAGTCCTGCACCCTAAGGGAAGCAGCTCATCCATCAGATTACCCCAAAGGCTGGAGCAAAGAGAAAGTGGATACTTAAGTTATTGATAGATCTCTACAGACCCAAGGCAGAGAGATTGTTAGGGCTTCAGTGCCTGCACCAGGGAGAAGAGACAGAAAAACATGATCTTAAGAGAAAGAGCAGAAAAAGTGCTGGAATCAGACAGATGAAATATTGTATGGGCTTTAAATTATTCTTCTGCTGGAGGACTGAGAACAAAGTTTGGCTTTTTTGCACTTTTTCATGGGAAACATATTGAGAAATGGAATCCCACATCGTTTGGTTTTCCATGCAACCTGTGAACCAAAGGATCAGTCTTCAAAGGCAACAGGTTTAATCATTAGAGCTGTCATACAGTGAAGCATGCTTTTGATTCTTACAATAATTAATTACTAATTTATAATTGGTAAGTTATAATTAATTAATAATACATAATTAAACATCTCCGGGGGGGATGGAGCATGCAACAAAAAGAGAATTGGGTGTTCTGACTCTTGTGACATCCCAGATTGCAGAGATTTTAAGAAATATTTGATAATTTCTGACACCTGGAGGAATTGCCCTGAAAGATCTTGTGAGTGCATTTTTTCTGCAGGCATCTATTTGATATTTAGGAGCCTCACACCCTGCTTTTTCTCTAACAACAAAAAAAAAAAACACCAAGAAAAAAGCAGTGCTGAATGATGCCTCTGCAGAAAAACACCATACTTTCCCTACATATACAAAATAAGAGGTTTCATTTCCTCTAGGCAACTTAAACCTGGTCTCTAAAGCAGAATGAATATGTTTAAACTACCTAGTAGGGATGTTACCATTAATATTCAAACCCCTAAATCATGCCATGGATTGAGAGGGTGCTGAACAGCACGAAATCCTGCTACAGACTGCTCTGCTAACTTAACAATAGGAAAAAATTAAATTCCAGTACTGTAGACATGGTTTAATTCATTAGCATAGGTGTGGTCCCACAAGTTAATTGTTTCAGAAGAATTTTCAGGTCACAGAATTGGGCAAGAAACTTGTGTGCTTGAGGACTAGCTACAACTCACTGAAGTTTATGGGGTTTTATTTCAGCAAAGCCTCTTGGCTTGCAGAGGAGCAACCTACAAGAGACTCAGAAATATCCTTCCTTAATGAATTGTTAGACCAACACCATGGTGTGACTCAGTTCTAAGGAGACACCAGTCAGATTCTGTTTTGGGCTGGTTCAAGGAACAGACAAAGTTTTGTATTATTTCAAGCAGCAAAATTATCATGGTTCAGCTGCCCTATAGGCTGTGCCAACTCTGTGTCTCCCCAGGCTATGGAAAGAAAAGTTGGTTGTGGTTGTTGCCACCAACGAAATCTGTTATTCTGAGCAACACTTGGCACTCCCAGTAGTAAGAATTTTTTTTGCTTCCTCTCCTCATAAATTGCCCAGAAAGACCAACACAATGCAGGGGAAGTCTTACAACCTGGACGTGGACACTATATATAAAAACTGAGCCTTGAAAGGAACCAGGGAATGAAATACCCTAGAAATATTGACAATATAGTCATAAAATTGGGATTTTCTCCTGAAGCCTGTGTTAATTACACAACAGACACTCCCTGGTAGCTGTGGGGAAGAAAGAAGCAGTACTAGGCCAAGGAATTACTGATAACAGCAGCAGGCAGCCAAGGAAGCACTATCAGGGCTCTCTCCAGACCATCAGAAGTCTGATTCCACAGAGGTTTTTCCTCCTGAAATCCTGTCACTGAAAGGACTTCTGTGTCCCAGCCCCAAAAGTAACAACAAGTAACCTATAACCAACTTTGGTGCTAATAATTAAGTATTAACTGAACACCCTTTTCCATTTCCAGTTCTCTGCAAGCTTGTAACCTCTGGCAGGGAAAATCCATTTGTTCTTCTTTTTTGCACATTTTGATCTAAGATTTGTCCAGTTAATCCCTTGCAAAGATTTCTGTCGGTTTTTTGTTTCGGATCTTTTCCTATTTTGAGTTCCCCAATATAAAAAAAAAAAAAAAAAAAAAGCAAAGGTGATGAAATAGAAACTGAAAGACCACCTATATCCAACTTTCGTTTCCTCCTTCTCCTTTGCCCACCCTTGGCCAGCTCACTGCAGAAAATGACTGCAGTTTCTTACAAAGCAAACCCCACAATGAATAAATGCTGTTCCTGAATCCCAGAAGAAGGTTTCTCTATTTCACCCATGGGACTTGAAACCACAGTGGGGGCTGAAGACACCTCTCAGACAGCTCTAGTGTAAATTTTGGGTGTGGAGCAAGTTTATTGGGAAGTGCTGCTGGTGGGAAGCTGAGCTAGAACCTTGGACAGGGCCTCCTCTGCTCTTCCCACTGGAGGGCTCCTTCCTTTTTCCCCTTACACACAGGAAACCATCCAAGGTTGGCATCAAAAAGCTGTGAATTTCATGGGACAGCTAAAGGAAAAGCTGCTTTTCTCTTATTTTTAATATTTAAGGGAAAATTAGGAAAAAATATTAATATGCATGAAAAAAATAGTTACAAACAAAATTTACTTTTTGTTGCCTAGGGAGGTTGTTGATGCCCCATCCCTGGAAGTGTTTGGGTTGGATGAAGCCTTGTGCATCCTTGTCTAGTGTTAGGTCTCCCTTCCCATGCAGGGGGACTGGATCCTGATGATCTTTAAGGTCCCTTTCAACCCAAACCATCTATCATTCTCTGATTATTTTTTACTTTTTTACTCTAATTTTATCTCATCCATTCCACTCCTCCCCTTCCTTTCTCCCCTCTAAAGACTTCAGATAAGAATCATTGAACAGATTTTGTGATTCAACAAATGGTACAGATCAACAAGATGAAATAATTCAGATCACCAAGATGAAATAATTCAGATCAACAAGATGAAATAATTCAGATCAACAAGATGAAATAACTCAGATCACCAAGGTGAAATAATTCAGAACACCAAGATGAAATAACTCAGATCACCAAGATGAAATAATTCAGATCACCAAGATGAAATAATTCAGGTTCATCCTCCAGCCAAGTGTAGTTACATGAATTTCAGATCAGAACCAGTGCACATCTGGCTGGCTCCTAGAGTAAGCAGCACAACTTCAATATCCCTACTTCTAATAGGAAACAGGGAGAAGTGATGAAAGATTATTACCACTTTAAGGTTGTCTGGAGGTCTGTGTGACCAGAAATATGTGTTTAAAGACATGTTCTGCAGCACCAGGTCAAGACACTTTTCGTATTTGAAACATTTCAGAGAGTTTTAAGTGAGAAGAGAAAGACATAGCAGAAACTGAACATAAAATATTAAAGCTATGGGACTCCAAATAACTGGAAAATTTAAGACCTGAGGCCAATATTTTGATGTCTCCAAGTTTAGATCTGGGGAGTGGTTTTGGTCAAGTAGGTTGCAGAAGTTTCCCAAGCCATTCCTAATTCTCAATGTTTTGACTTTTTTTATGCCTACTGGAAACATTTTAAACCTGCTTTTTGCATGGATCACTTGAAGACAGTAGTAATTTGGGAATCTCTGTGCTTTTGGCAGGCATATAGGGCTCCGACAGCCATGGGAAGTGACTATTCCAGCTCTTGGCAGCAAAGGAAAAAAGGGAGCTTTGGTCAGAATTACATAAAGAACATGGAAATCTTGTCCCTCCCGCTGCTGTAGTAAATCAATATTTTAATTCTGTTTTAATAATTGAGATTCTGAGAAAAAAAATGACCCAAAATACTCCACCTTCTTCTGGAAGTATTTACAGGACAACCAGAAGAAGCTACACCCCAACTGGGATTGGGAGTCTACACAGGTATTTTTTTTCATTCCTATTCATTAAAGCCTGTCCTTTAAAAATGCTTTTAACAGAGCTATCAAAAATCCTTTGTGGCAGCCTTCAGCAGAATATAAACTGTTTCACATGGATTGACTCCTTTATTTTATTAAACCTTTGTCAATTGAATTCACTGCAGTTACAGCTTCAGTTTAAATTTCTGTGAAGGCAGCTAAACCCTGCAGGTCAGTTCTGGATCATTGGTCATTAAACAACATCAAATAACATGCACAGAATCATAGAATGTGAGGTTGGAAGGGATCTCAAGGACCATCTGCTCTAACCCTTCTAATATTATTGTTTATATGAAATATACCAGCACCCCTGGAGCTGAGACTTCCAACTTTCCCAAGTGGGGGAATCCACCCCTTCCCCTGGGAGACCATTCCAAGGTCTGACTGTCCTCAGGGGGAAAAATTTTCCTCTGGTGTCCACTGGGAATCTCCCCAGGAGCACCTTGTGCCCATTGCCCCTTGTCCTGTCCATGGGACTCCTTGGACACAGGGAGTCTCCAGCTGCTTTGGAGCCCCCTCTAAGTACTGAACATGGGCAGAAGGTCTCCCCTGAGCCTTCTCCTCTCAGGCCTGAACAAACCTCAGTTTTCTCAGGTGCTCCACACCTCTGATCATCCTCGTCGTTCTTCTCTGGACCCTCTCCAGCCTGCCCACATCCTTTTTGTATACCAGGGCCCAAACCTGAACACATCCAGGGCAGAACAGGTCACTGCTATGGGATATCAGGCAACACTGTGTGGCTCTGTTAAAAATTATGTCAAATGTCCCAGTTACAAGGGTAATCATCCCATGGAAACATGATCAGTTGCAGCTTATGGTTAAAAAACAGATTTGACCTCAGAGTTAGGGGTGGCTTAGAATAAACCATCCAAATACCTGTTTAAGTTTAACTGATGGATGGCAGCTTCTCATGCAGACCATATATATAAAGAGTCTTTGAGGCTTTCAGTACCCTCCAAATGTATAATGCTCTCTCTTTAGTGGCCTAGATAAAGTGATTAAGACCCTAATTTACACCAATAAAAACAGCCTTTGTGGTACTATGGCTATGACTTTATGAAGAGGTGAAAAGATATTAGTATTTGAAATAAGGCTTCAATCTGAATAAAATGAACCCAGTTCCATAGCAATCTAATAAGTAGATCACATGAAGCAAAAGTGCCATTTTTCATTGCATAAATATATGGGGTTTTCAAGTAGTTGTCAAGAAAAGAAAAAAAAAAAAAAAAGGTTTTCAAAACATCTGCAGAAATGTTTGTAGTTTTGTGCACACCTCCCTCTTGAGCTAGAGAAAGGGAGAAATGCTGTTGATATTCCTCACTTGGGAAAGCTGAAAGACTTACACCTACTTGGTTTAGACCTCTTATAAGTTTAAGACTTGAAGAGGGGAGATCTATGTGAGAAATTAAGAAAAACAATTCTTTCGTGTGAGGGTGGTGAGATACTGAAACAGGTTGCCCAAGTAGGTTGTGGCTGCCCCATCCCTGGCAGTGCTGAAGGACAGGTTGGATGGGGCCTTGAGCAAACTGATCTACTGGAAAATGTCCCTGCCCATGCAGGGGGATTGAAAGAAGATGATCATTTAGGTCCTTTCCAACCCAAACCACTCTATGATTCTGCAATATCTACAATGAAGAGAGAGTGAGGCCAGAAAACACCAAACATTGATGAGGAACCTCAGGACTTGCTTGAACTGTTCATTCCTTGAAACTCTGGAGGTCTAATAGAGGAACCACAACACCTACTTCCAACCTTCCTAATGTACCAGTTGGATGTGAAATAATAGTCTTAGAGCAACAAAATATCCCCAGGTACCCCCAGGTACCCCATTGAGCACCTCATCATTCTAGTCAGTAGAGCACAGGATGTGATGTAGGCTGACAAAGGTGGGAGTTGATTTTTTTGCTACTTGATTGTCTGAAGCCAAGCTGGCCTCCAAAAATCCCTCTTGAGTCAAAAGGGAGAATGAGATATCTTCAGAATTCCACCTCATCTTCAGGCACTTGAATGTATTTTCCTTTTTCTCCATTGACTACTGAGAGTCTAAATGAGTGGATTACAGGTAAAACACCATTAAGATATCTGAGAACAGCCAAGATGAATCCTAACTTCTATTTGTTCTGCCTGTGGTTCTTGCTCCATAAAAAATTCTGACTGAAATGAATGGGAGGAGGAGTCTAAAGGATGAAAAATGTTTAGATCAATACAGAAAAATTTCCTTACTAATTTTTTTTTCTGGCTTTTTTTTTTTTTTTTTTTTTTTTCTGACTGAAAGACAATCCCCATGGGCCTCTACAGGAGGATTCAGGAGAGCAGAATTGAGATTCCAGATAGTCCAATCCAGAAAGGAGCCTCAGATGTCATTTTTTAAAGGCAACGTAGCTTCACGATCTACATAAAGCTACCATCTTGGGCTTCTTGCCTCAGTCAGGGGTCATTCAGCTAATGATATAGCACGAATCAGACCAAAACCAGAAACTTACAAACCTTTCTCTTCTTTGAAGAAGGAAAATCCTCCCCACCAAGCCCCACACCATTATGGGTACCCTGGAAATACGCTCAAGGCTGTCAACAGCTCGCGAAGGTCAACAAATTCCTACCAGCGCCTGCCAGGAGTTTCTTTCTCAGCACAGTTTGGGACAGACGTGTTGAGAGGTTGGTGAGAAGGGCAGAAAAGCAAAAGAAGGGGGAGAACAAGGTTTCCCTCTCCCTTTCTTCACCAAGGAAACATCCTGCCTCTGTCACAGCCCCGTTTCCTTACGTCGTTGTCTGCGCACACGCGCTTGCTGCCTACGAATGGCGCCCCGAGCCCAGCCGCAGGCATCGGTTCCTGGCACTGATGCCTCATACTCCATTTCTCTGTTTTATTTTATTCTTATTATTTTTTTTTAATTTTTCTTTCCCCTCTTCTGTTTTGAAAGCCTTCAGATGAATGTTTTGCCAGCAGGGAGAAAGTGACTTCAAACTGGCGCCGTGATTCCTCCCGCCAGGTCGGTGATACCATTAATGCCCCGTGAGTCACTCCTCCTTATTGTGGCTCAGACAAGTGGCTTGCTGAGCTGGGCTAAGACCTGGGCTTATCCCAGGTTACCAACAAACACTCTCTTATATTACACACTCCTGCCAGCTCCGTACCCTCTGCTGGCCCTTGTGGCTTTGGGAAGCTATGAGATTTTTTGTTTTGCCGGAACTGAAAACTTGAGACCATTGCTAAATTGGTCCATGAGTGAGCACACCGTGGGGACACAGTATCCTAGGGAACATACCACTGATTTCATCTACAGCAAAGGAGCAAGGGTTGCTCTCCAGACCCTTTTATTTTTTTATTTTTGTTTTTTTCAGGAAGGAGATTGAGGTGCTGGAGCAGGTCCAGAGAAGAGCAAGGAGGCTGGGAAGGGATCCAGCACAAGTCCTGTGAGGAAGGGCTGAGGGAGCTGGGGGTGTTGAGGCTGGAGAAGAGGAGGCTCAGGGGAGACCTCATCACTCTCTCCAACTCCCTGAAAGGAGGTTGGAGCCAGGGGGGGGTTGGGCTCTTTTCCCAGGCAACTCTCAGCAAGACAAGAGGGCACAAGAGGTCTCAAGTTGTGCCAGGGGAGGTTTAGGTTGGACATTAGAAAGAATTTCTTTCTGGAGAGGGTGATCAGCCATTGGAATGGGCTGCCCAGGGAAGGGGTGGATTCTCCATCCCTGGAGGTTTTTAAGAAGAGACTGAATGTGGCACCGAGTGCCATGGGCTGGGAACCACGAGGGGAGTGGATCAAGGGTTGGATTTGCTGATCTCAGAGGTGCTTTCCAGTCTGGCTCGTTCTATGATTCTTTATGCCACTGCCTCTTTCATTCTGCTTCTCTTTTCCCTCTCGTTCCTACCTGCAGTGAAAAGGATTTCCTACTCTTTAATTATCAGCCTCTCTTCTCCTGATTTTCAAGTAGATGTATAACTCTGACTGATATTGTCCTCTCTGAGGGATGAAACCTGAGGTCAGATAAAGTCAACAGGAGTTTCCTGTAGCAAAAATATATATTTAATTATTTATTTTTCCAACCAAGGAAGGAATTAGATGGTTCCTTTGAAGATCCCACTTTCAAAGAACCCAAATTAATTTTACTGCCATCTGTATTTACCTTTTAGAAGATCTGGTCTCAACTTTGCCTGTCCAGCATTGTTTTTTCCATTGGAAAACACCAATTGGGTAAGAGTTAAGTGCTCTTTGAAAATGTGTTGGTTTTGGTGGAGCTCTGGCAGGATATGAAGCCTGCTGGGATGCTTCCAGCTTCCATCTCTCCTGCCACCTCACCCATCTGGCTCTTCTCTTGGATCAGACTTGTCATTTTGGTGACACATGATGCCCACAGCCTGGTGGAACAAACTCCCTGGAGAAGCAGGGCCTGTGGGGAGGTGGCTGAGCCACCTGGGAAGCCTTTTAAACTTTTGTCTCTTTACTGATATCCAGGTGTTCAACTGCAACCTAAGCTCACCAGCTCCTGGGGAGCTGCTTTCATTCTGTAAAACAAAGATTGGGTCATGTTTAAAGTTTTGGACTCTACCAGTAAGAGTTGGTGTCTTCTTGCCTGCTCCCATGATGCTGAACTCAGTGCTATGGGGATGGTGAGTTCCTGGACCAGTGAAATCACCAGTAAGGTGGTGATCACCAGGAAGAGTTCTGTACACATATTGAGAGAAATGGTCATTTCCTTCTTGCTTCTCTACCAAAAGAATTTTTATTTTTTTTCTGATCTCACTCTTACAATTTTAGGTCTTTAAAATTGCACATTGTTCTTCTGTGCTAGGAAAAGATGAACGATTTTCATCTGAGAAGTCTGTGCTGGACAGAAGGATCATACTTTGATCTAGATGCAGAAATGCAGAGGTTGGTAGGCACTGCACAGACTATCGACCCAAATTTCTGAGGTTCAACAAGAAAGAGGTAAGGACATGCTTCAGCAGTATAAAAAAGATTTTTCCTTCAGTACACTTGAAATCAAAAGATGAATTTAAAAAGATACACTAAAGAAGGAAGATTTTTCTTTTTCAGTGTCATTTGGCCAGGTGTTTACAACAGAATTTATTTCATTCATAATTCTCCTACACCGATGATCACTCTACCTACAGAATATTTGCTCAGAATCCTACTACAAGACCCTTTTTCTAACTAATTTCTACCATTTATGTGCATGTAGAGGTAGAACAAATGGTAATGGCTTTAAACTGGAACAAGGTGGACTAGGTTAGGCTGTTCTTCACTAGGGGTGAAGGTGGTGAGACACTGGAATGGATTTTCCAGAGAAGCTGTGGCTGCTCCCTCCCTGGAAGTCTTCAAGACCAGGTTGGATGGGACTTCAAGAAACCTGTTCTAGTGGAAAATGTCCCTCCCCGTGGCAGGTGGTTTGGTCCCTTACAACCCAAACCATTCCATGATTCTATGATTCCATGATTTTGTAAATGCTAAGATCAAAAAGGCTCAGTATGGCCCCATTTAACCTGGTATCCTGAATGAAAGAGGAGAATTTCTTCTATGCCATTTTTTTTCAACATGGTTTGCAGAGGGTCAACAGTGTCCAGGCTATGAAAACTTCTGGACCACCCTTATCTCCAGATATTTCCAGTCCCATAAGCTTGCATAGCTTTTGGATGGTTTTCCAGCCTGACCTAAACTTCTAAACTTCTAAAATATCCAATATTTGCTACAGTTCCAAATGGTACTGGAGGAGATAAAGCCAACTCACAGAAGGTAATAATAATAAGAAGAATAAAATCAAAGAAACAGGGAATAGTAGGTTAATTAGGGGTTCACCTACTCTCTATCCTGACTCCAAGCAGAGTCAGCTGGAGGTTTCATTTTTCCTTAAGATTTCTCATGTTGGTCTTGTGCAGAAGGAGGAATTTTTAATGTGTTTATCCACTGGAAGAGACAGACCTGCTCTCTCTTACAATATAATTCCTAGGAAATTCTGTCTTTTGCTCCAGTTGTGGAGCTATACAGCAAACCCTGGAGCTGTGCTGTTCCTCCATGCTATCTGTCTTTGTTTTGACTGCTAATCCATCACAGACACAGTGACCACTCTCATGACCTCCCACACAGAAGACAAGCAAGGGGTACCCCCATCTGTCAGTGGCACTCAGGAGGTGGCAGGTCTCTACTCCATGCATCTGTATGAGCCTATGGATCTATGGAATGTACGTGAGCATCTGATACTCTGGTAAGAGTCTGAAGTGCTTTACACTACGTTTTAGGTGATTTATTGCACTTTAGCATGTTCATAAAATACATCGTGTAAAGCATATGCATAAAAATAATATATAGGTTACCACAGATTTTTTTATGACCTTTACCAGATCCGTCTAGGAATGTCACATTGAATGTTTCACTCCTGCAGGTGAAAAAACATATTATTTCAACTGAGCTTAGAGTAAGTTGTTTAGCCAAGACAACAATATTGTGGAGGGAACTGTTACCTAGGTAGCACTTTGCTGGTTTAGGTACTAATGAGCATGTTTGATTTCTGCCCTACACCCAGCAGAAGGTGTCTGTGACTTCAGCATTCCTCAACTCTCCCATTCTCCACGGCTTGCAGACAATGCAGAGACAAGAATTATATAAACACCCTGCAATTCACAGTATCCCTCACAGTTAGGAGAGTTTTCTTATAAGGAACCTAACATGGGTGAGATATTGGTAAGACTGAGAGTACCCATGTGGCAAGAATCATAGAATCCTCATGGTTGGAAAGGACTTTCAAGATCAGTAAGTCCAGGTGCCCATCTTAAGCATTAAACCATCTCCCAAAATGCCAGGTCTACCCCCAGGGACAGCAACTCCACCACCTCCCTGGGCAAACTTTTCCAATGCTTCACCACTCTTTTGGTGAAGAAATTCTTTCTGATACATTTTTTCTGAAATAATATCTGACCTGAACCTCCCTTTTGCAACACCAACCCATTACCTCCTGTTTGGATGTCAGATAATAGGCTTCCAACTTTGGTCCTTCCAGTAATTCACCTCTGTAGCCTTGGCCCTAGCTTTTATTCAACAACCTTTCCATCAGCTAAATCATACCCAGCTCCCACTGCTGTCAATGGAGGTGAGAACTTCCAGAGGAGATGGTAACTATTCCTGCAGAAACTCAAGAAGAAGACAGCCCCCCATCTAGATGAAAGCCCCTGAAACTGTCTTAGATTACACATTTGAGAGAACTGTCTCTCTGGGGCTTAGGGGTGGGAACTTCTCTCCAATGATTGTACAAATGTCAGCCCAGGTGTCTGTAGTGCCAAGAACCACTTCAGGCCCCATTTGTTACCAGTGAAGAGAAATGGAGACTTTGTAAGAGAAAATTGTCCTACCTATTTCATTCAGTTATTTTAAAATAAAGAGAGGAGTATTCTAGTAGTATTCTGACAAGCTCTTGGTGCTTGTTTTCCTCCACCTGGAGTACTTATTGTGTTCAGTTTTGTCACTGCTGTACAAAAAGGATGTGGGCAGGCTGGAGAGGGTCCAGAGAAGAACCACGAGGATGATCTGAGGTGTGGAGCACCTGAGAAAACTGAGGTTTGTCCAGGCCTGAGAGGAGAAGGCTCAGGGGGACCTTCTGCCCATGTTCAGTACTTAGAGGGGGCTCCAAAGCAGCTGGAGACTCCCTGTGTCCAAGGAGTCCCATGGACAGGACAAGGGGCAATGGGCACAAGGTGCTCCTGGGGAGATTCCCAGTGGACACCAGAGGAAAATTTTTCCCCCTGAGGACAGTCAGACCTTGGAATGGTCTCCCAGGGGAAGGGGTGGATTCTCCCACTTGGGAAAGTTGGAAGTCTCAGCTCCAGGGGTGCTGAGACACCTCAGATCAACAATAATATGAGAAGGGTTGGAGCAGATGGGCCTGGAGGTCCCTTCCCACCTCACAGTCTGGGATTCTATGATTCTGAATTGCATTTTCCATACTGTCTGTGTGTCCTAAAACTATAAAGTAATTCGGGGCCTAGGCAGACAATAATTTTGCTTCAGATAGGTAAGGAAATGATATTCAATTAATCCTTTATATACATATTTTTTAAATCTTGTAAATGTCTGAGGCACTGTTTTAATTCCAACACTGGCAATAGAATTTATCTTTACTCTTACCTTCATCAACATGTATTGATTTGTCTAAAGGTAGAATCACTCTGTTCATACTGGTGTGAACAAATAATAGCACTTAAAATGTTTAATCTTAAATAAATCCTTGAATTTAATTATCCCATGTAGTGGGAAGTGGTACTGAACTCTAATTGTTGCACTATAAGATTTGTGAGTGGCTGAGCAAAGCAGGCTCAGTGGTGCCTGCCAAGGTGAGATCCATCAGGTAAAACCAAATATCTGTCTCTTCTTTCAGAGGAGATCTTTTAGAAATTCCTGCCCTGTCAGGAAAAAAGATGGTGGGAAATTATTCATGCCTAATGATAGGAATGAGGCCAATCCTTGTCAGTGCTTCTGCTAATGGGGTTGTGGCTTTGTGAGGAAGGTTTTGTCAGGAAAATGTTATACGCATAGAACCAAGAGAAGAGAAAAAAGAAAAAAAAAAAAACAACCCCCAGAAAAGAAAAAAAAAAAAAAAAGAAAAAGGAAAAAAAAAAGAAAAAAAAAAGGAAAAAAAAGAAAAAAAAAAAAAAAAAAAAAAGAAAAGAAAAGAAAAAAAAGAAAAAAAATGAAGGAAAAAAAACCAAGAAAAAAAAACCAACCCCAAACCAACAACCTTCTTCCTTCTATCAAATAAGAAGCCCATCAGGGAAACTTTTTGACATTAATATATTTTATATATATCTATTATATTATATATATTATATTATATTATATTTATTATATTATAGCCCAGTTTTCCAGTAATAACCCAAAGTAATTAACATTTTTTTCTTGTTAAACCTTTACTTCACTGAGTCTTGAATTGCACTGAGGTTAAACCAAAATGCTCAAGGAACCCCAGATATTCTCAAGATGGAATGGAGCAGCATTTTTTTTTAAGATGTGCAGAAGAAAAGAAGTATCCTTTCTTCCCTTTTTTTAATTTTAAAAAAGAGGAAACTGGGGAACTGATAAAGGAAGTGGAGATATCTAAAAGATACCTAAAAGTTATCTAAAGATACCTAAAAGATGTGTAGCTATGATGCTTCAGGATATGGTTTAGTGATGGACTTAACAGTGTTAGGTTTATGGTTGGACCAGATGGTCTTAAAGGTTTTTTTACAGCCTAAATGATTCTATAAACATTTAGCCAGGTGGAACACCCAGCTGGTAAGTGAGGACACTGGATTTTTTATATTTTATTCAATTTATTATATTTTATTGTGATAAGAATAGGCATGGTGAAGGAGACTTGTTTTGCCTCCTCATTTTGCTTTCTCAAGCATCTTATAACCAAAGGACTATAAAATATTTTTATATTGTCCTGTGGTGTCAGGATGGGAGAGAGGAAAAGTCCTTTCTAAATACATGATCCAAAGCTGCTTCTCACCCCAAGGCTGATCCTCCAACACAGACACCACCACTGGAGTTTACAGCCAGAAGGTGTTTCTTGCCTCCAGAAATCCACCTCAATTATATAATTATAATTATATTCTTCTGTTAGAGTCAAAGGAGAGAAAATGAAGATTACAGAAGGTGATTTATCCCATCCAAGTGGTTCAATCTCCTCCTACCTGTCCTCCTCTCATTGAACACATTAGGGACTTGTACAACTAAGCTAACTTGAACCTATTTAAAAGTAAAAAAGGTTCATCTTTCTTTTAGAATTTACTTCCTCAGTCTTTGTTTGAATTTTCAGAGCTAAAAAATGTTTTAAAATTGTTTGATTTTTGTGTTGTTTTGTTTTGATGTAAAAAGAGGTGATTTCTCCATATAATGACTGAATCTTGAGGCTGGAACTGCAAGAATAACATCAAATAATGTGTAGATTGGCAAACCTACTTTATCAACCAATTACATCATGGGTCTCTGTAGAAATGACAGATATTTTCTATATCACTTGGTTTTGATGAACAAAAAGGTACAAGGGGCTTTATTAATTCATCGTTTAGTTTAGCTTATTTCTTATTTCTTGTGAATCATGCACTTTCTATTTTTTTCCTAATTTTGAGGAGGTGGAAGATGTGATTGAAAAGCTATTTTGATTTTCTTTTTAATGAATACATTGTTGGGTTTATTTTTGGGTTTGTTTTTTTTTTTGTTTGGCTTAGATTTTGGTTTTTTGTTTTGTTTGTTTGATTGTTTGTTTGTTTTTCCTAAAGGAAAAGGAAAATAATGAGTTCAAGTACTGGGACTTAAATAATTTCTGAGACAAGCAGGTACCAGTTTAAGGTGAGATACATTGTTATAATGCAGCACTGAATATTTCCCTGTTCAAAAATAAACTCTGTGTGTAGGTCTTTCATATAAGAACAGATTTATTTTGCTCTTTCTGCAGAGGGCAGAGGCTGTATTCCTGGCTATGATTCACAGCCAGATTTTTTTTTTTTTTTTAGATTCTCCCATGTTAGGGAGAAACCATCCAAACCATCATTCCAGAAACCATCATTCCAGTTTAGAGATCAGAATTTTGTGCAGGAAAGTGTCCAATGCTTTGCACAGCTCCAGGTAGATGACATCCACTGCTCTGCCTCTGTCCACCAAAACTGTGACCCCATCACACAAGGCCACCAAATCAGTCAGGCAGGACCTCACTAAGGCCACAGGTCACCAATCATCCCTTTGTTCTCTGCTTGTCTTAGCAGAGGCTCCAGGAGGATCTGCTCCATGACCTTCCCAGACACAGAGGTGAAACTGACTGGGCTGGAGTTCCCTGGGTCTTCTTTATCCATTTTTGAAAACGTGGATTAAGGTTCCCCTTTTTCCAATCAGCAGGAACTTCACCAGACTGCCATGACCTTTCAGATATGATGGACAATGGCTTTGGAACTTCATCCACCAGTTCTTTCAGGACCTGTGGGTGAACCCCATCAGGTCCCATGGACTTGTTTCTATTCAGGTTCTTTACGTGGTCTTGAACCTGCTCTTCATTGACAGAATGATTGACACACTGTAAATATTCATTGACAGTGGTATATTTAAGTTTATATAAAAAATTCCACTGATTTTGAGGAAGGGCTGACCTAAACTTGAGGTCATTGCAACAAAAATATTTCTGCTTCTTTCAGGCTCCTTTTCTATGTGTCTTTGCTTGAATAAGGTTTGCAGTTCTTGGGGTATGGCTTTATAGGACCAGAGCCGTGCAATGACTTTGTGTCATCCTGTGGTCACCCATGTAAGAGCAGTTCATCTAAAATTCTTTATTAAATTCTCCTCATCTTCATTTGAGGAACAAAAATCAAAGCCTCCCCTTCAAGGTTTGACCTTTCTAACCAACGCTGGGGTTGAATGAGGGACTCAGGTTGTTGGACCTGATTATTAGGAGCCAGCTATGATAGTCAAGAAAGCCACGATGAAAAACCATGGAAGCAAAGAGCTGGGGAAAGAGAAGAGGAAGCCCCAGTGCCTACAGACATCTACAAACAGGGCAAGGATCTCACAAGTCAAAACCAGAATGAGGTGGGCTGGTAAGAGGCAAAAAAAAAAAGGTGTCAGAGTTAGACAGGTGGGTAAGAACAAGCCAAGGAAATGTGGCCACAACCAAGTTGTACTGAGTAGCCAAAAGCAACTGGTGTGACTCCTTCCTATCCTAGATGGGTGGAGAAACCATCACTTGGGTTTCCAGTTCTGTCCTGAGTGTACCATGGAATGGTCTCTGGTCAGCAGTAAGTAGAGAAGTCAAGCAAAGAAGTGAAGGTAATGTCCTTGCACTCATCATGGATCAGGTAGGGCTTGGAATATTTTACTAATTGGAAGTAATGAAGGTGCTTAAACCCAGGTCCTCAAAGGTAAGAAAGTGCCTTACTCACTTTGAAGAGCAGGTACCCTGTGAGATTTTTGGAGGCTCAGCAGGTACCATGTGAGATTTTTGGAGGTCCCCAGGGTGATTTTCACCAAACTCAGCAGTGGGAAGCATTGCACAAAACTGACATTCAGAGCTGACTCTGTACAGGGCTTTGAAGTGATGGGCACCCTGTGGTGTTGAGACCAAAAGGGTAACAGCAGAGCCACTCCTGTTTTCCTGGCATTAACATGTTCCATCACCTCTCTTGTTTAATCAGTTGATATTTTGTGGGAAAATAACAATACTAATGAAACAGAGCTCCTAGAAATCATTCAGTGATAGCAAAGTCATATCTTCCAAAGGCTTTAGTAGGACCACCCTACATGGGACCTGTCCCATGGTATAAGATGCATCCCTGACCCTTTTTCTTCTGGTCCTCTGTTCTAGGCCTGTAACGTACTCTGTAACTTCTACTCAGGGCTGAGACTTTGCTGCTGCTCCAGGACTCCATGTGTCAGCCTCAGGCTGTTGTTCTGGTGCAAAATCCAACTCCTGGCAGCATTTCTTGTGGGAAATCTTGAAATATGCAGTGCCAGCCACAGTGCTGTGCTGCAATGGGAAGTTGTGCTGCCTTCCCATCCAAAGCTCTCCACTCCTGGTTCTCTTTGCTCTAAGCTGAGCCCTCTGGCCTCTCTGGAAGTGTCTCTTCTCTCCCTGGAATTATTCAAGGCCAGGTTGGATGGGACTTGGAGCAATGTGGTCTGGTGGGAGGTGTCCTTGCCTGTGGCAGTGGGGTTGAAATTAGATGATCTTTAAGGCCTCTTCCAACCCAAACCATTCTTTGATTCCTCTTTGGTGGCTCCAGATGTATGATCCTGTATGATGAAATTCAACAAGGGGAAGTGTAGAGTTTTGCATTTGGGGAAGAACAACACGATGTCCCAGTATAGGTTGGGGGCTGAGCTGCTGGAGAGCAGTGTAGGTGAAAGAGACCTGGGGGTCCTGGTAGACAAGAAGATGACCATGAGCCAGCAATGTGCCCTTGTGGCCAAGAAGGCCAATGGCATCCTGGGGTGCATTAGAAAGGGTGTGGTTAGTAGGTCAAGAGAGGTTCTCCTCCCCCTCTATTCTGCATTGGTGAGGCCACACCTGGAGTATTGTGTCCAGTTCTGGGCCCCTCAGTTCAAGAAGGACAGGGAAGTGCTTGAAAGAGTCCAGCGCAGAGCTACTGAGATGATTAAGGGAGTGGAACATCTCCCTTATGAGGAAAGGCTGAGGGAGCTGGGTCTCTTTAGTTTGGAGAAAAGGAGACTGAGGGGTGACCTCATCAATGTTTTCAAATATGTAAGGGGTGAGTGTCAGGGAGATGGAGTTAGGCTTTTCTCAGTGGTGACCAGTGATAGGACAAGGGGTAATGGGTGTAAATTGGAGCATAGGAGGTTCAAGTTGAATATCAGAAAAAATTTTTTTACTGTAAGGGTGACGGAGCCCTGGAACAGGCTGCCCAGGGGGGTTGTGGAGTCTCCTTCACTGGAGACATTCAAAACCCGCCTGGACACGTTCCTAGGCGATGTACTCTAGGGGGCCCTGCTCTGGCAGGGGGGGTTGGACTAGATGATCTTTCGAGGTCCCTTCCAACCCCTAGGATTCTATGCAGCCCTCCCACATCAAAGATCCTGTCCTAAGGATCTAGGCTTTTGTACTTTCACTACAGACACCCTTTCTTCTTCAATTTGGTGTTTGTACAGCAGCTGACATACCAAGAGTCTGCCACCTACCAAGGTGACCAAAGAGTATTTGTACAGTGATAGCCACAAATCATTAACTGCTTTCCCTTGACACAGCTCCAGGAGAAGGTGTAACAAGCTGTTCTTTGCCCCTTTTTTTTAAAAACAGGCAAAAAATCAGACTACTTTCTCCTTCTTCAAATATATACATATATATTTTATAGTTTGCTGTGCTGTGTTCCAAATACCTCTAGGTCTTGGCGGGTGGAGGAAAACATGGTGCTGCCAGAATTTTTGCTCTTATGCCTAGTTTCCATGTTTTTTCAGAGAAGATCATGCCAAGCCCTCACTTCTATTGTCTTTTTCAACAGGAGGGAGATGCCAATACTTTTCCAGCCTTTTAAGGCTGTTTTATAGAGCCATACATCATGACGTTGCATCCCGCGCCCTTCCTTGTAATTTCCAGAGCTCTGTTTTGCCAGGACTATTTGCTGGAATTAAAAAAATAATAATTATAAAAAAAAAAATTATCCAGTGGTCATGACTCTGTGAGCCATTCAAGATTGTTCGTACACCAGGATTTTTTCCTCTTCATAAAAAACCACTAACCAACAGTGTCTGCTACTTCTCCTTTATGCAAATCCTGATATTTGTTGAAACCTGTTCCCAAGTGTTTTTAAGGATTTTTTTTCCTCAGAGCCCTGTATGACTTTTTAAAAAATCTATACAGATTTGTTGAGCTTTTCCTGGTAATTTATGGTTTTCCAAAAGCTCCTGGGAAGTCATGTCGGCCTCCAAAATCTGCTGAAACAAAGTTTTGAGTCCCTGAGTGTCAAGACAAAGGTATCAAAAATGTGAGTCTGGATACATCAAAGAGTGAACAGACAATAATATTAACAACCCCTCACTCAAATACAGCCATACACATGCTAAATAAATATTTCTGTTATCTCCAACTTATTTTTGCTGTTATATTTGATACCTTGTATCATGGACATATGTCAGTAAAGTGCTATGATTTTTGGGATAGTCAGTGCCAGAACTGATAGACTTGTTTATTATGCTAAAGTTTCCCTTAATTTGGTAAATTCTGGCTAAAGTTATAAGCCAGTGAGCAGCTGCTCACTCAATATTATGTTGCCCTGATGATGCAAATTGTCCCTTTGGTCCCTAAGGAGTCAATTGCACCTTGCTCAGTGCTGTGGTAGCTGAGTAGAAAGCTCCCAACCATATTACAAGACCAGGAAGGGGATTCATGCTGTTAAGAGAGAAGCCACAGGGTGAGGGAGAGAAGGGAGTGGGAGCTGCAGGGTTTGGAGGAGTTTCAGAAAAAAGAAAAAAAATAAAGAGTGAAAAAAAAAAAAAAAAAAAAGAGGGGAATTTTACAGTGTGCAAAGTGGTGTCACTGCCTCTTCTGGGTCAGAGAGCCCTGGAAGGGACACTTGGAATAGGAGAAGGGGGACATCTGACACCCTTGGTCTTCTTTGGATGTCAGTTCATCCTGGTCTGGGGTGGGTGGTGGATCCAAGCTCTACTTTTTCCAATGAACCAGCTGAATGATGAGCACTCAGCAGGCTAAAGTTAGGTGGCATGAACCCTGACCTTAGTCTCATGGCCCCAGGGTCTCCACCCAGTGAAGTGAGGATGGGAACCTGCCCTTCTTTGGTTGCTCTGTTTGGACCTTGCAAGGCTCCATCCCAGCAGCAACCACAAGCCCCAGCTGTACCTACCACAGGAGTTTTGCTCCTCTGCCATCAGTTTTCCTTAGCAACAGCAGCTCTTTCCACTTCTCCAAGGATCCTCAGCTTGCCCAAGCTAAGGAAACCAGGTTAATGCCTACGTGATGCCAGTGGATAGAATCGGATCCATTTCATTTTCTGGTAAGCTGAGAAGGGGGGGAGAGGCCTCAGATGAACCCTGCTGACCTTAGATGAACCTCGGGCAACTTTCCTTCCCTTCCCATGTGCTCTGACTATTTCCAAACACCCAGAGCCCCCTCCTGCATCCCACTCACTCCTCTCCTCAAAACCCTCTACATCAACAACTTTACTTTGGCAGCAGAGGGCACTGCCCCCTTCTTAATTTATTTTTTTTCCACACTCATCCCCTCCCTTAACCTCCTCCATACGTGGTGCTGTCTGTCTGCAGGCTCCTGAGAGTTTGATTTGTCTTGGCTCCCAGCTCTGACATGCCTGGGAAGGGCAAGGAAAGGAAATGGGTGGGAGCTCCCATCTAACCACTAACTTGTCCTCCCCCCCCCTCCTCCTCTTTTCTTTTTCTCCCCATCCCCTTCCCTCCCCCCATCCCCTTCCCTCCCCCCCATCCCAATCAGGGGAAGGATCTTGCTGCATCGCTTCAAAACCAAAAAAAAAAAAAAAAAAAAAAAATTGCTCTGAAAGTTTTGCTTGGAATTTTATTATTATTATTTTTTTTTCTGCCCTTTTAAATTAAATACTTTGCAAGTCTCTCCCGTTTCCATGAGCTCACAACAAAATAGGGTTGTTATTCCAAAAAGGCAGAGTGTGCAATGTGTGCGTGCCTGCAATGTGTGTTTGCTTCCTCACATGTGCTTGTGTGTGGGTGTGTGGGAAGTAGCACTCATTCCCTCTGAGCAGACAAGAACTCCACCACCACTCTCATTTTATTTGCTATTCCTGAAGATTTCACTGCAGCACAGGCCTTTATGGTTTAAAAATTAATTTATCACAAGGTCCTTCTCCTCATCTCTTTATTTCCTGAGGTTTTCTAAGTCACAGGGACATCCTGAAAAGTGCTGAGTCCACTCTGGGATCACCAAATGCATATTTGGGGTCTGAGGAATGGAGAGGGGGACTCAGGCTTGAGTCTGCTCCTCATTTCTCTGCACATGGATCTATCCCACATCTGGTTTACACAGTGCTATGGCCTCTCTCCCATTTTGACCATAATCCTGTAAAAAAAAATAAAAAAATAAAAAAAAAACCCAACAGGTGAACTTTAATTTTCTTTATATTTACTTGGACTTTTCTGACCTTGTGTTCTGATGACGAAGAAAGAGGATGACACCATCTTTGGATAGGATCCTTCACCTTCATTTGATGAACTGTACCTGGGCACGTGCCATTAGCAGTTTCACACTAAAACAGAGAGTAAGACAGAGGTTTGGCAGGAGTGAGGAAGTTGTAGCTACTATATACCTCCAAAAAAAAGATATTCAGGGTCTTGTGCCTTCAGTGGATTGCACCACTTGGGGTAATTTTATTTTAACATTACCCCTCACTCTGCAGCTATCCACACCCCATCCTCATCCTCTGAATTCAACCCAGGGTGCCCAGAGGTGGGGAGGTGGAAGAAGTGAAGATCCTAAGCTCATTTTTTCCACGGGTTTCAAAACCTCCAAAAATTAGAAAGCCACCCTTGTGTTCAGTCTGCGGGGCCAAAAACTTCACCTCCCACTCTTCTCTTGCTCTTCCTTGTAAATTCCTTCTGTAAACCATGAGAAGTCCTACTGCAAAGTGAGGGGATGCCTATGCTGAAGTCTATTTTAAGAGGAAAAGTGGCTGGTGGTACCCAGCCTGCCATGTGCTCTCAGGAGGTGATGATGCTCTTCCCTGTTACCATTGGGCCATCACAAGATCTGGAGATAAAACAGAGAGGTCTGTTTGAAAGGAAAAACATTTGATGGCCCCATCTTGCTTTTAAACCTCTGCACAGCTATGTTTTTATTTTATTTTATTTATTTTGGTTCTATGTGAGCATTTGACAGAGAGTCCTAACATCTGACCTGCTGTTCTCTTTGCTTTGAAGGATCCTCAGCAGACAAGAAAGATGGGGAGTAGATAGGCTCTGATTTTTGTTTAGCCAAAAGGTTGGAATCCTGAACGCATGAAAAGCAAACGATAAGGTGGTCTCTGCACTTGCAAACAGAAATGAGACACGTGGGAGGAAGAAAAAAAAAAAAAAAAGCAAAAATAATTTCCCCTGGTTTGGGAAAGGAAACATGGGAAATTAACAGCCTCACAGCACAGGTTGTGGCTTTGGGGAGAAAGAATGTGAAAAGTCACTTTCTCATCCTGTTTCTGTCATTTCAAGCCTTGTGTGAAAAGGCTGATGTTGAATCCCAGTTAGCCATAAAATAACAACAACAAGGCTGCCCAGTGGCTGTGATTTGCCAATTGTGAGCTTTCTGCACCTACACCAGGACTCAGAAAGACGGAAGTCTGCAAACCATCCCAGCTAGCAGTACAGAATCCTTGAAAAATATAATCTCCCCCATGGGGACAAACTGATTAAATGAGTGTTACTTATTGTTCTGACACTATGGCAATGTCTCCAGAAGGAATACAAATCACTTCAAGCAATGAGATAGAGCCAGCTGAGCAGGTACCAGGAATGTGGGAGTTGCTTGTTAGTCACCCAGGAGGAAGAACTATTGCCTTTTTTTGGAAATTTATTTTATTTTTATTTGCCTGTACTCGACACACCGCCACACACCACCACCACTTTTTTAGAGTGAAACTAATAGGATAGAATCTGATCCAGAAAACACTGAGCACATCATGTTTTTTTATGTTTTTTTAACATTGGCCATGTGAACCAGCTGGGACTTTGGTGCTCGAGCCTGATCAAATCTCAGCGGGTACAAATCAGCTCAGCTCTGCTGAAGTCAGTGAGGGGTTCTCATCTATCACTTCTTTTATTAATATTGCTCTGTCCACAGGTCCAGACTCTCCAGGAACACTTCTTCTATTTCATTGCCTCTCATCGAAGGCAATGTGTGAGTGCTGATTTGCCCAGGCTGAGGATCTGATCCAGCTCTTTCATTGTTTTTTTTTTCCTCTCTCTCTCTTTCTCCCTCCCTCTCTCTCTTTTATGGCATTTTTTATAATTGCTGTAAGGTTTACAGTGCAGTAATAATCACCTCATTATTATTAATAACCATGGCAACAGAATGGAAATTAATCACAGTACTTCTGTTTATCCCCATAGAAACGGAGCCAAAACAAACAAGACTTATCCACAATGCCTGTTCCTAGAAATCATACAGGCTACATAATTACCAATGAAATAAAGGAGCAGCTACAGGCTGCCTAGATTATCCAGTAGCACCTATGCAAAGGTTGAGGATATAGAGTCAGCTCAGTTACCAGAAGAGGTGCTTCCTCCTCCTGAAATCAGTGGGTGACAAATATCTTCAGTAAGTTTACTCATTTTCTTGGGTGGCTTTTACTCCTCAGCATCTGCCTGCTGAAAAACATTGGCAGGAGTTTTTCTGCTCATTTTGAAAAAGGTTACAGGATAAGTGGGTCTGAACTGCTCAGTGATTGGAAGGGAGACTTCATAGAATCATAGAACTGGCTGGGTTGGAAGGGACCTCAGAGCTCATCAAGTCCAACCCTTGATCCACTCCCCCCGTGGTTCCCAGCCCATGGCACTGAGTGCCACATCCAGGCTCTTTTGAAATATCTCCAGGGATGGAGAATCCACCCCTTCCCTGGGCAGCCCATTCCAATGGCTGATCACCCTCTCAGTAGAGAAATTCTTTCTAATGTCCAACCTAAACCTCCCCTGGCACAACTTGAGACCTCTTGTGCCCTCTTGTCTTGCTGAGAGTTGCCTGGGAAAAGAGTCCAACCCCCCCCTGGCTCCAACCTCCTTTCAGGGAGTTGGAGAGAGTGATGAGGTCTCCCCTGAGCCTCCTCTTCTCCAGCCTCAACACCCCCAGCTCCCTCAGCCCTTCCTCACAGGACTTGTGCTGGATCCCTTCCCAGCCTCCTTGCTCTTCTCTGGACCTGCTCCAGCACCTCAATCTCCTTCCTGAGCTGAGGGGCCCAGAACTGGACACAGGACTCAAGCTGTGGCCTCCCCAGGGCTGAGCACAGGGGCAGAATCCCTTCCCTGGACCTGCTGGCCACGCTGTTCCTGAGCCAGCCCAGGATGCCATTGGCCTTCTTGGCCACCTGGGCACACTGCTGCCTCCTCTTCAGCTTCCTGGCAATCCAGACTCCCAGCTCCCTTTCTGCTACTCTGTGCCCAGCCTGGAGCTCCCCATGGGGTTCTTGTGGCCACAGTGCAGGACCCATATTGCTTCAGAGCAATATCAGTTTCTGTGAACTAATGAAGAAACTTTGAAAGTCAGCAATTCTTCCCATGTGCCAAGCAGTAAAGTACCAGCCCAGCAGTGAGGATAACCACAAATTCACAGAACACTTTGTGTTGAATGGGATCTTAAAGATCATCCAGTTCCCTACATGGGCAGGAACACTTCCCACCAGCCCAGGTTGCTCCAAGCCTCATCCCACCGGGTCTTGGACACAGCCAGGGATGGAGCAACCACAGCTTCTCCTCTCAATCTCTGCTTTTTCAGCTTTAAATCATTCACCTTCATCCTATCACTCCAGGAACTTTTAAAAAGTCTCTCCTCGTCTTTCCTGGAGTCCCTTCAGCTACTGGAAGGTGCTCTAAGGTCTCACTGGAGCCATCTCTTTTCCAGGCTGAAAACCCACAACTCCCAGCCTGTCTTCCCAAAAGAGATGCTCCAGACCTCTGATCATCTTCATTGCCTCCTCTGGACTTGCTCCATCAGATTTAATATTTGGAAATAGTGCAAACACAATATAGATTTTTTTTCTCCTGTAATGTTGTAATCCTTATTTGCAGAAGGCATGGAGGATATTGTCCTCACGCTTATTTCCTTTGCAGAGAAGTGAAATTTCCTTTCACAGGAGTCTCTCTGTCCTGTTGCAGTCATTCTTCATTCAACTTCAACTGCACAGCACTCGTGTCATCTGCCCTCCCTCCCCCAGACCACTCCTGCATTTTATTTAGGTTGTCACTAACAGATAATCTAACCCTTGCATCTGCTTTTGCCTACAGCTTAATAACACACACAGGGGACTACTTTGCAGGCTTTCAAAGTAAAGAATTCATCTCTCAGATGATCCTTCAAACCCAGAGGTTCTGCTGACTCTTATCTGCAGATGCAGCAGCACAGATTAGGGTTGGTGCAGAAAGATGAGAGAGGCAGGGGACTTAATGATGATTAAAACCATGCACAGCCTTCTGTGAAGCCTTTTTTGCAACAGGATCTGGTTAGACTTAAACCTTCAGGGTACTTGAAATCAACTCTGTGTTGGAAACTGCTTTCAGTAAAGATGAGAAAGTCAGGGATGTGGAGGAGGGACCAAAAACCAAAGCCTCAGAGAGATCTTGATGGATCTTCTCACTCTAATTCAGACTTTCCTACAGCTCTGAGAAATCACACTACCTCTTATCTCTGTCTCTCACCTAAAGAATTAAGATAATACTCATCTTTTCCTAAATACCACTTATTTTGTCTCCATATTATATAATCTTTGGTTGACAGAGAATTTCTCAGACTGCCTGACTGTACTCTGTGCTGGTACAGATAGGCTAAACCAGGTTCAACTGGAGGAATGAAAACTGGAAATGACAGAGTGAACAGCCCTGAGAACAATCTGCTTTATGAGGTTTAACTGACCTTTTAAGCTCACCAAAAAGGCAAAATAGAATTAGCTGGGATAAATCCCATCTGAACTTCCTCCAGGCAGTCCTCCTGAATCCAGTCAAACACAACTTTTCCGTGTCAAAGGACTGTTAGGAGAGGTTGATATTGTTATTGGGCAATGCAAAAACCCTCAGGAGTGTTTTTTTGCCTGTTTTATGTGATCCACTCCCAGAATGATGATTTTTTTTAGTGCAAAAGACACCAGTGCTGTTTATTTAGTGTCCTCCAAGACACTAAATGAGCAGGGACATGAGAAAAGAAGTCAGTGTGTTTGCAGTTCTGCATCATATAATATTGACATATAATTTCCTCTCCATTATTCATGTCCTGTGATGATTGTAGTTTTCCTCAGATGTCCTTTAGCAAGTTATCTACTAAAAGCTAATCACATGGAACTGATGAGGACTAGAAATATCTTCTCTGTGACAGCCTGGCCACTGTCTTAATCAGGGTTCTTAGAACAGTGCATGATTCTTCCTGCTATGAGGAGTCCTTCCCCTGGATCCCGAAATCCTCCAGCAACCCCTGATGTGATCCATCACTTAAATATGGAGATTTGATGAGCAGGAGATTATTCCCCCAAAACCTCTGCTTTCCAGGGGGGCTGAGGCAACCTGAAGGTTCCTCCTGTGCTGTATATGATGACCCAAGATGTCTTCAGGAAATTCCACAGAATCACAAAGTGTTACAGGTTGGAAGGGATCTCCAAAGATGATGGGGTCTGACCCTCCTACCAGAGCAGGATCACCCAGTGTAGGTCACCCAGGAATTCATCCAGGCAGATTTTGAAAGAGAGAAGAAGACTCCACAACCTCCCTGGGCAGCCTCTTCCAGTGCTCTGCCACCCTCAGAGTGGAAAAGTTTTTCCTTATGTTTACAGGGAACCTCCCATGCTCCAGTTTGCACCCGTTACCCCTTGGCCTACCATTGGACATCACTGAGAAGAGCCTGGCCCCATCCTCCTAATAATTCTCATATGATTTCAAATTAATAATAATAATTAATATTATTATTTCAAATAATATGAGATGCCCATTCCAAGACAGCTGATTTCCACCCTAAACCGTACATATAAATTTAAACAAGTTGATCTAATTTGCTGTGCCCACCATCAACAGTAAATACAGTTTCATCTTTTTTTTTTTTTAATTATCTTAATATTATCTTTTTTAATATTATCTTTTTTTTTTTAATATTCCCGTAGACACTTCCTTGAACTGGAGCTGATCAGAGCTTTGGGAAGCTTAGAGCAAGGTTTACTGCTCCAAATCCTCTTCTTTTGTGGTCTGAAGGAAACCAGTCGAGTTACCTAACAACCCATTCTTGAAAACTGAGTTGTGGGTTTGGTCAGCTGATGGGCTGCTCTTGTGTACAGGAATTTTATTAAGTACCTAGGTACACAGTCAGACATGTGGATGCTTGTTCCATTGAGTTATTTCCAAACACATCCCCGTGCCCACAGAAATGTTCTTGTGGTGTGCAGTAGCATGCAATACCCCAGCAAAGTGCTTGTTTTGGGGCCTGAATTCTTCCTGCAAATGTCATTAGTATCGCAGGCAACTTTTCCTGAAGTTGAAACAGGACTGGCAGACAGTGCTGCATTTCTCCCAGCTTCCAAGAAGGAAGATTCAAATAAAACATCACAAGAAATAGTAAAAAAACGCCAGTGCTGTAATCAGCTGTCTGGAAAAGCTGTGGAAATTCCTTCATCAAAGAGTTTGGAAAAATTGTAGATAATTGTATGTCAGGAATTGTGTAAGTAACTCCCCCTCAGAGCAAAGGGTTGGAGTAGATGACCTTATTCTGTCTCCTTTTGCCCATTTTTTTTTTCTGTGCCTTTCCTTATTAGCCAGATTTACCAACTCTCTTTGAAAACTGATGGTCTTGAGGTGTGTCCCTTAATGTAAACTTAAATACCTATAACCAATAACATCTGGAACTCTGTGCTCATTTACAGGCTCTGCAGTACAGGAAGGACACAGACATACAGGAGCAAGGCCAAAAAAGGGCCACAAAAATGATTAAGAAGCTGAAACATCTGACATATGAAGAGACTGAAACACCTGAGGTTGGTCGTGCTGGAGAAGAGAAGGTTCAGGGGGATCTTATTAATGTTTAAAACAACTGCTGGGGGTAGTAAAGAAATAAAAAAGAGGGAGTCAGATTTTTCTCAGTGGTGGCCAGTGGCAGGAAAAGAGGCAATGAAATAAAAAATTCCATCTTAAACAATTTTTTTTATTTTAACTGAGAAAGTTGTTGAACACTGGACGAGGTTGTCCAGAGAGGTTACGGGGTCCCCATCCTTGGAGAGATCAAAACCCAACGTGGTCCTGAGCAACCTGTTGGAACTTATCCTTCTCTGAGCAAGGGGTTGGATAAAACCATCTCCAGAGGTCCCTGCCAACCCCAACAACTCTGCAATATTGTGACTGTGGTGAGGAATAGTGTCTTGGGCTTTTAAATCAGAGGGAAATCAAAGGAAGTACTTAAATTCTAGAACACACATGTTGTTTGTTAATTCATGTTTATGTGTGTTCAGTAGTCATGGATAAAGTTGGACACACTTACAAAAGGATTGCATTTTGAAGGTTCCAGTCCCTATTAACAGAACCACTTTAAAGGTTAGCAAAATATCATTCTGAAGTATTAACAAAAAATTATTTCAATGCAACTGATATTTTATCCTCCATGGGTAGGATGGCTCATCTTTGACTTTGTCCATTTTAACAGAATATTTCCAAGAGATCTGCTGGGCATTCACCTCAAACTGCCTTTGTTTCAAGACATCAGAGGATCCTCTTGTTGAGATTTCACTTTCCATATTCATAAATAAAGTTTTTTCTCCAATTTTCTCTTTTTAAACTCGCAGGAAGGCACAGTGCTTCCCTATGAAGCTCGGTGTGCAATGATTCTAAGCCCATCAATCAGGGTAGGTGGGAACAAGGAGAATAAAAGTTAAAAAAATAATAATATTATTTAGCTCTTGAATAATCTAGTAATCTTCTGCAGATCTATATGAACAACAAAACTCTCTTTGCTATGGGAAAATCTTGTCTTACAATTTTTCTGACCCGAGAATAAATCAAAAGGTTTTGTGTCTTGGAAAGAAAAAAACAGTTAAAAAAAATGAATTTGTCAATCAGCTAACCCGAGTTAAATGAGAGTCACAAGCTTTTACATGAAGTGGCGTGGGGATTATTATTTTTTTAATATGAAGCAGAATCCAGCCCTAATATCCTTCCCACTACTTAGTGCAGTTACAAAAAAACAACATATTTCACTATAATACTGCCAACACGCAGTAATATTTTATATGAAAGACATCTGCTCACAAACTCTGACCTTTAAAATATTATATAAAACTTTTACTAAGAGGTACAAACAGTTTGCTAATGTTAGCAGGGACAGCAGAGTCAGAAAAATACTTTTCTTCCCATGAACTGAAGGCAAAGGTTGCTCAAACTCTTGCTAATTTCTGTGGGGAGGAATTTATGATTTCAGCCCTTCCAGAAGCCTTCAAGGAGCTTTACACAGTATTAGAATGAGAGACATGAACTTCATAATATTGATGGCTTGGAGTTCATCCCAACAAAAGCAGGCAAGACATCAATTCCCCAACGTATCCATTCAGTTCTTGGAGATTTGGTGATGGGAGGATGTTAAAACCACTCTGCTGAGATAATGGTACTGAAGATGCACTGCAAAGCCCCATCACCCACTCTCTGATGGAAAATTGACCTCAAAGCAAGTGCTAAGGCTTTCCCTGGCTCCTCAGTGTCAGCTCAATGGTTGGAATCCCATGGCCTTATTCCTTGTTCCACTTTATTTCCTTGCAAGTTTTCTTTCTGACCAGATTTTTCAGGCTGTGTTGTACAACCCTGACTCATGAGGATTGCAGCAAATTATTTTAATGAAGGGAAGGTTATCTCTATCTGCTGTCTTCACTGTTTTCTTCTTCTTTTGATCCTTCCCAACAACATCTTAGCTCAGCCAGTTTCTCTGACAAGTGAGCACTGACTACTTCCAAATCTTTGTGTTCCAGGACAGTATTTTCTCCCTCTCACCAGTTCTGACTTATGAGAAGCTTTATAATTTTTCTTTTAATGGCAGGCTGGAAGAAAGAACAAATACTTTTTCTTGTCATTCTGCATAAGTTTGACTTTTCTAACATTAAACCATTTCTTTCCAGTTATCTCCTCGTCTTCTTCAGGCAGCAGAGCTGACAAATCTTCCACCTGCCCTTATTTCCTCTCCATTATTCTACCCTGCTAGTTTTGTTGTGTGGTAATTTCTCAAGTTCATGAAATAAAATCCCTTTTGAGATACCACTTAGCCTGATGACTTCCAACACTTCTAGTTTTAAAGAGCAGGTAAACCCAAAAGGGGAGTTGCTGTCTCTCTCGTTTTGTGCTATGTATAACAACAGAATTTGAGCTCTGAAAAATATAGGATATTTTTCAATATCCTGAAAGCTCTGAAAAATATAGGATAGGATAGGATAGGACAGGAGAGAAGAGGAGAAGAGAGGAGAGGAGAGGAGAGGAGAGGAGAGGAGAGGAGAGATAGGATAGGATAGGATAGGATAGGATAGGATAGGATAGGATAGGATAGGATAGGATAGGATAGGACAGGACAGGAGAGAAGAGGAGAGGAGAGGAGAGGAGAGGAGAGGAGAGGAGAGGAGAGGAGAGGAGAGGAGAGGAGAGGAGAGGAGAGGAGAGGAGAGATAGGATAGGATAGGATAGGATAGGATAGGATAGGATAGGATAGGATAGGATAGCTAAGGCTGTTTTGGAATAATCATCTTGTATGTTCTCAGAAAGTTACATAGATCCACATTTTGAAGAAATCTACCCAAATGTCAAGTGAATTTTGCAGCAAAGTTGCCTCAGACAAAGGCTGGAAATGTCAGTGCCCAAGTTTTCTTAATGGGACAGAACATGTTGCTTAAGGATAAAGGAATAAAAGAACAGAACTTTTCCTTCTTCTGCTTGAGAATGGTAGGATGCTTGTGAGCTCAGGTGAAGAAGATCTACTGATTAATTAAAATTTATACTGATTATTATTAAATTATACTGATTAATTTCTGCTTCACATCTGCATAAGGCAGAATTATCTCTCATTCAAGTCCTGCTTTGTGGTTGACAGAACTGTTCCAGTCTAACCGTAGGATTCCAACAACCCCTTTAATATTTCATTCTCAAGCAGAAGAAGGAAAAGTTCTGTTCATGGATGAACCTCTCAAAATATCTCCAACTTCCAACTTAGTTTTCTCCTGCAAGGAAGCCCAGAGGCCCAACCTAAAATCAAGTCTCCAGTGTCCCCAAAGATCCCCATTTGCATAAGAGGAAGAAATTTCTATTTTCAAAAGATTCCATTCTCTTGAGACAGACAGTGTAGGATGAACCCAGACCCAGAGAGTCTATGAAATGCCCTAGACCACAGAGTTTGTCTACATTAAATCAAAAGAAGCCAAACTTCTGAATCTCTCCCCCATTCAGCCCATGGAGCAGGAGACAATTCTTTTTATCTCCCTTGTGTCAGTGGAAAAACTCCAGAAACTCCACTGGCATGGCTCTGGATTTACATTGGCATAACTGAGGGCAGGAGTTGGAGCTCTTGATCCTTCCATCTCTGCCCAGCTCTCCTCCTTAGTTGCTAAGTCAGTATCTGTTCAAGTCTGCAGTGATATGATGTCTCTGCTTTCAGGGAGTTCCCTCTTTCCTCTTGCTCCTTTGTGTGCTTGTGTGTGTTGTTAAAGGAATTTTCCACTTTCTTAAAGAAGTTCCTTAACTCCTATTAATCCCAGAACAGGAATTCTTTTATTCAATCAATGCAACTCTTTGCCACAGCATGAACTTCAGCTCTTTCCACCTCTGTGTTCCTCTAAATAACCTCTGAGGAGGGATGCTGATGCCATGGCTGAACCATTCTCACCTCCTGAATTATTCTGGAAAAGGAGACTACTACATGGCTGAGGGAGATTCTCTTCTTCTGGTTTGTCATTGCAGTTGACTACTTAATGTTGGAGTCATTCTGCTATCCAAATGTCACAGAGCTCTTTGAAAAACACCCAAGGAGGATGTCTGAGGGCTCTGGGCATGGCTCTGGATTTACATTGGCATAACTGGGGGCAGGAGTTGGAGCTCTTGATCCTTCCATCTCTGCCCAGCTCTCCTCCTCAGTTGCTAACTCAGTATCTGTTCAAGTCTGCAGTGATATGATGTCTCTGCTTTCAGGGAGTTCCCTCTTTCCTCTTGCTCCTTTGTGTGCTTGTGTGTGTTGTTAAAGGAATTTTCCACTTTCTTAAAGTTCCTTAACTCCTATTAATCCCAGAACAGGAATTCTTTTATTCAATCAATGCAACTCTTTGCCACAGCATGAACTTCAGCTCTTTCCACCTCTGTGTTTCTCTGAATAACCTCAGAGGAGGGATGCTGATGCCATGGCTGAACCATTCTCACCTCCTGAATTATTCTGGAAAAGGAGACTACTACATGGCTGAGGGAGATTCTCTTCTTCTGGTTTGTCATTGCAGTTGACTACTTGATGCTACAGTCATTCCCAAATGTCACAGAGCTCTTTGAAAAACACCCAGGTAGAATGTCTTAGGGCTCTGGGCATGGCTCTGGATTTACATTGGCATAACTGGGGGCAGGAGTTGGAGCTCTTGATCCTTCCATCTCTGCCCAGCTCTCCTCCTTAGTTGCTAAGTCAGTATCTGTTCAAGTCTGCAGTGATATGATGTCTCTGCTTTCAGGGAGTTCCCTCTTTCCTCTTGCTCCTTTGTGTGCTTGTGTGTGTTGTTAAAGGAATTTTCCACTTTCTTAAAGTTCCTTAACTCCTATTAATCCCAGAACTGGAATTCTTTTATTCAGTCAATGCAACTCTTTCCCACAGCATGAACTTCAGCTCTCTCCACCTCTGTGTTTCTCTGAATAACCTCAGAGGAGGGATGCTGATGCCATGGCTGAACCATTCTCACCTCCTGAATTATTCTGGAAAAGGAGACTACTACATGGCTGAGGGAGATTCTCTTCTTCTGGTTTGTCATTGCAGTTGTCTACTTAATGTTGGAGTCATTCTGCTATCCAAATGTCACAGAGCTCTTTGAAAAACACCCAAGGAGGATGTCTGAGGGCTCTGGGCATGGCTCTGGATTTACATTGGCATAACTGGGGGCAGGAGTTGGAGCTCTTGATCCTTCCATCTCTCCTCCTTAGTTGCTAAGTCAGTATCTGTTCAAGTCTGCAGTGATATGTCTCTGCTTTCAGGGAGTTCCCTTTTTCCTCTTGCTCCTTTGTGTGCTTGTGTGTGTTGTTAAAGGAATTTTCCACTTTCTTAAAGTTCCTTAACTCCTATTAGTCCCAGAATAGGAATTCTTTTATTCAATCAATGCAACTCTTTGCCACAGCATGAACTTCAGCTCTTTCCACCTCTGTGTTTCTCTGAATAACCTCAGAG